>NW_022589755.1:4121987-4355737 GCF_004348235.1 Phoca vitulina | reverse complement strand
AGGGAGAAGCAGACTCCCCGCTAAGCAGGGAGCCCGATGCGGGGCTCAATCCCAGGACCTGAGATCATGACCTGAGCCAAAGGCAGACGCTTAACTGACGGAGCCACCCAGATGCCCCTGAGAACATTGATTTTTAATACATTTCTGATCGATATTGTAAAGATAATTATGTTTTTAGAAAAACACAAAGGATTCTATCTCTGTGGACTTAGTATATGAGAAAATTTATTTTTTGTGTGAAAATTTCTAAAAATGGTAAAAAAACACTAACCATAAAGGATAAAATGGCAAACTGGATTACATTAGGAACTTCTCTGCATGACAAGCTCAAGAGATAGAAATAGAGGTAGACTGAGAGAGGAGACAAAGGACTCATTCTCATAATACATACAGAACCACAAAGCCTGAAGAAAAAAATACCAAAACAGAAAAAATAGTCACAGTAACCCACTAGACACTCTGAAAAAGAGATTATCCAAAGGTTAATGCCCAAATCCATAGTAGTAAGAAGTAACAACAACAAAAAAGCAAATAAAACCACGACTTTGTGACATCATGTAACAAACAGGAGCCCAAAGTCAAAATCACATAAATTACCGCATTTTAGATAGTATGTCGAGAAACTAGAAACCCCAAACACTGCTGGTGGCTGTGAAAATTGGTACAAGTGACTGGGGAAGGGCTTGGTCGTATCTAGTAAAGCTGAACATATATAAACATATTTACCAACAATCCTCCCACATAAATAGCCAGCAGATGTGTGCATGTTCCACTAAAAGACAAATTATAGACCTTACATACCAGTACTATTCATGACAGTCCTCCACTAAGAACTATCCCCCCTCCCATTAACACTAAAATGATGTAATCATTTGATATTCACACAATGGAATCGTATCAACCCATTCTAATGAAGGACGCACAGTAACATGGAGGAATACAGATCAATTCACAGAGAGAATAAAGGCTAAATACAAGCGTTCCCATTAACTGACTACATTTATATAAAGTACAAAATGAGGACAGCAATCTCTTGCCCTACATGTTAAGAGAACTTTGGGGAAAGTTACTGGGGAGCTTGAGGGGATGTTTAGAGAACAAATAATATTGTTTCTTGACCTCAATGGCTTACAGATACGTGATCAGTCTATGAAATCCCATGGAGCTGTTCGCTTATGTTCCGTACGTGTGACTCTACTTTAAAAAATATTCAAAATGGGGCGCCTGTCTGGCTCAGTTTGTGGAGCAGGCAAGACTTGACCTAGGGGTTGTGAGTTCGAGCCCTGTGTTGGGGGTAGAGTTTGCTAGGAAATGGGGTCTTAAAAAAAAAAAAAAAGATGTTGACCTCCTAATCTTAAAAATAAATAAAAATAAAATTAAAATTAAAAAAAAATACTCAAAAGCAAAGAAATAGATGTATGTGAAAAGTGTCATAAAGTGGGGCACCTGGGTGGCTCAGTCATTAAGCGTCTGCCTTCGGCTCAGGTCATGATCCCAGAGTCCTGGGATCGAGTCCCGCATCGGGCTCCCTGCTCTGCGGAAGCCTGCTTCTCCCTCTCCCACTCCCCCTGCTTGTGTTCCTGCTCTCGCTATGTCTCTCTCTGTCAAAAAAATAAATAAAATCTTTAAAAAAAAAAAAAAAAAAAAAGAAAAGTGTCATAAAGTACATATATTGACAAGGTGAAATTAAACGTAGGAAGGACCAGATTTTCAAAGCATGCTTTAATTTCTAGCTAAAGCAATATGGTACTGAGTAGACAATGTTCACAGAAAAAAGAAGGGAATGTAGAATTATTTTCTTAAAATGCATACAGGAAAACACAAGAAAAAAATAGGGAGGGTGTTCGGAAAAACACAGAAATGTGGTATATCCAAGCCCTAACATCTCCATTGGAGTATTTTTTTTTTTTAAAGATTTTATTTATTAATTTGACAGAGAGAGACACAGCGAGAGAGGGAACACAAGCAGGGGGAGTGGGAGAGGGAGAAGCAGGCTTCCTGCTGAGCAGGGAGCCCGATGCGGGGCTCGATCCCAGGACCCCGGGATCATGACCTGAGCCGAAGGCAGATGCTTAACGACTGAGCCACCCAGGCGCCCCTCCATTAGAGTATTAAACATAAACGAAATGTTCCTGGTAACACTAAACGTTGCTTCAATATATGCCACTGGAATTTTCCTAGAGATAGAACTAAACCAAGAGGATGAAATTGAAAAAAAGAAAACAAAACAATCCGTGATAATCAATCAACCGGCATGGTAAAATAAATATCTTACTGAATAATCTTTAAAACTAAAGGAGTTTGGGGGCACCTGGGTGGCTCAGTTGGGCGTCTGCCTTCGGCTCAGGTCATGATCCTGGGGTCCTGGGATCGAGCCCCGCATCGGGCTCCCTGCTCCGTGGGAAGCCTGCTTCTCCCTCTCCCACTCCCCCTGCTTGTGTTCCCTCTCTCACTGTGTCTCTCTCTGTCAAATAAATAAAACTTAAAAAAAAAAACAAAAAAAAACTAAGGGAGTTTGTCACTATTATTAGTAGTGTTATTTTTCAAGATCTAAATGTACATGATTTCATCTACGGCCATACCACCCTGAACACACCCGATCGTGTCTCAATGTACATGATTTCAATAATGTATTTCATGGACTCACATATATAAACATATGCATATGTACACAGGGAAACATTTATTTTTAGCCCATGAGATGTAACAAATTTTATCACAGAGGGTTGACATCACATTTAGAATTCTTATTTTCATTTTTAAGTGTCTAACTTTCAGAAATATTTGATTGCTTGATTAATCCAATTTTATACTTGAAATGGTTTGAATGATAACTTTCAGCATGGGCTAGGTGACTTTCCAAAATTAACAAATGTCCTTTCAGAAAATCTGTATGTTTAGGGGCGCCTGGGTGGCTCAGTCGTTAAGCGTCTGCCTTCAGCTCAGGTCATGGTCCCAGGGTCCTGGGATGGAGCCCCGCATCAGGCTCCCTACTCGGCGGGAAGCCTGCTTCTCCCTCTCCCACTCCCCCTGCTTGTGTTCCCTCTCTCGCTGTGTCTCTCTCTCTGTGTCAAATAAATAAAATCTTTAAAAAAAAAAAAAAAAGAAAAAGAAAATCTGTGTGTTTAAAAAATGGATTTGGGTCCTTGCATTCAAAGACATCGTTCTGCAAACATAACTGACTGAAGGTGGGGTTCTCCCCCAATTGTTTTATATCCTTTATCTCTTCTGGCAGTAAAAATTTCATGATAGGTATTTGTCCCAGTTTGGTTATATCTATTATGACATCCTTCCTGCCCTTCACTACCCCCCCATCACCTTCCCAGTCATTCATTAAGTATAAATACTCAGAACCATTGCTTCCACATCTTCCCATATCGTTCCATGGAATGAATCTTCTTTGCTTGTCTTTACCAACAAGCTTAAGGTGTTATGGAAAGACACAACTAAAAGATTTAAAATAAGCTATCCCACTTACTGAACTCACATATATGCATATATGTTAAAATGCTAATGTGCAAAATTAATACCCATCCTAGGACAGCAACAGAATGGAGAAATAGGAAGCATCAGGACTTTGCATCCCCGTGGAGACAAAAATAGACTAAATTACCTTTTAGAATGTTCCAGAAGCCAGTTAGGAGAACACAGCACCCCCAGGCAAGTACAAAGGAAGAGCCTCATCAAAGAGACAAGGGAAGTTTATGACACTTGTCCACAACAGTGGCTCACCTCCCCCGACAATCGATGGCAACACGGTGAGAAAACTCTCACCTCTCCTCAGGAGAGAACAAATGAGTTGCCTATATGGTCATGATCTGGATTCTTTTCAGCTGCCTATGGGACTTGTTTCTGTCATGCCTGACATGGGACCCAGAGGGAATGAGAGCACCCTCTGGATGCAGTGTGGTGGCTGCTCAAACGGTAAGCCTTTGTTCAAACAATGAAGAGACTCCAGAGCTGAAGACCGAGAGAGGAAGGTATCATGCGTTCTAAAGAAGTAACCCCACTTTCTTAAACTGGGAAATTACGAAAACTCAGACAAGACAAATGCCCAGAACATGTGTGACAGGCCCCAGAATTACTATCATTTGTGTACTCCTAAAGAAAGCAAGTCCGGGCGCCTGGGGGGCTCAGTCGTTAAGCGTCTGCCTTCGGCTCAGGTCATGATCTCACAGTCCTGGGATCGAGCCCCGCATTGGGCTCCCTGCTCCGCGGGAAGCCTGCTTCTCCCTCTGCCTCTCTCTCTCTCTATCTCTCATGAATAAATGAATAAAATCTTAAAAAAAAAAAAAAAAAAAAGCAAGTCCATAATTCTGGGCCCACAGGCTGTTTTTTAAATTCCCAAGTATCAACAGAAGTTCACAAGGCATACAAAGAAATAGAAATATGTGTTCCAATCAGAGGAATGAAACAAATCTCCAAAACTGGCCCTAAGTTAATGAGAATTATTAATTGTCAACAATTAATTGCCTGACAAAGAATTCTAATAACCATCATAAAGATGCTCATGGAGGAAGAAGAGAAAATAGGTAACTAAGTGGTATCAGGAAAACTATGCATGACCAAAATGTAAACTCAGAGACAGGAAGTATAACAATAATGAACTAGAAATTGGGAGCTGGGGCGCCTGGGTGGCTCAGATGGTTAAGCGTCTGCCTTCGGCTCAGGTCATGATCCCAGGGTCCTGGAATCGAGTCCCACGGGGCAGGGAGCCTGCTTCTCCCTCTGCCTCCCCCTCTCTCTCTCTCATGAATAAATAAAGAAAATCTTAAAAAAGAAAATATGGGGATTTTACTAATTATCTACCTCACTTCTTATAAAGCACATGCCCATGTCATATCAGAAATTTTGATCTAAAACATGAGAGATGAATCTCTCATGTAACTAATAAGAAAGTGAAAACAACACATGACAAAGTCAAAAGAATACAAAATTATAAAATGATCCAATTACTAAGAAATAAGGAAACAATTGAGAATTTAATATATGATGTGAGTTCTAAGGTTCTAAGATCTAAATGTTCTAGTTCCCCTGTGGCATTAATTCAGGTAGGAATTCTAGGATACAAATAGATGCATTACATTATTTCACCATTGAGGAATGGAAAACAGCGATAATTTCTAATTTCAGTTCATAGGCAAAAAATTAACTTTTGAAGTGAAATAAAGGATTAGATTTTCTTATTTTAGGGAAGTGCTTTATTATCTGATAAATTACTGAGTCTCAATTTTGTACAATTAAAATTAAACCTTCCATAACATTGGAAAGCATAAAACAGAAAACATGGGATGTCTGTCATCAGTGTTCCTGGGATTTCTATACCAAACCCCAATATGCCTACAACCACCCTGACACTCTTCACACGAGGCAAACAGAACTTACAAAGGGCTTAACACTAAGGTCCTCAGAAATAGGGAGATTTTCCCAGGGCCCTCACAGCTATGGAGACGTTCTTAGACAATGGAGGGCCTCCCACTCCCAGGAGAGTCCCCTGGCCCTCCCTGTGGATGTGATGGACCATCACTGGAGCTGAAGGAGAATCCTTAGAGAATGTAAGAGCTTGATAATGTTGGATAGCAGGTATCTCTTTGTGAGAGGGAGAAAAATAGGTTTCTCAAGATTTCCATTCAAGGAGAGCTACTCAAACCACATTTTAAGGTCACTGTCCTCCTTCACATTTGGACCTCACCTCTGTCATCTGCTTCATTCATTCCCACCTACCTCGGTGGATGGCTACTGTCTTCTTTCTCTTCACATCCCAAGGCTCCTTCTTTTGCTCCAAAAAGATGACCAGGTCTGGCTTTGACACAATGAGACCTGGTTATTAGAAAAAAAAGGAATGAATAGGAGTATTGCTGGAGATTTTCAATCCAATATCGTGCTCAATACAGAAGACAGGACATTTGTAGCATCTAAAAATGACTTCCCAAATGCTCTTGATCAACAGCCCCTTTAGAAGACACAGGAGAGATTTCCAATGTTCACATCCTGACCTCCACCTCCAAGTACTAGACAGTAGTGAGTGGAAATTGGAGAAGAAGATGTGGGCAGTACCATTTTTTGCCACTCACTGTTTAGAATTGCCACTCATCTACAGAAATGATGACGTTCCCTTAAGGAAGGAGAAGCTAAGGCTGAAAAGGAAGCATCAGGAAGATTTTTCTCTACATCTACAAACCCCTACTTATTTCCCTTATTGCCTGGATCTGAATTCCCAACATTCAAAGGGGAATCTTCTAATACACAGTCTTCAAAGGAAGGAACAAAACCCTGAGTGTGGTTTGGGAAATCTGGGAGTCATCCTCACCCAGGAAGAGGAGGTGTCCGTAGTTCTCTAACATCACATCCCTGTACAATTCCCGCTGAGTGTGGTTCAGGCATCCCCACTCCTCCTGGGAGAATTCTATGGCCACATCCCTGAATGTCAGCAGTCCCTGCAATAAATACCACAGTGACCAAGTGGCCATTGGCAGAGTTCACAATGGTCCCTAAGATGAAAGAATAAGTTAATGTCACCAGCTAGACCCACGACCTGACCTTCCCTGCTTACCTGCTAGTACCCTCCGACCTTTGTCCCACATTTTACTTAACCTCGTTTCCACCTTATCTTTTACTTTATTCAAACGTGTGCAGAGTGTCCTTCCAGGGAAAGAGAAACTACCCAACAAAGGGTACTGACTGCTCTGAGGAAGAGCTTGGGCTGGCCCAGTTTGAGCTTAATCCCCATGACCCCTAAGCAGATGGACCACGGAGTAACCCACGGAGTCATCTACAGTTCCTTTTATCTCATTGTAATATTAAAATCTCCACCAGAGGAGGAGCACAAAGCTCATTTACATAACATACAAAGCATGTAGTGAAGTGTTTTTTCTTTTTTTTTTTTTTTAAAGATTTTATTTATTGGGGCGCCTGGGTGGCTCAGTCGCTAAACATCTGCCTTCGGCTCAGGTCATGATCCCGGGGTCCTGGGATCGAGCCCCACATCGGGCTCCCTGCTCAGCGGGAAGCCTGCTTCTCCCTCTCCCACTCCCCCTGCTTGTGTTCCCTCTCTCACTGTGTCTCTGTCAAATAAATAAAAAATCTTTAAAAAAAAAAAAATCCACCCTAACCCCAAATCATAGGAAATCATTCCCCCTTGCACTGTGTCTGCTTTGGAAGTTATTCCCTGGGATCTCCTTATATGCTGCAAATCAAGTTTCCCACCTGTTGTTGTTTCTGTGATTCCCCAAGGAGTGAACTCCTTTTAGCTGAGTTATATTAGAACTGGTTCTGGCTTAGGTGAGTTTCCTCCTTGATGCATTAAGATAATTTTTAACACAGTAAAATGCTCTAATGTGTTCTCTACGTTTAAGGTAAGAGGATGGCATATGATCCAGAAAACTGTTATAAATACTGTGTATTTATCCAAGATAATTTGTAAAATGAAGGCGTCAACAGAGGCATAACAAATTATTGAGTACTGTATTTATATCATACATTATAGGTTGTCTTTTTCTTTTTAAAAATTTTATTTATCTATTTGAGAGACAGCGCGAGTGCAAGTAGGGTGGGAGGGGCAGAGGGAGAAGGAGAAGCAGACTCCACGCCGAGCAGGGAGCCCAACGTGGGACTCGATCTCAGGACCCTGGAGATCATGACCTGAGCCAAAGGCAGTCATTGAACCAACTGGGCTACCCAGGCACCCCTAGTTGTGTCTACTTCTGAGGTGGAATGTTTTAGTGGGTTACAAATGTACTGATCAAATTCTAAAGTGAATGAGAATTTCACAACAGCGCATTGGAGGTCTTGTTAAAATGCAGATTCTGTTCAGGAGTCCTGAGGTTAAATGGGAATCTGTATTTCTAATAAGGCAGTAGCCTATGGGTAAACATTTTTGAATAACAAAGAGGTAGAACTCCAAGGCAAGAATTCTTGGAAGCCTTGGAACTGAATGGGTTTTATAACAATTACAGGTTCTTTTTTTTTTTATAAAGATTTTATTTATTTATTTGACAGAGATACACAGCGAGAGAGGGAACACAAGCAGGGGGAGTGGGAGACGGAGAAGAAGGCTTCCCGCCAAGCAGGAAGCCTGACGTCCGACTCGATCCCAGGACCCTGGGATCATGACCTGAGCCAAAGGCAGATGCTTAACGACTGGGCCGCCCAGGCGCCCTAACAATTACAGGTTCTACTGGAATGGTAAGAAAGCCAACAACAATCCTTTCTCAGCATTTCCTCCTTACGAAAGAGCATCTAACAGTTCTTCATAAATTCACAGAAAATATATAATATTACTCTAAGAGAGCAAACACATTGTTCTTCTATGATTATGAGAAGATTTTGTCAAACATCTAGTAACATGGAAGGGATCAGGTTTTCACACTAGTTGTCTGACCTAGAGTCGATCTAAAATGACACATGGGTCAATATACAGAGAGGACTCTAAAGCATATTCATAGCAGGTGTCAAACCTGAGAAGAATGAGGGAAACAAGAAGGGATCCACACAACACTCATGTACCTTTTTACATTTCATGCACACATCCATACATTCAGAAAGTAGATACATACACATTAAAAGTTACAGAGTACAGAACTGTCATGGTGACTAAAGAAACATTTCAAAGACATGACACTTATAAAGCTCTTTCTGGATAATGGTGCTTCTGTCTTTTATTCACACTCTCAACACAAACACATTGAATGATATAAATAAAAGAGGTATTATTTCTAAGTCGACTATGATGAGGGCTAGAAGCAGAAGAAGGTTCACTGTTAAGCCAGAACGCCGACCTAGAGCCCGCATACTTCTAGTAAGGATCAAATAAGGGCTGGTAGCTACGTTCTTAAAGGGTCTTTTGACTGCCTGTAGCTCTCACCGAGAGTATCGAACTGAATAAGCACCAGAGAAATCTTGCAAAAGTAGTTTTACGAGTAGAAATTCAAAGAAACACTTATGATCTAATACTCCCTGCATGTCCCCGGCCCCTTGCACACTCTGCATGTAACTACCAGCTTCCTGCAGGCTGAAGTGCATCTTTTTCTGCCCACAGGTCCTGTCCCCATGCTTCTTAAATAAAATTACTAACTGGTGCCTTTAAAGGTATCGAGATTTCCTTCTTGACTGTTGGGCTCAATAACCGCACAACATAGTGTTTCACTGAAAACTTTCATTTCAATCATCGTTTGTGCGCTGTATTATTTCAGGATTTTAAGACACTCAAACTTATGTTAATTATGTGATTCTTGTTTTCTTTTTCTGAAAATACAAAGAAGTAAAGAGTATATTTGTGGGGCGCCTGGGTGGCTCCGTCGTTAAGCGTCTGCCTTGGGCTCAGGTCATGATCCCAGGGTCCTGGGATCGAGCCCCGCATCGGGCTTCCTGATCGGCGGGAGGCCTGCTTCTCCCTCTCCCTCTGCCTGCCACACCCCTGCTTGGGCTCGCTCTCTCTTTATGTCAAATAAATAAAATCTTTAAATAAAAAAAAAAAAAAGAAGAGTATGTTTGTGACATGAGTGTGGAGCAAAATAAAAACCTATGGGATAGAGGTCTGGCTGATTTAGAACCTCCAGTCCCAGAAGTCACTCTCTCTAGTACACAAAGGTGAGAGTCTTCATTATCCAGTAAAAACTGATGTGATGTGATGTGGGCCAGGAGCCAAAGGTCAAGAAAAGAATTATTGAGATATCGTCAGTGCAAAATCTGTTTTTTTGTTGTTTAAGAAGGCTCTACGCCCAGGGTGGAGCCCAACGTAAAGAAGCTTGAACTCAAGACCCTAAGATCAAGAGCTAAGCTGAGATCAAGACTCGACTTAACCCAATGAGCCACTAAGATGTCCCGCAAAAACCTGTTTTTAGTAAAGCTTAGGGACAGGGCCCATGGGCAGAAAGAGCTGCAGTGTGAATTTGAAAAGGGATTTTCATAAGGTCTGGCTTTTGTCAGGCTAAGGTTGCTTTCTGTCTCTAGCTGCAAGTAGTAAGGAAATTTCACTTTATCCACATTTCTTTTGCCTTTGTTCTCCTCAGCAGAAACTACAAGTGAACAGAAACTCAGAAGTCTCCGGTTTAAATGGGATGGTTTCTGCACATCGCTCGGTAAACCCATCTAAGATCCTTACAAATGATAAAGGGTGGGGGGATATGAACAATACAGGGGAGAAATCTGGCAGAGAGCCCCAAGCCAATAAAAGGTAACACTAGCTGTAAGGAAACAAATTGTTATCAGTGCCTAATGATGTGGGAAAGAAAGGAGTAAAATTATTACATTTCCTTACTACCTACAGCCCACTGACAAGTCCCTGAACCAGGCAGGGTGACATTCCTCTAGGGACTCAACTGCCTGGATGGTGATACTTGGCTAAGGGCAAAAGGCAACCTTAGCCCAACCCCCAAGACGCTGTAAGCCTACTTCAACATATAAAAATTGCTTTGGGGGGCGCCTGGGTGGCTCAGTCGTTAAGCGTCTGCCTTCGGCTCAGGTCATGATCCCAGGGTCGTGGGATCGAGCCCCGCATCGGGCTCCCTGCTCTGCGGGAAGCCTGCTTGTCCCTCTCCCACTCCCCCTGCTTGTGTTCCCTCTCTCACTGCGTCTCTCTCCGTCAAAAGATAAATAAAATCTTAAAAAAAAAAAAACTTTAAAAATTGCTTTGGAAACTTTATCTCTAACCCCCCCCCATACCTGTTGGCACTCATTCCCCAAGCATATGACCCACTGATATCCATCGGAAGGGTCTCATGACTTAGGTTTTATTAGACAGTAATAAAGGACGTTTTCCTAGCAACAGGCTAGCCCCCTCAAGGTCCTGGAAACCTTGCTTCCAAAATTCCTTAGGGACTAATGCTATCCCTAACCCCCTCCCAACTTGAAAGTATATAATGGGCCACTCCTCATGACCCCGGGGCAGCTCTCTCTGCCCACAGGTCCTGTCCCCGTGCTTTAATAAAACCACCTTTTTGCACCAAAGATGGGTCAACTTGGCCATAGGCTTCGAACCGTAGTGTCTTTCCTACATCACCTAAGGCACACTGAAGGAACTATTATTACTGCTGTGTTCTCCTGGCCCCCAAACAGTATATCAGAATATAAATCGAATTATGAGAGAACAGTTGATTTATGCAAACTCCGATCGCGTATAGTTTCCATGTCCTGTAATATCTAGTATTTTTTCAATAGAATATCTTTTTTCACATTCTAAAGAGGAAGAGTCACCCTTTTTCCAGAACATCCAGAGTTGGTCTGGTCCTCATATTCATCCTGGGTATTTGTGCATTCTTAATCCTGGTCTACACAGAGCTGATAAACCAGTTCGGGCCTCAATGGGAATTGGCTTCCTTCACTGATATCCCGGGACCAGACCCCATCAGCAATAGGCATCTTGGACTGGACACTTTCCCCTGTGCAACTATCACCAAGGGAGTATTTTTAGTACTTGCAGGACTTCAAACTGACAATTGATGGGGCGCCTGGGTGGCTCAGTGGCTTAAGCCTCTGCCTTCAAGCTGGGGTCACGATCCTGGTCATGGTACCGGGATCCAGCCCAGCATCTGGCTCCCTGCTCGGCGAGGAGGAGGCTTCTCCCTCTCCCTCTGCCTCTGCCCCTACCCCTCCGGCTTGTCTCGCAAATACAATCTTTAAAAACAAACAGGTGCGAAAAGAGTGGGCGTAGGGACGCGGGCCAGGCAGGGACTGGGCCTGGGAGTGCGCGGGGTGAAGCGGGCGGGGAGAGTGGAAGGTTCAAGGGCAGACTGGGGAGGATGGGGCAGGAGGGCCACGGTGGGCGGCGGTGGGGCTGAGACCCAGACGCGGGCGGCCCGCCCTCCACCCGCTCCCCCGCGGTCCTTTGTTCCTTCCTAGGCGACGTGCCGCGTTCCCCGGGGACCGACGGGCCCGCGGAGGTCGACGAGCACGGCCTCGAGCCCGGGGCCTCGCCTTCCCGCCCCCCCCCCCCCCGGCAGCCGCGAGCAGAGGCCGCGCTCCCCTTCGCGCGGGCGGGGCGAGTACCTGCTGGGCCGAGACCGCAGCCGGCGCGGCCGGGGCTGCACGCAGGGGGGGGGCGCGCGGGCCACGCTCAAGGTCAGCGCCGTCCGGCGGCCCCGCGTGCAGGTGCATCCCTGCTCCGCGCGCCCGGCCAGCGCCCGACCATCCTGGAGGCCCGCGAGGCGGCGGCGCGGCGGGCGGGCTTCGGGCCGGGGAGGCTCCGCGGGGCGGCCGGGCCTCCGCGGCCCACGGCTTGCTTCCCGCGGCGCTGGCGGCCGCCGCTGCCCCCCGGCTGGCTCGGCCGCGCGGAGACGGGAGCTGGGCGGGGCCCCCGGCCTGGTCGGTGCCCCGCGGGCAGCGCGCTCCCCGTCGGCTCCGGAGCCCTGGCCGTCCCCGCGCCGGGCCCCACGTTCCCGAGAGGTCACCGGGCGCGCGCACGGAGGGCCGCCAGCCCCAGGCCTCGCGAGGCCAGCGTGGGGGCGCCGACCCCGTCCCCGGGCCGGGCCCGAGCTCTGGTTGGTGTCGCACGGGCGGGGGGCGGCGGCTGCCGGGGCCTCATTGGTATTCCGGCCACTCGGAGGCCCGGACTGCTCCGGCGGGGGCGGGGCTCGGGGGCTCACGGTCCCGCCCGGGCCGGGGGGGGTAGTGGGGGGGGACGCCTGGAGGCCGGGGCGGGGCGGGGCCGGACCCCCGCAGCTGCGCCAGCCTCCCCGGACCGCGATCTCGGTAAGGCGTTTGGCACTTTTCCCCCTTGCCCCTCTCCGAAGACCTCCTGCTCCCCCGTCAGGCGCTCCTGCTCTCTGGTCTCCGCCACTGGAGGTCCCGGCCGTTGACAATGCTATTCCCGTCCCCTCCCTGTCCCCCTTCGTACACGGGGGACGTGCCCAAGGGCCTGGGGCCGGGAAGGGGCCCCGCGACCTCCCAGGCAGGTCCGAGTGGGAGGTGTCGATTCATTCTCCGGGGGAGAACCGGTGGCCCCGAGATCAGGCCCTTTCTGCTCTTTGTATTTTATTTTGAAACTTGATGTAATGCTTTTTATGAAAGGCGGAGGGGCGGGGGGAGCGCTGTCCCGGTCACCCTATGTGCAAATGTCTTACACGTGTCTCAGAGCTAAGCTGGGACGTGGTGGAGGAAGGACAGAAGTGGGGATGGGGGACCCCAAACAGCCCACACTGATGTGTGACTCTCCGGGCCTCTCCTGGAGTCTCTGGGCCCCGGTGTCCGTTCTTCACATGGCCAGTCGGGTGCCTTCGGTCTTACAGCATGAACGTGGGGAGGTGGGACTTGAGGGGAGGCCTGGAGGCAGAGAGGCCCGGTAACCTGGGCAGGGGCTGCCCCTGTGAGTGGGAAAGCACACAGCAAAGAGGAAGCCCTTCCTGATCCCAGCACCCCCAGGCCAGACCCCGAGGTTCAAGCGCCTCAGGCCCAGTCCCCTCTGCTCTTCCTGACTGGAAACTGGATTTTATAGCATTTTTATATAATTCAACATTGTCAGAGTTGGAAAGACCTTGGAGATCCACCAGTCCCTGCCCCCTTCACCCCTTCCACAGACAGGTAGTGAGGTTCAGAAACTGAAAGGATCACACACAGCCAGATAAGAACAGTGAAACTGGAATAAAAAGCTCAGCTCCCGATTCAGTGTCGTTTGCAGTACAGGCCCCGGCCTCCCCACTGCTGGTCAATTATTAAAATTTCTGTTCCCCTGGGGCCTGCCCAAGGATGGCCTGTGCCGGGTGCCGCGGGCCATTAGAATGCATGACGACCTCCGGGGGCTGGCGAAGACCTGCCCCCCTGGGATCAGGGCCGTCCTGGGCAGCTCCGGCCACCACGGGCTTCAGGTCCAGCCTTCGGGCAGCAGCCTCCTCCCTCAGGAAGCCCACGAGCAGGGCTGACGGCCACCCGTCCTTCGGCCTCTCCAGGAGGCCAAGGGCTCTGGCGTTCTGTTTTCTGTTGCGGGTGTCACCAGGGACTCAGGAAATAGCTGCATGAGCTGCCAGTGGACTGAGAAGTGAATTCCCAGTGTTTGAACCTCCCGGGGTTTTGAGTCAGTATTAAAAGCTTGAGAACAGGGATTATGGATGGCACCGGGCTGGGGGCTGCCATGCTTTTATTTTCCTTCATGCATGTTGTTTTCAGATCCAGAATGAGTCTTTTACCACTTTGGCTATTATTCTGCCTGGTCAAAAACAGGACCCCCACTGACAAAGTTCAGGTAAGCCAGGACAGAGAGCTGGTTAGGCATGGCTTTTCCTCTTGACAGGCAGGGACGGAGGCCTTAGGAAGACAGGAATGAAGGTCTTCATTGAGAGGCAGCCCCAAGCATGGGGGGGGGGGGGGTCTCAAAGGGTGACCTTTGAGCCCACAGCATCCTATTAGGAACCTACCAGAAATGCAAATCCTTGGTCCCCATCTCCATGAATCAGAAACTGAGGCAGCACCCAGCAGTCCTTTTTGATGAGCCCTCCAGGGATCACGAAGCTGAAGATCTGAGCAGGAGTGGGCTCAGTCCTACTTTGGCTGCCCCTACGGCCTCTTGGGTTGGGGGGGAGCGGCCAGGGGGGTAAGGTGGTCTCCTTTCTCTCTGTGCCTCCTCCTTGCCTCGGGAGTCCGACACGAACAGGTGAAGTTTCTTCATGAATTTGTTGTTACTGGGATGGCTGCTATTATGGCCAATATGGAAATGTGATTCTGAATTCATATTTATAGGCCACGTTAGTGACATTACTCAAACATCTGTGTTTTTGTGAAGTTGTTTGCTTCAGTTATTTTTTTTAAAATTTCAGCCTAGGGGCGCCTGGGTGGCTCAGTCGTTAAGCGTCTGCCTTCGGCTCAGGTCATGATCCCGGGTTCCTGGGGTCAAGCCCTGCATCGGGCTCCCTGCTCAGCGAGGAACCTGCTTCTCCCTCTCCCTTTGCTCCACCCCCTGCTCGTGCGCTATCTCCCTCGCTTGCTCTCTCTCTCAAATAAATAAATAAAATAAAATCTTTAAAAAAAATTTTCAGCCTAAGTTTTCTAAGAGGTACGTTGAATAAATTCTTAAAATCCAGAAAACAAACAAAATGTGACAACTGTTGATGGCCTATTGGAAGCCAGGTTGGAGAGAAGGGGAGAAGTGTTCTAAAGACCTGACCTTGAGTATCATTTCTGGAAAAGGTTTAAAAATTACCTGAAGGGCGCCTGGGTGGCTCAGTCGTTAAGCGTCTGCCTTCGGCTCAGGTCATGATCCCAGGGTCCTGGGATCGAGCCCCGCATCGGGCTCCCTGCTCAGCGGGAAGCCTGCTTCTCCCTCTCCCACTCCCCCTGCTTGTGTTCCCTCTCTCGCTGTGTCTCTCTCTGTCAAATAAATAAAATCTTTAAAAATAAAAATAAAAATAAAATAAAAATTGGGACGCCTGGGTGGCTCAGTCGGTTAAGCCTCTGCCTTCAGCTCGGGTCATGATCCCGGGGTCCTGGGATCGAGTCCCGCATCGGGCTCCTTGCTCGGCGGGGAGCCTGCTTCTCCCTCTGCCTGCCTCTGTCTCTCTCTCTCTGATAAATAAATAGAAAATCTTTAAAAAAAAAAATAAATAAAAATTACCTGAAAACATAAAGCAGGAAACAACAGAAGTAAAGGAACCAACATTTGCAATTTCCAAAAGCAAGGAATTTTAGGAGAAAAAGGTGACACGGCCTCTGGCCTCAGACACAAGGCTTACCTGACACCCAGCCATTTCTTCTTTCACCCCGTCCTCTAGATTTCTTCCTCTTAAGATATTTGTGGAAAACTCACACAGCTGCAACAGGATCATTTGCCTTTAAAGCCCCCAGCAGAGCCTCTTCACCTGTAAACTGCTCGCCTACAGGCACGACTTTGAAATGCAAAAAAGCCCCAAATTCCTAGTCCTTTGTGTCAGGAGCTATTCAGAACCTGAGCTCCTACAAGGAAACCAATCCCTGACTTTTCCTTCTCTGCTTTTTGGGGGGCCTCCCCTCCCACAGATGCCCACAAATTCAGCTACAGAATAGGAACCCTGTGCTCCAAGGACCTGACCCTCCCGGACTCATGTAGCAGAGACCGTGTTCCTCTAATTGAGTCAGAGCTCTCAATTCTCCCTTTTCTTTTTCAGATTTTCTTTATTTATTCATGAGAAACAGAGAGAGAGGCAGAGGGAGAAGCAGGCTCTCCATGGAGCAGGGGGAGCCCGATGTGGGACTGGATCCCAGGGCCCTGGGATCATGACCAGAGCTGAAGGCAGACGCTTAACCGACTGAGCCACCCAGGCGCCCCTGCTGTCAATTCTCATAAAATAACCTGAAGCCCTCGTGCTTAACCCTGGCCTCACTTAGAATCACCTGGAGCCCTCAGTGAACACAACACTGTCCTTTCCACCCACACCAATGGACAGAATCTGAGGGAGAGGGCGCCGGTGAGGATCCTTTTTGAAACTCCACACGTGATGCTATTGGGAAGCATCTGGGGAGGTGACCAGGCAAAGCACGGTGACCAGGGCTGTAGTTGTGAGCAGATTTAGATCCATGCCTTCTCCACTGATCAGAGTTTCTGGGATGACACATTCTCCCTCTTTCTGCTACACGGAGGGAGACGCCTTACAAATGGAGCTTTCCCTTATAAATGCAAGTATCTCTTACAAAAGTAAACATACTGGGCGCCTGGGTGGCTCAGTCTAAGCGACTGCCTTTGGCTCAGGTCATGATCCCGGAGTCCTGGGATCGAGTCCCACATCGGGCTCCAGCCTGCTTCTCCCTTTGATCCTTTCCCCTCTCATGCTGTTTCTCTCTCTCTCTCAAATAAATAAATAAAATCTTCAAAAAAATAAAAATAAAAGTGGGGCGCCTGGGTGGCTCCGTCGTTAAGCGTCTGCCTTCGGCTCAGGTCATGATCCCGGGGTCCTGGGATCGAGCCCCACATCGGGCTCCCTGCTCAGCAGGGAGCCTGCTTCTCCCTTGATCCTTTCCCCTCTCGTGCTGTTTCTCTCGCTCTCTCTCAAATAAATAAATAAAATCTTCAAAAAAAAATAAAAATAAAAGTGGGGCGCCTGGGTGGCTCCGTCGTTAAGCGTCTGCCTTTGGCTCAGGTCATGATCCCAGGGTCCTGGGATCGAGCCCCGCATCGGGCTCCCTGCTCAGCGAGAAGCCTGCTTCTCCCTCTCCCACTCCCCCTGCTTGTGTTCCCTCTCTCGCAATCTATCTCTGTCAAATAAATAAATAAAATCTTTAAAAAAAAAAAGTAAACCTACTGGGTTTCAGAGTTTTTCCTTTCTCTATTGCTTCTTTAAAGTTACAGCCTAAAATAATCCTTAAGCCAAAGAGACATATCTTGGGGTGGCAAATGCTTCCCTTCCGTAGGTAAATGTTTATTTTCGTAAGTAACCTCCAGTTTTCCAAAGTGAATGTCCTTTTTACACTCCCATCAGTAATATATGTGAATTCTAATTCGACATTTTCACTGAATTTTGGTGTTATCCTTTTTCTTTATTTAAGCCATTCTAGAAAATATTGAGTGTTTTTTCACTGTCAAATACGAAACGGTCTTACTATATTTGTCCTGGTGACGAAAATTGAAACTGATTAAAAGCATGAAGTTGAACAAAAACTGTGGGGGCTGGTGGCTTAGTCGGTTAAGCGTCTACCTTTGGCTCAGGTCAGGATCTCAGGGTCCTGGGATTGAGTCCCGCATCAGGCTCCCTGCTCAGGGGGGAGTCTGCTTCTCCCTCTCCCTCTGCCCCACTCCCCGCTCGTGCTCTCTCAAATAAATAAAATCTTTTAAAGAAGTTTAACAAAGACCAAAATTGCTGCATTAAAACATCAAGTGCCGTGAGAACTTTTTTCTCTCTTCGCAAACCTCCCCGCTGATCTTCTCAGCCTTTTGTTTCAGGAATCTGGTTCCACCCTGATAACATGATGAACACAGCTGGAAGGACAAACACAATTCCTGTTGAAACTGAAACCGGCTAGATCCTGCATTTCCCCACAAAACCCCAGCCCCTGCCTCTGGGGGGGCTTGCAGTTTTGAAGGCCCCGACCTGCTGCAGCCTCCTTTGGTGACAAAACAATAAAGCTGTTCCTCTTTCTCCCCAACTCTGTCTTCACCTTCTATTTTGGGTCTGAAGCACGGAGGTCAGTTTTCAACAACAAACTGAGTGTGTAGGAGCGGAAAACGTTTTTCTTTGTCTCTTCTCAATTCTTTAGCTCATCTAATAATTAAGCTGTCATAAGACAGATTCACAAGGGAAAAAATAAGTTTGGGAACCTCAAAAATAGGAGGCTCAAAGACAGGTGACTGATGCTACCAAACTACTGTGACTTAAAGATAAGGGCACAGGGATTTAGAATTTCAAAACGGGGGAAGTCCTTCACAGGAAAAAGGAAAGAGCACATGCTGTTGATGAGGGAAGCTGACACCCCACAACCCCCACCATGGGACATATGTGACATTCCTCAGGCACTCCTGGCTGTCCAAACACTAAGGAAAGGAAAAACAAATAGCTGACTTTGATCACAGTCCTGCAAGACATGAGTCTCCCTCAGTTTACGAATGTCTTGGCAATCTACGAGAACAAAGCATTTCTATCAATAACCTAGTTTCCAGAAGGAAATGTAGATACAATTAAATGTCCTTATAACCTACAGCCCATTGACAGATACTTGAGGCAGGCAAAATGTCATGCTCCTCCAGGAATCTCCCAACTATCTTTGTGTTAATACCTTGTTAGAGGGAAAACAACCTGGACAATAGCAAGGCCTCCAATATCCTGTGAGTCGTCTTTAACATATGAAAATCCTTTTGAAACCTCCCTTATTCCTTACCTCCCCAACCCCATAGTATATAATCAGCCACCCCTCACAACCCCGGGTAGCAGCTTTTTCTGCCCATGGGTCTTGTTCCAGTGCTTTAATAAACCACCATTTAGCCCAACCTCCAGGATCCTGTAATTCTCCTTTAACATATAAAAATCACTTTGGAAACTTCATCTCCATTGGCTCCAAATGCCATTTCCACATCACACACGCACACACCCAACTACGGCACGTGAAGGAATGTGTTTATTTTTTTAAATAATTTTTCATTCTAATTTTTTTTAAAGATTTTATTTATTTATTTGAGAGAGAGAATGAGAGAGAGAGAGAGCATGAGACGGGGGAGGGTCAGAGGGAGAAGCAGACTCTCCGCTGAGCAGGGAGGGGGATGCGGGACTTGATCCTGGGACTCCAGAATCATGACCTGAGCCCAAGGCAGTCGCTTAACCAACTGAGCCACCCAGGCGCCCAAGGAATGTGTTTATTATGATGTAGGAAATAACATTAGGGTTCAAAGCCAATGGCCAAGATTTCTTGACCCATCTTTGGTGCAAAAAGGTGGTTTTATTAAAGCACAGGGACAGGACCCATGGGCAGAAAGGGCTGCACCGGGGTCATGAGGTGTGACCCATTATAGACTTTCAAGTTGGGAGGGGGCTGGGGATAGTGTAAGTCTCTAAGGAATTTTGGAAGCAAGGTTTTCAGGACTTTCAGGGGGCTAGCTATTGTTGGGAAAAGGTCACTTATTACCATCTAATAAAACCTTATCAGGAGACGCTTTGGTATATCGGTGGGTTATATGCTTGGGGGTTGATTGCCAACATGTGTCTTGGGGGTTTAGAGATAAAGGAAGTCTCCAAAAGAATTTTTATATGTTAAAGCAGACTTAACAGAATCCTGGGGTGGGGTTGGGCTAGGATTGCCTTTTGCCCTCAGCAAAGTGTCAACGTTGAGGCAGTTGAGTCCCTAGGGAAATGTCACTCTATTTCATGGACTCGTCAGTGGGCTGTAGGTAGTAAGGAAATTTAGTAATTTTTCTTCTACCTTTGTTTCCCACATCATATTCCATTGACTGCCATAATCATTTTGTAACCAGGACCCAAGTGTGCAAGAACACCTGGCTCCAGTGGTCCCAGACCTAGTTCGGCCCCATTTTTTTTATATAAACCTGGAAATATTTCCAGCACTTTGGAGACAGTCTTTGAGACATTACCTGGCTGTCTTCCCGGTGTGGGCCTCCCTGAAAGAACTTCCTCTCTCGTCTGCCCACCATGTGTCTTTCTGCCTTGGATTTTGTCAGCAGTGAGTGGCCAAACCTGGTCCGTTTGGGACCCCAGGAGCCACGGGCTCTTGCACCCCTCCCTGCGCCCTGGCCAACAGCAAACAGATGAGTGGTGGTCAGTGGAGTAACATCTCAAAGATGGTCTCCAAATTGCCGGGATAATATTCAGCTTTGAAAAAAGAAACAGATCTTGTCACATGATACAACATGGTTAAAATGTGATGATGACATAGAAATGTTGAAGTTCAGAGCCGATGGCCAAGAAAGAATTCTTGAGATGTCTTTGGTGCAAAAAAGGTTTTATTAAAGCACGGGACAGGACCCATGGGCAGATAGAGCTGCGCTTAGATTAGCATAGATTCTTATGCTATTCTTAAAGCATAGATTCTATGCTTTCAAGTCGGGATGGGGTTTGGGACAGCACCAGCCCCCAAGGTATTATGGAAACAAGGTTTCTGGGACCTTCAGGGGTCTAGCTGTAGTTAGGAAAAGGTCATTTGTTACTGTCTAATAAAACCTTAGTAATGCGGTGCCTGGGTGGCTCAGTCAGATAAGCATCACACTCTTGATTTTAGGGTCAAGAGATCAAGTTCCAAGTCAGGCTCCATGCTGATTGCGGAGTCGGCTTGAGATTCTCTCTCTTCCTCTCCCTCTGCTCCTCACCCCCCTTCGCACACTCTCTTAAAAAAATAATAAATAAGGCCTTGATCATGAGACCCTTCAGATGTATATTGGTGGGCCATATTCTTGGAGGATGATTGCTAACATATTTAGGGGGTAAAGATAATGGAAGTTTCCAAAGGAATTTTTATATGTTAACGTAGACTCACAGGATCCTGGGAGGTTGGGATAATGTTACTGTAAGATTGTCTTTGGCCCTTAACAAAGTATTAACATCAAAGCAGCTGAGCTCCCAGAAGAAGGTCATGCTACCTGATGAAGTTTTAGAATGTTAAGTGCTGTTCAGTGGGGTGGAGTCCGGAGCTGACGATTAAGAAAGAATTCTTGAGACATCTTTGGTGCAAAATGGTGGTTTATTAAAGCACAGGGACAGGACCTGTGGGCAAAAGCTGCTACCCGGGGTTGTGTGGGGTGGCTGATTATATACTATGGGTTTGGAGAAGGTAAGGAAAATGGAGGTTTCAAAAGGATTTTTGTATATTAAAGAAGACTCACAGGCAAGGAGACCTTGCCATTGTCAAGTTAAGGTTGTTTACCCCTCTAGTAAGGCATTAACATTAAGATAGTTGGGAACTTCCTGGAAGAATATCACACAGGTCCCACCCAGGAGTGGGGTGTGGGGGGAGCTTGCAGGGTGTCAGCTTATTCTTTGTCTTCAGCCAGGCTTCTGTTCCTTCATCATACCTGTTTCAAGGATTTGTCAATGGGCTGTAGGCAGTAAGGAAATTTAAAATTTTTTTCTTTTGCCATTGTTTCCCGTATCTATGACATTACGCTAAGTGAAGTAAATGAGTCACAGAGAAAGAAACACTGATTTCACTTATGTGACTAACCTAATGTAGTGAAAGAGAAGGAAGGAAGGAAGGAAAGGCGAGGGCGAGGAAGGTAGGAAGAAAAAAAAGGAGGAAAGTATAAAGTTGCTGGAGCTTAGAATAGAGAAACACGCGGAAGTGGTTGTTTAACAGGTACTGATTTTCTGCTTTGCAAGATGAGAAATTCCAGAGGTTGGTTTTACAACAACATAAATATACTTCACTCTACAGATTAAAATGGTTAAAATGGGGGCGCCTGGGTGGCTCAGTCGGTTAAGCGTCTGCTTTTGGCTCAGGTCATGATCCTGGGGTCCTGGGATAGAGTCCTGCATCCGGCTCCCTGCTCAGCAGGGAGCCTGCTTCCCCTCTGCCCCTCCCCCCCACTCGTGCGCTCTCTCTCGCAAAAATAAAATCTTAAAAAAATAAAAATAAATAAAATGGTTAAAATGGAAAATTTTATGGCATATGTTTACAACCACAATAAAGAGTAAACTATAAAACCTAAAATTGATACGTTATGAGTTTTAAAACATTACCTTCAATTCAGAGAGGCATTTCTCTCACAAAGGGAATATAAATTCATCCTTAAATAGATGATGACCTTAATTCTAACAATTCACCAAGGGAGGATAAAACAGCCACTGACCACTAAACCAAGAAACAAGATAATTCATGAACCAACAATGTATGGGTAATATTTATACAAAACAAATACCCACGTAATTTTATGGGCAATTGACAGATGGCTGATTCCTATTTGAAGTAAACCCTACACAGCCTTAAAATGTACTAAGTTGAAAACTGTTATCCACAAACAGAACAGAGATAAAAAATAAAAGCACGATTAATTAATGTTGTGGAAACTGTCATACAAAAGGAAGCATTGTTATGGAATTGTAAAATAAGAATGAGAGAAATTTTAACCCCCCAAATTTCTGAATTATATTTTTTAAAAAAATGATCCATGTATATAACTGCAGTTTTATTATTATTTTTTTAAGATTTTATTTATTTATTTGAGAGAGAGAGCACAAACAGGGGGAACAGCAAGCAGAGGGAGAAGCAGGCTCCCTGGGACTCGATCCCAGCACCCTGGAATCATGACCTGAGCAGAAGGTAGCTGCTTAACCAAATGAGCTACCCAGGCACCCAAGAAAAAGGAAATTTTGAAGTGAAATACAGGATTAGATGTTCTCATTTTAGGGAGGTGCCTTGTACTCGGATAAAATTACTGACTGGGATTTTGTAAGATGATGTTTGAGGCCTCCATAAGATTGGAAATCATAAAGTAGAAGATATGTGATATCTGTCTCCAGTGTTTACAACTTTTCTGAACGTAATGTTCTGACCACTCCCCTTACATATTTCTGTCATGAGGCACAATGAAATTTTAAAAATGACTTCACACAAATTCCTCAGAAATATGCACAGATTTCTCCAGGTCCCCAAAAGCAAGGGAAACACAGATACATCATGCAGGCCCTCACAGGCAATGGAAAGTTCTTTGGCCCTTACTGTGAATATGATGGAAGACCAGGGGAGCAGAAAGAGGATCCTTAGAGGATGTAGGAGAATGGGGAGTGTTAGAACGGACTGTCGCCATGTGATAGCAAGGGAAATGAGCTTAATCTTACAGAAAATTATTTTCATTCAACAAAGTTTCCCAAACCACGTTTTAAGGCCTGGCTTCCTCCTTGACTTCTAGACCTCACCTCTGTCATCTGCTTCATTCATTCCCACCGACCTGGATGTAAGGCTACTATCTCCTTTCTCTTAATATCCCAGCCTCCTTCTTCGACTCCAAAAAGGCAACCAGGTCTGGCTTAGGTATAGCAAGACTTACTTACTTACTTATTTATAAAGATTTTATTTATTCATTTGAGAGAGAGAGATGAGAGAGAGTGTGAGCAGGGGGGAAAGGGATAAGCAGGCTCTCCACTGAGCAGGGAGCCCCATGTGGGGCTTGATCCCCGGACCCCAGGATCATGACCCAAGCCAAATGCAGATGCATAACGGACTGAGCCACCCAGGTGCCCCAAGACCCACTTATTTAAAAAAAAAATGAATATGAATTTTGCTGGAGAGTCTCTAATTTTCAATCCAGTATTCTCCTCGGTAGAGAAGACATTGTAGAATTCTAGAAAATTATTTCCCAAAATACTGTTTTCTGACAGCCCCTTTTAGAATACACAGGAGGGATTTCCAAAGTTCAGATCTTGAGCTCTACTTCCGAGAATGTCATATACTTCCGAGTATAATAGAAACAAAAACAAAGGGCGGGAAATGGAGTTTAAGTTGGGAGCAGTATCATTTTATACAACTGCATTTTTAAAAAAGATTTTATTTTTTTATCTTACAGAGAGAGAGAGAGAGAACAAGTAGGGGGCAGCAGAGGAAGAAGAAGAAGCAGGCTCCTCGCTGAGCAGGGAGTCCCATGCAGGACTCGATCCCGGAACCCTGGGATCATGACCTGAGCCAGAGGCAGACGTCTAACTGACTGAGCCACCCAGGGACCCCTATACAACTGCATTTTTAGAACTACCACTAATCTACGGTAAATGATGATGTTAGCTTAAGGAAGGAAGGGGAAGCTAAAGATGAAACACTGTGAAGATTTTTTTCTCTGCACCTATAAACCCTTACTTATTTCCCTTACTGCAGGGATCTGAATTCCAGTCACGCAAAGAAGAATCTTTGAAGACATACTCTTTAAAGGAAGGAACAAAACCCTGAGTGTGGTTTGGGAAATCTGGAAGGAAGATATCCTCACCCACGAAGAGTAGGTGTCCGTAGGTCACTAACATCACATCCCTATAGGTCAGCAGTCCCAGAAATAAGTAACACATTGACCAAGTGGTGATGGGTAGGATTCAAATTTACTGAAGATGAAGTTAGGAGAACTGTTTCTGGCTTAGGTGTTTTCCCTACTTTATCCAACAAGATCATTTTCAACACAGTAATATGCTGTAATGTATTCTCTAGCTCTGAAGTAAGAGGATGGCATATGACCCCCCAAAGCAATAAAAATACTGTATGTTACGGGGCGCCTGGGTGGCTCAGTTGGTTAAGCGACTGCCTTCAGCTCAGGTCATGATCCTGGAGTCCCGGGATCGAGTCCCACATCGAGCTCCCTGCTCAGCGGGGAGTCTGCTTCTCCCTCTGACTCTCCTCCCTCTCATGCTCTCTGTCTCTCATTCTCTCTCTCTCAAATAAATAAATAAAATCTTAAAAAAAAAAAAAATACTGTATGTTTCTCCTACATGTATTATAAAATAATGGTATCAACCCAAGCATGTACATTTTAGAGTATTTATGTCATACAGTAAAAGTTGTGTATATTTATTAGAAGGAAATGTTGATAGTTTATTTTTTATTTATTTATTTTTTAAAGATTCTATTTATTTGACAGAGAGAGACAGAGTGAGAGAGGGAACACAAGCAGGGGGAGTGGGAGAGGGAGAAGCAGGCTTCCCGCAGAGCAGGGAGCCCGATGCGGGGCTCGATCCCAGGACCCCGGGATCATGACCTGAGCCGAAGGCAGATGCTTAACGACTGAGCCACCCAGGCACCCGAAATGTTGATAGTTTAGAAGTGAACTTATAAAATTCTAATGTGAAATCCAATTTCACAACAGGGAATCGGAGACCTTATTAAAAATGTCAACTCTGAAAAAAAAAATCAGTTCTGATTCAGGAGTTCTGGAGTGGGATCTGAGTCTGCATTTCTAACAAGCCATCAGCCTATGGGCTAATAAGAATCTCTTCTCCTTGCAATGGATCATCATGGGAAATGTTGGTTATACTACCAAGGCTTTGATAGGAATGTCATATTTGAGAGCGTTATAGACTCAGATGTGAACAGATAGCTTTAAGGAACTAAGGTCAACTTTATGAAACCAATAAAGCCCCTTGAAACAATCTGCATGGTACCTTGCTTGCAGTGTTTTCAAGAGCCTTACCAGGTGATTAAATAAGTTCACTTTCTGGCAGGCATAAGAACCTGAAGATACTTTGGGGACTCAAGAAGAGAAGAAGTACCCACATCTATAGATATTACAGGTGAATTTGATGACAAGTATTTGGCCTGGCTTCTTAAGCTCACAAGGCTTTAAAAATTCATTCTGAGGGGCACCTGGGTGGCTCAGTTGGAAGAGCATCCGACTCTTGACCTTGGGGTCATAAGTTTGAGCCCACACTGGGTGTAAAGATTACAAAAAACAAAACAAACAAACAAATCAACCAAACAAAAAACACTTAAAAAAAATAAAAGTTCAGTCTGAAATTCCTTATAAAGAGTTCCAGCAAAGCAGATTTCAAAGACCCTATATAGCCAGTCACTATTCATGCTGCACTTATATAAATAATTAGGCCAAGCTTGTTAAAACTAGGCTTATTTTTTGGGGCGCCTGGGTGGCTCAGTCGTTAAGCCTCTGCCTTTGGCTCAGGTCATGATCCTAGGGTCCTGGGATCGAGCCCCACATCGGGCTCCCTGCTCAGCGGGAAGCCTGCTTCTCCCTCTCCCACTCCCCCTGCTTGTGTTCCCTCTCTCGCTGTATCTATCTCTGTCAAATAAATAAGTAAAATCTTTAAAAAAAATAAAAAAATAAAACTAGGCTTATTTTACAAACAAATAGTCTCGATTCACTATGTTTGTTAAAGAGGAGGTTAATTTTAGAGAGAAAAATTCTATATTCATAACAAACTTTTATGGATCTTAGATTCCAATTGTGATGTTGTTTGCCTATAAAACTGGCTAGATCCTGAATTCTTCTGGTTTCCTCTAGTATCTGGCTATGACTCTGCAAACTAAGTTTTCCAATTTTATCCCATTCCCTTGACTTGGATTCACTGAGGACCAAAACTTCCCTTTGTTCCTGCAAACTGAAGCTAGTTGACTCCACGTAAACTTCAGAGAAACTGCCCAAATGGCCCATGTTTACACAATCTTCTTGCCTCTTGCTCTGTGGACCACTCAGAAAGCTCAGAGAGATATTCCCACGGCAGACCAGGAAAATCTGTCAGATTGCCGCTGCCTGGACTCCATCTGAAGAGGCCTGAAGCCTGACATCTAGAAATCTTCCCACTGGCAGAACTCAGGATTCCGACATTGAGTTTATCATTCTTTCAACCATTTACCTCTGTTTTAATCATGCAATTTCTTTGATACACTCAGAAATCCCACAAGTGAGAAAAGCTTTTTTTTTTTTTTTTACGAAATAAGATGGCTTGGGGCGTCTGCGTGGCTCAGTTGGTTAAGCATCTGTCTGCCTTCGGCTCAGGTCGTGATCTCAGGATCCTGGGATCGAGCCCCGCATCAGGCTCCTTGCTCAGCGGGAAGCCTGCTTCTCCCTCTGGCGCTCCCCCTGCTTGTGCTCTCTCTCTCTCTTTCTCTGACAAATAAATAAGATCTTTAAAAAAAATTTAAAAAGTTAGAAAAGAATTCAATTAATATTTGCACATTTATATCCATTTCAGCTTTACACACAAGAGCCCAAAATAGGTACAATCAACTTAAATACCTAGGCATAGTTAAAGGCATAAAGAAAACATGTAGCATATACATATCATGAAACATTTTCGAGCCTTGAGAAAGATACAGATATTGTGACATAATCAACTTGGATAAACCTTGAGGACATCATGTCAAGTGAAACAAATGAGTCACAAAGAGACAGATTCTGTAGGAATCCACTTGTGTGAGTAATCTAAGGTACTGAAACTCATAAAAAATTAAAACGGTACCTGCCAGGGACTTAGCGTAGAGGGAAATGAGAAAGTGGTTGTTTAACAGGTATTAAGTTTTACTTTTGCAAGAAGAGAAAGTAACAGAACTTGTTTGCCCAGTAATGTGAAAGGTGAAGTAATTACTGTTCAAACAATAATTCGAAATGTTCAGTCCACAATACTTTGATGGTAAATTTTATGCCTTTTTTTTTTTTTTTAAGATTTTATTTATTTGACAGAGAGAGACACAGCTAGAGAGGGAACACAAGCAGGGGAAGTGGGAGAGAGAGAAGCAGGCTTCCTGTGGAGCAGGGAGCCCAATGTAGGGCTTGATTCCAGGACCCTGGGATCATGACCTGAGCCGAAGGCAGATGCTTAACGACTGAGCCACCCAAGCGCCCCTTTTATGCCATTTTTTTAACCACAATTAGAATTAAAAAAAAAAATACGAAAAGAGAATAAATAGATGATGAAATAGATTTAATTTTCATGACTATTCAGGATAAAGTAATGATTGACCATTAACCAAGAATAGAAATAAAGAAGTTATGAGCAGAGTCGGCGTGATATAATGACAGAGAATTCTGTTTGCAATAGACACATGGCTGGGATATACACTTGAATTAAACACCAGATCTCTTTAAAAATAGTGAGTTGAAAATTTTGATCCAAGGGGCACCTGGGTGGCTCACTCATTAAGCGTCTGCCTTCGGCTCAGGTCATGATCCCAGGGTCCTGGGATCGAGCCCCGCATCGGGCTCCCTGCTCAGCGGGAAGCCTGCTTCTCCCTCTCCCACTCCCCCTGCTTCTCCCTCTCCCACTCCCCCTGCTTGTGTTCCCTCTCTCGCTGTGTCTCTGTGTCAAATAAATAAATAAAATCTTAAAAAAAAAAGAAAATTTTGATCCAAAATCATAATATATTTGTAAAAATCTAAAACACGATTGACTAATATCATGGATCCTACCAAAAATTGGAGATACAGAGTTGTAAATGGAAAAACAAGAGAAAATTCATCATCTAAATTCTGAATACAACATAGATGTACTATTAAAAAAGATTTCTTCCAGGGGCGCCTGGGTGGCTCAGTCGTTAAGCGTCTGCCTTCGGCTCAGGTCATGGTCCCAGGATCCTGGGATCGAGCCCCGCATCGGGCTCCCTGCTCCGCGGGAAGCCTGCTTCTCCCTCTCCCACTCCCCCTGCTTGTGTTCCCTCTCTCGCTGTGTCTCTCTCTGTCAAATAAATAAATAAAATCTTTAAAAAAAAATAAAAAAAAAAAAAAAAAAAAAAAAAAAAAAAAAAGATTTCTTCCATATAACTAGAAGTCTTAACCATGACTGTGAAATCATAGCAAACTTTTCAAATCATGAGTCTGTATTGTAGGGCAGGAACATTTCACAGTAAAGGCAACAGTTTGAAATAACAGTTTTTGACTAAGCATTTAAAAGACGCTGGAGAAATTATTATGGTATTAATTTAGTGTTCCCATTCTTAACACAATAATAAGGGCTTTAAGCCACCCTGTAGAAGGATAAAAAAAAACAACAACAAACCCACAAACAAACAAACCTCTTCATTTGTAAATAAAGGAAGAAATGAAAGTTGTAAAAATGCTGAGCATTAAATAAAATAAATATTTGGGATTAAGTTATACCAAGACTCAGTTACATGTTGAGGGACATGAATGAAAAACCTAGTAACTTTTTTACTAAAATAAATTTAAATTGTGAGCTAAATATTTTAATAAATACAGATACCTACTATTACTTCTTACATAATATGTACACATTCAAGAATTTCCTATCAAAACTTTTCAATCTAAAAGGTCACCTAAGTTTGACATAGATCCAATCAGAAAGTAAAAACATACGGGACACAGTCTCGGTTCTCTTTGTACTAAACAACACAGAATTATAAAGTGACACAAGTTATTCAGAAATAAGGTAACAAGTGAGACTGTACTATAATGGTGGGCAATGTTTTAACCTCCTTTATGTCCTTAATTTATTTCAGAATTCATGAGGTAAATGGATTAATTCTTTTATCATTGTAGATTGGAGCATATAAACAAAATTTCTAATGATACTGTGTATAAATAAAAAGGACTTTTTTTTTTTTTTTTTTTTAAGATTTTATTTATTTGCGAGAGAGAGAGAATGAGAGACAGAGAGCATGAGAGGGAGGAGGGTCAGAGGGAGAAGCAGACTCCCTGCTGAGCAGGGAGCCTGATGTGGGACTCGATCCAGGGACTCCAGGATCATGACCTGAGCCGAAGGCAGTCGCTTAACCAACTGAGCCACCCAGGCGCCCTAAAAAGGACTTTTAAAAAAAGATTTTATTTATTTATTCATGAGAGACAGAGGCAGAGGGAGAAGCAGCCCCCCCGCCCCCCCCCCAGCAGGGAGCCTGACGTGGGACTCGATCCTAGGACCCTGGGATCATGACCTGAGCCAAAGGCAGACACTTAAGTGACTGAGCCACCCAGGTGCCCCAATAAAAAGGACATTTGGAAGTGAAATGAAGCATTAGAATTTCTCATTTTAGGGAGGTGGTTTGTTTTTGGATGAAAACAATGTGTCTCAATTTTGTATGATTAAGCTTTAAGTCTCCCAAAGATTGGAAATCAAAAAGAGAAAACATGTGATGTCTATATCCAGTGTTCCTGGCATTTCTGCAAAAAACCCCAATATGCCTAGCATTCCCCTCACACACTTTGGACATGAGGCATAAATAGAAACAGCTTCTCATACAGATCCTCAGAAAATATGCACAGATTTCCCTGGGGCCCCAAGAACAAGGGAAAAGCACTGAGATCTCTGTGGCCCTCACAGACCAAGGGGAGGCCCTGGGCCCTCCCTGTGGATGTGATGGACCATCACTGGAGCTGAAGGAGGATCCTTAGAGTATGTAAGAGCTTGATAATGTTGGATAGCAGATGTCCCTCTGTGACAGCAAAAGAAATAAACCTAGGCTTCTCAAACTTATTTCCATTCAAAGAGAGCAAATCACACTTAAAGGTCTGTCTGGCTTTCTCCTTGAACGTTGGGCCTCACCTCCATTATCTGCTTCATTCATTTCCACCTACCTGGGTGTGTGGCTATGCTCTCCTTTCTCTTCACATCCCAGAGCTCCTTCTTTTGCTCCAAAAAGGTGACCAGGTCTGGCTTTGACACAACAAGACCTGTTTATTAAAAAAAAAAAAAAAAGAATATGAGTATTGCTGGAGATTCTAATTTTCAATCCAGTTTTGCACTCAGTAAAGAGGACATTGTAGTATTCTAGAAAATGATTTCCCAAACATTGTTGCACAACAGCTCCTTTAGAACACAAAGGAGAGATTTCCAACTTTCAGATCTTAAGCCAAGTATTACTGATACAATAACAAGGAATTGAAATTAGAATTCAAGATGTGGGCAATACCATTTAATGTCACTCAATATTTAGAATTATCACTCATCTACAGTAAATGATGATGGTACCTTAAGGAAGGGGTAGCTAAAACTGAAGATGAAGCATCATGAAGAGTTTTATCTCAACACCTACAAATCCCTACTTCTTTCTCTTACTGCAGGGATCTGAATTCTACTCATGCAAAAAAGAATCTTCCAAGAGACATTCTTCAAGGAAGGAACAAAACCCTGAGTGTGGATTTGGAACCATGCCCCATGAAGTTAATGAGGCTAAAACTGTCACCAGTAAGACCCCCACTGACCCTCCCTCTTATTTAAGGAATGCTAATCTTATCTTTAGGACACGACAAAAGCTCTGGCCAACATAGAGCAGTTTGAGCTTCCTGGATAGATTCACACCTAAGAGGTGGACCGTGAAGTGTCAGACACTTACCTGTAGTTCATTATAATAAAATTTCCACCCAAGAAGGAGCACGGGTTTGATTAATACAACATGGGATACATGTTTAGGCTTGTTTCCTAAGTACACATGTGCTTGTCTGCCTACCTTATACCCAACACTACGTATGATGATAAAACTCCCCTTTCAGATATTCATCCTAACCCTAAATAAAAGGAAGCCACTCACCCCTGCTCTTGGAGTCACAGCTTTGGAAGTTATTCCCTTGATCTCCTTATGTGCTGCAAATACAGTTTCCACTGAGTGAGACCTCCATATTGTGTAGCTTCTACCTGTAACTCACCATGGAGTGAACTCATGTTAGTTCAGTTACAGGACCTTATCCTCACCCAAGAAGAGGAGGTGTCCGTAGTTCTCTAACATCACATCCCTGTACAATTCCCGCTGAGTGTGGTTCAGGCATCCCCACTCCTCCTGGGAGAATTCTATGGCCACATCCCTGAATGTCAGCAGTCCCTGCAATAAATACCACAGTGACCCAGTGGCCATTGACAGAGTTCATAATTTTACCCAAGGTGAAAAGAAGGAATTAGGACAAATGGTTCTGGCTGAGGTGAGTGTCCTGCTTTATCCAGTAAGATAATTTTTAACACAGTAATATACTTCTATTTATTCTCTAAATTTTAGGTAACAAGGTGGCATATGATCCACAGAACCACTATAAATCCTCTGTATTTCTCCAAGATAAGTTGAAACTGAAGGTTTCAATAGAGGCATACACATGTTTGAGTACTGTATTTATATCATACAGTATAAGTTGTGTATATTTCTTAAATGAAAAGTTTGATTGGGTTAAAAATATATCTTATTTTTTTTTAAAGATTTTATTTATTTATTTGAGAGAGAGAGACTGAGAGAGAGAGCACATGAGAGGGGGGAGGGTCGGGAGGGTCAGAGGGAGAAGCAGACTCCCTGCTGAGCAGGGAGCCCGATGCGGGACTCGATCCTGGGACTCCAGGATCATGACCTGAGCCGAAGGCAGTCGCTTAACTAACTGAGCCACCCAGGCGCCCAAAAATATATCTTATTCACATTAGAATTTCACAGCAGTGATTTGGAGATCTTGTTAAAATGCAGGCTTTGATTCAGGAGTTAGGATGGGAACTGAGTCTCATTTATAACAAGGTATTTGCCTAAGGATGAAAGGATACACTTTTGAATAACGAAGAGGTAGGACTCCAAGGAAAAGAATTTTCAGAGTATGGGAAATCAAATGGGTTTATTACAGCTTCTACTATAAAAGCAAGAAAGGCAACAATACTTTCTGAGCATTAGTAGTTACTAGATTCTAACAGTTTTTATAGATTAACACACACGCATAAAATAAAAAACAGAAAATTAATCTAGAAAACCAAACATTATTCTTCCTCTTTTTTGAAAATATTTTGGGGTGCCTGGGTGGCTCAGTCGTTAAGCGTCTGCCTTCCGCTCAGGTCATGATCCCGGGGTCCTGGGATCGAGCCCCGCGTCAGGCTCCCTGCTCCGCGGGAAGCCTGCTTCTCCCTCTCCCACTCCCCCTGCTTGTGTTCCTTCTCTCGCTGTGTCTCTCTCTGTCAAATAAATAAAAAATAAAAATCTTAAAAAAAAAAAAGAGAAAAGATTTTGTTACACTTCCAGTAAATGTAAGAAACTAGATTTTAACCTAAGATCTCTGACCTAGAATTTATCTAGGCTCCCGCTCAGTGGGGGGCCTACTTCTCCTTCTGCTGCTCTCCCTGCTTGTTCTCTCTCTCTCTGTGTCAAATAAATAAAATCTTAAAAGAAAGAGAGAACATTTCTCAAAGTTTCAGGACAGTAATTCAAAGTGACAACTGTTCATGCCTATTTGGAAGCTAGGTTGGAGAAAATGTAGAGAAGTCTCTGGAATATAGCAAAGAAGTAGTCTAAAGAGCTAACCTTCAGTATCATTTTTAAAGAATATTTTATTTATTTGAGAGAGAGAGAGAGAGAGTGGCATGAGCGGGGGGAGGAAGAGGGTGAGGGAGAAGGGCTCTATTCCAGGACCTTGAGATCATAACCTGAGCCAAAGGCAGACGCTTAACCCACTGAGCCACCCAAGTGCCCCCAGTATTATTTCTTAAAAGATTTTTTAAAAAATAAACTAATGTGTTTGATTTTTTTAAAAGATTTTATTTATTTATTTGAGAGAGAGAGAGAGTGAGTGTGAGAAAGAAATCACAAGCTAGGGGAGGGGGCAGAGGGAGAAGCAGACTCCCCACTGAGCAGGGATCCCGATGCAGAACTCGATCCCAGGACCCCGGGATCATGACCTGAGCTGAAGGCAGCCGCTCAACCGACTGAGCCACCCAGGTGCCCTCTTAAAAGATTTTAAAAGTTTTCTTACGAAAACACTCGTAAGACAGGAATATCAGAACTAGAGAAATAAACCTTTGCAATTTTTAAATGCATGGCATTTCAGGAGGAAAAGATAACACAGCCTCTAACCAGGGATGCAAGGCTTACCTCAGAACAGGCCATTTCATCCTCTTCCTCCTTGTGCTCTAGTTTTCCTTCTCAGGAGACACTTGTGGTGAAATCACAGCTGGATCAATCACAAGCATTTGCGCTTAACAAAGACTCTCTTCACCTGTTACCTCCTCCTCTACAGGCAGGACATTGAAATGCAAAAAAAGGTTCTACTTCCTACTCTTTTGGTGTGAGGAGCTATTCAAAGACTATGAACTCCTACCAGAAGACCAATCCCTCAGTTTCTCCTTCCCGGTTGTCAGGGAGCCTCCCCTCCAACGGACACCCACACATTCTACTACAGCGTAGGAACTCTGTGCTTCGTGGACCTGACCCTCCCGGACTCATGGAGGGGAGACCCTGTTAGCTCCCCTCGGGCCACAGCCAGCGCCCAACTCTAATAAGTTACGGAGGGGCCTTCATGCTTAACCGTGGCCTCACTTCGAATCACCTGGAACACATAATTCACCCAACCCTGTTGTTCTCACTGACAACTATTGACAAAATCTGCTGGAGGGCACCAGAATAAAATCTGAAACTTCACATATTATTCTACTGGACAGCCTGGGCTTAGAGCCACTTAACTAAGGCTTCTCGGGCTTTAATGTGCTTGGAAATTATTACGTGTTCCAGACCTCCCCTGAAGAAACTGTGATGCTTCAGGTTTGGAGTGGGGCTCATGAATTGGCATCATTGAAGTTCCCAGCTAATCCTGATTTAGTACCACATGGACCCAGAATCAGTATCACTAAGCTAGCAAAAACTGACCCAGCCCACCCAAACTGCATATACCCATCATCTTGTCCCAACATAAATTCTCTTGGTTACCAGTGAAGACCACCAATCGCCACCGTGAAACATCACGTTCTTTGCTGCTCCTTTGAAGTTTACAGAAGGGTAGAGAAGGTAGTAATGTCTTGTTACTCAAAGCCAAGTTCAGCTTCTCCACGCTTAAAAGCCAATACTTGAGAGACAAGTGTTGGTAATGCTAAGCTTAAAAATAGACAGTGCTAATTATTTTACCCGCAAAAGATAGGTTTATTCAGGAATAAAGAAGAATTGCAATCCGGGAAAAACAACTTGCAGTAAAACGGTAGACACCCCTGGGGAACAAAGGAGCACAATTTATTTTAAAAAGGATAAAAAGTGTATGTTGGGAAGTTGTGATGAACTCTAAGTCCTTTGGAGTAACCTGGAGTTCAACGTGTGGTAGCTTCTCATTGGATCTTTTGCCCAGGGTGATGAGAAAAGTGTCTCCTGGCTGGAGTAGCACAGTAATATCCAGGTGCAAGGTTTAGTCCATGTAAGGCCAAGTCCATCTCTTATTTTTTCTTAAGATTTTATTTTAAGGGGCGCCTGGGTGCTCAGTCGTTAAGCATCTGCCTTTGGCTCCAGTTGTGATACAAGGGTCCTGGGATCGAGCCCCACATCGGGCTCTCTGCTCAGCGGGAAGCCTGCCTCTCCCTCTCCTGCTCCCCTCTGCTTGTGTTCCCTCTCTCGCTGTGTCTCTCTCTGTCAAATAAATAAATAAAATCTTAAAAAAAAAAAAGGTTTTATATTAAGCAATCTCTTCACCAAATGTGGAGTTCAAGCTTATAACCCTGAGATGAAGAGTCGCACGCCACACTGCCTGAGCCAGCCAGGAGCCCCAAGTCCATCTCTTATTAATGGGTCTGCAACTGACTATGACTGGGAGGGCATCAAAACCTCCTGACTCCATTTCAGTGAGGTTTCCCATTACTAAGTTTCACATTCCACCCTTTTGATCAAGATCTTCTGTCGAAAGCATCACTGATCAACACTCAAGTTCTTTATATTCAGTTTAGTGGTTTTTTCTCTCAATACCAGGAGGGACCGTGCCTGTTTGTCATGCCTCATGTCAGAGGGAAAGTGCGTAGCAGTTCAAAGCCGCCTAAGCTACATTTGAGTGACAGGGAGGGTTAGAAGGGAAAAACTCTCAGGTACTTCCTACCTGAACTTTATATCTTCTCAAGATTGTGAGGTTTTTTTCTTTTTAAAGATTTTATTTATTTATTTGAGAGAGAGAGAAAGCACATGAGAGGGGGAAGGGTCAGAGGGAGAAGCAGGCTCCCTGCCGAGCAGGGAGCCCCATGCGGGACTCGATCCAGGGACTCCGGGATCATGACCTGAGCCGAAGGCAGTTGCTTAACCAACTGAGCCACCCAGGTGCCCAAGATTGTGAGTTTTGAGCCAGCATCACCTTATTGGACACATCCTTTCTGCAAAAGATTGATAGACAACAAGTACAAATGAAAAGTAACATGAGAACTCCAAACTGTATGTTGGTTCTAAACCAAGACCCTAAGTCTGAAAGTAGCTAACTGAAAATACTCACTGTCACTTATCTGGACTAAGGGAAGAAATGTTTCTCTCTGTGAAGGCAAAACCAATATGCCTCCTGGAATTCACCTCTTAAATTGACTAGGAGGCAAACTTGTGTAATACTATGGGAGGGCACTGAATGAAGTAACGTAGCATATTTTGGAACTTAGCATGCATGTGTAACATGAAGCGATAGTTAATGAAATTTTTGCAGGAAGAGCAAAACTTCAAAGATATTAAAAAATGTGATCTCAAAATAACCACTGAGAACCATGTGTGTTATCCACAATACTCTAAAAAGTATTAAATTCAGAAACCATGCATTTGGATAAAAACCCAGGGTTGGTAATAGTTTGGGAAAGAAAAACTGTGTGAAGTCTGCAACTTCTAAACCTTCAGAAATGTGGACGGGATTATAATGTGACTGTTTCTGAAAAGGTCATAACCAAAAGAGGTTTCAAGAGATTTTGCAAGAGATCGGGAAGTGCAGATAAAAGGCATTTTCTTTCCAAAAAAAAAAAAGATAAAAGAAGCAACAGTGAGAAAAGGTATCCAGCCTGGTCTGGAAATCTTGGGGAAGCTGTGTCCCCAGATGTTATCTGTTTCAATTCTGGGAAATCTTTGCCTTCAGATCACCAGATGTTGTGCAGGTCCAGTCAGGATTTGGCCCTTTTTTACATGTGTCACATGATCCGAGAGTCTATTTCCTGGAGTTTGACAGCACAACATTGTTAAAGGGGACCCCATGACTATTTTTTCAGTGGTCTTAACTAAGGGGCAGTGGCAGGAATGGCTCTGAAGCCAGAGGGACATTGCCAAGCCACAGGGTCCAGTTGATGGCTATCATACCCTATGGGGAAATGGTCCCCATGTTTTTGGGTGAGTGCTCCAAGGGTATTCCTTTCCCTATCATATACAAAGAGGAAGAAGGGAAGTTGATTATTAGAGTGTCCGAGGGTAGGGGAATTTTTTAGACTTAAAGTCTCAAAGACTATGTCAACCTCTCCTTTTGAAACCCAGCCGAGTGCCTCAGATAAAACACAGGAGTACTGCTCCATGCTGCCCTGCAGGCAGACAGCATGGACAGAGATGGGGTGAAGGCAGGGATCTGATGGAAGCCTTGGACACAGAGGGGAGATTATTTGCTCCTTTATGTGGGCTTCCTAAACAGTGGCAGGTGCAAACTCCCCTCGTGGGGAAGAGAGTGGGCCAATGCCATTTTTCATCCCTCCCATCAGCAGGGACAGACTTCAACAAGGGGCACAGTGCACACAGTGCCGTGCCCTCTGCAGGTGCCTTTTTAAAATAGGGCCAGTGTGATAGGCCGCCAGAGCAGCAACAGCCCCCCTCCCCACACAAAAGACAGACCTAGACAAAATGCCAAGACAGAGGAATTCATCCCAAAAGAAACAACAAGAAGAGGGGCGCCTGGGTGGCTCAGTCGTTGTGCGTCTGCCTTCGGGTCGGGTCATGATCCCAGGGTCCTGGGATCGAGCCCCACATCAGGTTCCCTGCTCAGTGGGAAGCCTGCTCCTCCCTCTCCCGCTCCCCCTGCTTGTGTTCCCTCTCTCGCTGTGTCTCTCTCTGTCAAATAAATGGGTAAGATCTTTAAAAAAAAAAAAAAAAAAGAAACAACAAGAAGAGGTCACGGCCAGGGAGCTAATCAAAGTAGATATAAGTAATATGCCTGAACCAGAATTTAAAACAATTGTAAAGATACTAGCTGGGCTTGAGAAAAGCACAGAAGAAACCAGAGAGACCCTTACTGCAGAGATAAAATACCTAGAGACTAGTCAGGCCGAAATAAAAAATACTATAACCAAGATGTAAAACCAAATGGATGTAATGCCCACAGGATGGAAGAAGCAGAGGAATGAATAAATGATATACAATAAGTGATATAGAAGATACAATTATGGAAAATAATGAGGCTGAAAAGAACAGGGAATGAAAAATATTAGATCATGAATATAGACTTAGGGAACTCAGCAACTCTATAAATCATAACATTTGTATCATAGGGGTTCCAGAAGAGGAAGAGAGGGAAAAAGGGGCTGTCTTCAAAACCGCACAGTCAGGTAATGATAGGCAAATATAATTTCTCATATTGGAAGATTCACATTCAAAGATATTTTGAGTATCTCTACATTCTTTCAGGAGAAACTGTTTTATTACTGATTGGACTTTGACCTTATCTACTGGGACCATTAATACAACATCATTTTATGGATAATTATATAATTATAAAAGTATTCATTGTACGGCTATAATTTATTATTTATTACTAGAATAGATTACCTAATTCACAATTTCACCTGCAGTGTGACTGGCTTATAAATGTACATAACACTCTGTGAGACATGAATATAAATGACTGACATGAAGAAAAATAGACTACCTTTTTCTTATGAGATGAGGAAGGTCTGTAATTCCTCCAGGATACAGAGAAGGACCTGGATACACAGTGGTCATCACTCAAGAGAATGAAGGGACTGGCAGTGGGAAAACATGCACTGATTAAGGCTGAGTTGTTCACTTCCCTCCCCATAGTCTAATGAAAAAGAAAAAAATTACTACGACGGCAGAGAATGTAAGTAAGTTCAATGCAATGTAGAGAAATTATTCTTTTTTTTTTTTTTTTAAAGATTTTATTTATTTATTTGATAGAGAATGAGAGACAGAGAGCATGAGAGGGAGGAGGGTCAGAGGGAGAAGCAGACTCCCTGCCGAGCAGGGAGGCCGATGCGGGACTCGATCCCGGGACTCCAGGATCATGACCTGAGCCAAAGGCAGTTGCTTAACCAACTGAGCCACCCAGGCACCCCGAGAAATTATTCTTATTATGAATCTATAACATTTATGTTTGCTAGGAAATCCTCAATTTTGAAATTTGGTATTACCTATATTGATCCAATTCCCTTTTCTTCTGAAGATATAGGTACACATAAACACAAAAACATTTCCCTCATTAGTTCTGTTATGCCTAAATTGTATCTTAAACTTGGTATATTACATCTGTGTTCCATGCATATAGAAACCATGGAATCTTTTATGTTCAGTACATTCAGAAAAAGGATATGAGCCAAGAATATTATAGAATAAAATTTTATAAATACTGATTTAGAATTCTGCAGGTATGGCTTATAATTATATTTGCATTGACTTCTTCAAATTAGCATTTGTTAAGTAGAGGCCCTGGGCATTGGATGGTGAGCCATCATTCAATAAAGAACACAGAAGAAATTTAAAAAGATAAGTCTATTACTCATAGATCCTAGAGGATGAATACAATATGCTTGGAAGGGCTACATGAGGGGGTCAAGGAGGAGTGTAGGTAGAGAAAGTGGCAGGAATTGGGGCAGATGCCTTTATTAGGGTCCATGGTTGGAGTGCCCTGCAGTTCCAGGACAAAGTCTAGAAGGCAAAATTCAAACCCAAATGAGTGGAATATGATATACTCTGTTGGGGTGCACAAGGGAAATATACTGGGAGGGGAGAGTGTTATTCACAAGGGCTGCTGGGGTTGTCCTATCAGGAACTTACACTAGCTTGTGAGTTTGAGGGCTGTTATCTAATTTTTTTGCTACCACGAGGAGCAAGTATCATTAGCTCACACCTCCTGCAGGCAGCCTGGAGTCTAAGGCAGCAATACCAAGAAGCAATTCTCTCAATTCTACTGCTATATCATCTATATTGGAACCATCATAATGTCTTAGTAGTTACAAAAAGGAGGAAAAGATACAGTACATAAATTTGGGAGAAGTAATCTCAAATTACTTGAGGTTTAAGGCTACTGGAAAAAGGGAATCCTTGTGATCTGTTCCCACTGCATTAAGTGACTCTGGAAAAATGTAGGGGCTGGGTTCTCAATGCCCCAGCAGCTGGAAATCCATGTATAACTTTTCACTCCCCCAAACACAGCTTCTAATAGCCTGTTGACCAGAAACCTCATTCAAAACATAAACTGTCGATTAACACATATTTCCTATGTTATATGTATTACATACGTTTTTAAAATAAAATAAGGTAAAGGAAAGAAAATGTTATTAAAAAGTCATAAGAGAAAATACACTTACAGTAATGTATTGTAAAAAAATATGCATGTAAGTGGATATGCAGAGTCAAAAGCCATGTGTTAGAGGTTCAACAATACTTTGTCGTTACAGTCAGTTTACCTACAGCCTCGTTTAATGTGGAACAGGTTAAGGTTGGTGCAAGGATAACACTTCCTTCATTACACATCACTGTTAACACATGAAAAAACATTCAGCTCCATTAATTAAAATATATTAACTTCAAACATAGTCTAAAGAAACCACTGCAAAATCACTATATGATCTTGGTTAAAAGATTACAAGCATTCAACACCCAGTCTTGTTTCTCTGATATAATGATGTGAGTTGTAGTTTCCACGGTTTTACTTATAACATTCAAAATATGGGTTGATCAAACTTTTTATGTTCTCAGTAAGGTTTCTGGTCAACAGTAGTCTACTAATAGCTAAATTTGGGGGGAATCAAAAGTGATACCCTTATTTCAACTGCACAGAGGTCAGAGCCCCTAACCCTGCATTTTGAAGACTCTACTCTAAATGAGCTGAGTGTTTTAACTTTGGCTTATTCTCCATAATAAATAATGTGATTTAGATTAAAGTCTGAAAGATGCTATAGTCTTCATGCTTTTTGTTGTGAATTCTCAGATGTTTATTTAGATTTGCTTTTTCAATACATACATTTGACCCTTGTTAATGTTCTTACCAGATTCACTGCATTCATAAGTTTGTCTCCATTATAAATGCCTTGATAATTACTGAAGATCAAGTCCTCACAAAAGGCCAGTTACATATAATGGACATACACAGAACACTACGCCAAGCAAGAGCAGAATATAAAATCTTCTCAATAACACATGGAACATTCTCCAGTGTAGACAAACTGTCTACAAAAAAAGTCTTAACAAATTTAAGAAGATTAATATCATAACAGTATCTTTTCTGACCACCATGGAATGAAACTAAGAATGAATAGCAGATGGGAAATTGGAAATGCCACAAATATTTGGAAATTTAACAACACACTTTAGAACAATCAATGGGTTAAAATGAAATTAAACAACCACTAAATACTTTGAGACTAATGAAAGAAACAGAATATATTCAAACATATGGGAATCAGAAAAAGTAATCTATTTTTTAAGATTTTATTTATTTATTTGAGAGAGGAGAGAGAGAGTGCACAAGCACATGAGCAGGGAAGGGGCAGAGGGAGAGGGAGAAGAAAGAGCAGAATCCCCTCTAAGTGCAGAGCTGGACTCCGGGCTCCATCCCAGGACCCTGAGATCATGACCTGAGCCTAAATCAGACACTTAACTCACTGAGTCACCCAGATGCCCCACCTAGAGAAAGTAATTCTAAGGAAACATTCAGTGGAGTGAAAAGGCAACCTGAAAAATGCAAGGAAATTTTTTGCCGAGCTTCTCGAGCATAAGGATTTAACATCTAGAATAGAGAAAGAACTTTTACAATGACAACCAAACAGCAACTAGCATGATTAAGAACTGGACAAAGTTTTCAATGGTCAGAATCCAAGAAAGATATAGAAATGGGCAAGGCATATGAAAGATGTTCAAAAACACTATTCATTAGAGAAATACATATCAATGGTGAGTCATCATCTCACACCTGTTCAGATCCCACTATTAAACAAGAACAAAAAAATCTACACATGTTGGAAAGGATGAGGAGAGACTGGACCCCTTATACACTGCTAGAGGAAATGCAAATGGAGCAATCACAATGGAAAACAGAATGGACATTCCTCAAAACTTTGAAATCATATTATCATATGATCAGCCATCCCACTTAACAGTATATAACCAAAATAATTCAAAGCAGGATCTGCAAGAGGTATTTGCACAAGCAGATTCACAGCAGCATCATTCAGAAAAGCCAATAATAAATGAAAGCAACATAAATGTTCATGAATGGATAAAGAAAATGTAGCCTATACATTCACTAGAATAATATTCAGCTTTGAAAAAAGAAACACATCTTGTCACATTGTTTTTTATTTTATTTTTCAATTATTATTATTTTGTATTATTTATTTATTTATTTAAAAGATTTTATTTATTTATTTGACAGAGAGAGACACAGCGAGAGGGAACACAAGCAGGGGGAGTGGGAGACAGAGAAGCAGGCTTCCCGCGGAGCAGGGAGCCCGATGCGGGACTCGATCCCAGGACCCTGGTATCATGACCTAAGCCGAAGGCAGATGCTTAACGACTGAGCCACCCAGGCACCCCATCTTGTCACATTATACATGGTTAAAACGTGATGGTGTTAAGTGAAATAAATGACTCACAGAGAGAGATACACTATGATTTCACCTAAGTGACTCACCTAATGTCATGAACTGCATTAAGAAGGGAAGGAAGAAAGGAAGGGAGGGAAGGAGGGAGGAAAGAAAGAGAGAATGAGTGCCAGGGGCTTAGAATAGAGACAAATGTAGAAGTGGCTGCTTAACAGGCATGAGTTACAGTTTTACAAGATGAGAAAATCCCAAAGATTGGGGCACCTGGGTGGCTCAGTTGGTCAAGCGTCTGCCCCCAGGGTCCTGGGATCGAGCCCTGCATTGGGCTCCCTGCTCAGTGGGGAGTCTGCTTCTCCCTCTCCCTCTGCCTGCCACTCCCCCTGCTTGTGCTCTTTCTGTCAAATAAATAAAATCTTAAAAAAAAAAGAAAATCCCGAAGATTGGTTTTCCAATAATGTAATTGCACCTAACACTTTAGTTAAAAATACTGAATATGGTAAATTTCATGGCATATACTTTCAACCACAATTAAGAATAAATTATGACACCTAAAACTGATACAGATATATGAGTTTTTAAAAATTACATTCAATTCGAAAAGGTGTTTCACTCTCAATGAGAATATGAATTAATCCACAAATAGCTGATGACATTAATTCCATATCACAACTCACCCAGGATAAAAGAGACAGGATAAAACAACCACTGACAACTAACCAAGAAAAGAAACAAACAAGGTAAGTCATGAACCAACAATGTACAGGTAACATTTATACAAACAAATACACACATAATTTTATTGGCTATTGACATATGGCTGATTTGTATTTCAATTAAGCCCTACACTGTCTTCTAAGTCCTGAGTTAAACATTGTTATCCAAAACTATAAAACATAGGGGCGCCTGGGTGGCTCAGTCGTTAAGCATCTGCCTTCGGCTCAGGTCATGATACCAGGGTCCTGGGATAGAGCCCCGCATCGGGCTCCCTGCTCTGCGGGAAGCCTGCTTCTCCCTCTCCCACTCCCCCTGCTTGTGTTCCCTCTCTCGCTGTGTCTCTGTCAAGTAAATAAATAAAATCTTTAAAAAAAAAACTATAAAACATAGATTAAAAAAGAAAAGTACAATTCATTAATGCTGTAGAAGCTACTATTAAAAATGAAGCTTTCTTATTGAATTGCAAAAGAGAAATTTCAACCGCAATAATTCTGAATAAAACAGATATGTTATTATAATAGGATCCTTCCATATAACAATAATTATAAACTGAGACTGTGCACTCAAGAAAAGCAAGCATTTGAAGTACTAGCATGCCTTATGTGTCACAAATAGCTCAGAAGTTTCATTACTGTCAATCATAAAATGCTCCAATAAAAATTTCATGGAGGAGCATTTCAGTGACCTCAGAGAATTTGTTATTAAGAGATACTCCAACTCTGACACAGAATGCCAAGGCTGTAATTCATCATTTAGAAGCAACAACCACAACAAACATTTCTGAATAAAGAAAGACCATGATTGCTTTAAAATTTGCTGAGTACCACTGCTATATAAAACATTTGAGTATTAATCATACCACAATTCAGATGCATTTTGAGAAAGTTATTTTAAGTAGTGCTTCCCAAATCATATTTGAAGGTGTGGTCTCTTGCTCGACCTTTGCAGTTCACCTGTGTCATCTGCTTTACTCATTCCCACCTACCTGAATGTAAAGCTCCTTTCTCTTCACATCCTAGGGTTCCTTCTTGACTCCAAAGAGGTGAACAGGTCTGGCTTAGATTTTTTTTATTTTTATTTTATTATTTTTTTAAAGATTTTATTTATTTATTTATTTGACAGAGAGAGAGAGCACAAGCAGGGGGAGTGGGAGAGGGAGAAGCAGGATTCGGCTAAACAGGGAGCACAATGTGGGGCTCGATCCCAGGACCCTGGGATCATGACCTGAGCCGAAGGCAGATGCTTAACCGACTGAGCCACCCTGGTGCCCCAAAACTCATTTATTTTAAAAATAGGAATATGAATTTTGTTGAATTCTTTACATTTCAATCTAGTATTGTCCTCAGTAGAGAAGAGAGTACATTGTGGAATTCTAGAAAAATGGTTTCCCCAAATACTGTTACTGAGGAGTTTGAATGGAATGATTTTATGGCAATTATAGGTTCTACTAGACTATGAAGAATGGCAACAACAATCCTTTTAATTTATTTTTTCTTTAAAGATTTTATTTATTCGACAGAGAAAGAGAGCACACAAGCAGGGGGAGTGGGAGAGGGAGAAGCAGGCTCCCAGGACCCTGGGACCATGACCTGAGCCTAAGGCAGACGCTTAATGACTGAGCCACCCAGGCGCCCCAACAACAATCCTTTTTAAACATTTACTAGTCACTAGATAGCATCATAACAATTTGTACAAGTTAATTCAAAGAAACAACAAAAAAGAAAACACCAAGATGATTTGTTTCTCTTTTATGAGAGTATTTTGACACACATAAATGGAAGAAACTAGGTTTTAACCAGGGTTATTTGACTGAGAGTTTATATAATATAACACAGTGGTCTACATACAGAGACAACATTAAAGCAAAGTTTTGTAGGGACCAAGGGTACACTGCCCCAAGATAGGATACCTTGGCATGAACATTCTTTTGGAATAAAGGCAATTGATACCCTGGAGGCCCAAGAGAAACATACTCCCCTCTGTAACTATGTAGAGGAATCTAAATTGGGGGGTCTTTCAAAGAATATGGGATATTACCAGAGACAAATTTTATCTGGGTGACAGGGCAAGTATCTAATTAACAAACATCTGCTCTGCTTTTTTTTTTAAGTGTTTGTTTGTTTGTTTATTTATAGTGTGCACAAGCAGGGGGGAGGGGCAGGAGAGGGAGACAGAAAATCTCAAGCAGACTCCTGCTGAGTGTGGAGCTGGACACGGGGCTCTATCTTACCACCTGAGATCATGACCTGAACCAAAATCAAGGGTCAGACATTCAAATGACTGAGACGCCCAGGCACTCCTGCTCTTATTTCCCTGTGAAGTGCATTTCTCCACTTGAAAGTCCCAGACTCACCTCCATACTTCAGGATGTCATAAATACCTCATTTTGCCTGAATGTCTTTGGGATTTCCATGTCTATGAGGGTTCCTTATACTTAGGAAATTTAATATGATCTCCTGTTAATTGTCTCATTTCAACTGGATTCTTAGTCCATCTAGAAGGGCCTTGAAGGGGATGGAAATTAATGCTCCTGATAGGATCAACACAAAAATGAAGCCAGCATTGATCTTGTCAGTTCAGATGAAAGAATTCAAACTACAGGTCATATGGCTCCAGGCACAGCCGTACTAGCCAAGGAATATGTTGCCTACGCTCAAGACATGGGAATGGAAATCCACTAGCTTATAAGTACTTAATCAGCACTACTCTACAGATATAACTACCAGATGCAACTAATAAAACCTCTAACATAAAGAAGAAAGGTATTTTTTCTCATTTGAAGTCTTTTGAGATGGGATACAACCCAGGCAATGAAGGGCAATGGAAGGCTGAATCCTACCTATAAATGTTTCTATGTAAAATAACATTTTTCTTTTTTTAAAACATTTTTATTTAAATTCAATTAATTAACATATAATGTATTATTGGTTTCAGAGGTACAGGCCTGATTCATCAGTCTTATGTAATATCCAGTGCTCATTACATCACATGCCCTCCTTGAATCATACCCCATCCCCCTCCCCTCCAGCAATCCTGTTTAACATAACATTTTCAAATCTGCTTAAATCTAGAGAGATTTTTATGACACAATTTGATTTTCACATCAATAAAATATTAGATATATAACAATACAAATGAAGGAACAAGAATTTAATCTATAGTGAAACAAATATGACACGTACAAAGCACATAGAGTGAAAACACGTCACAATAAATCGGAGACATCATTTTGCTCAGTCACTAAAGAAACCCCTTGACACTTCTAATTTCACACCATCAAATTTATTATTCTTGCTGATTTAAGAACACAAAACAAATACGGATCCCGGGGCTTACTTTCAGAGATACCAGCATAGATAACTTACTACAGTGATCCAATTTGGAAGTCAGTAGGGGCCAGTAAATCACAGTGTGAAAGAGTGAATGAGGTACTTTTTCCTTAGTGCCGTCAGGCTAGGATTATTATGTTTCTTAGATTTTCTCAAAAGGACTTCACATTTTCTCAAATACTCGGGAGAAACATATTTCCCTTCTGAGCCCTACACTAGCACTGATGTGCTTTGGGCTTGAATATAGAACACTGAATTTTAAAATTTCCTTTAAAAGTTTATCCAAACTGGACTGTATTGGCCTGAAGAGTATAACTGCCCAACCTGTACAATATTTGTTGTTAAAAATGGATTCAAGAGAAGTTCCTAGGAAATGCGGACATACTATATATACAAGTTGTTAGTTTAATATATCCCATTATATAGAGCACCAGAAGTAAAGCATTTATAAAGCAAGGAGCTTTTTAGGACTGTAATATTTGTGACCCCTTTACATTTATTCTGATACATCACAAATGTCACTGGCCCAAGACTTGGCCCATTTGGTCTCAACCTATAAATATATATGTAATCAAAAATTCATGTCAAAAAGTTATTATATTTTAACTTTTTTTTTCTTAAAGTTATTTTTATTTATTTGAGAGAGAGAGAGAGAGAGAGCACAAGCTGGGGAGAGAAGCAGAGGGAGAGGGAGAAACAGGCTTCCAGCTGAGCAGGGAGCCCGATGTGGGGCTCGATCCCAGGACCCTGGGATCATGACCTGAGCCAAAGGCAGATGCCCAACTGACCAAGCCACCCAGGCACCCCAATTGTTCTATTTTAAATGAACAAAATAAAATTTAGAGTTAAACTGTTATGAAAAACAAAAAAGTTTAGTTTAAAAGGACTGTGCATATCAAAAATTTAGCTTTAAAAAGATTATGAAGGAGGGGTGCCTGGGTGGCTCAGTCATTAAGCGTCTGCCTTTGGCTCAGGTCATGATCCCAGGGTCCTGGGATTGAGCCCCACATCGGGCTCCCTACTCAGCTGGAAGCCTGTTTCTCCCTCTCCCACTCCCCCTGCTTGGGCTCTCTCTCTCGCTGTGTCTTTCTCTGTCAAATAAGTGAATAAAATCTTAAAAAAAAAAAAAAAAGACTATGAAGGAAAAAGTGAAATGAGTCTTGACTACAGCACTTTCATTTTGCAATGAGAGAAACAAGGCATCTGGCTGGGAAGACCTCTCTTGGTAGAGGATCAACAATAACAAATTTCTTATTACTTGGTTGGAGTTTCATGATAAACTCATTTCAGTGAGGACTAGTCCTCTATTGGTTATAATAGGTTACAGAATCTGAGAATTTTGTGGTTCTGGTTGTGTGCTTGTGTAGTTGAAGTTGTTTTTTGGCAGCAATGGGAATCAGTGTGTCTGATCTAGCTCTCCACTTGCAGCCCATTAGGCTGCATGTTACAAAATAGGCTGGTGTTCAGTTATGACTTCAATAAAAGGAAGATGACTTTCTTTTCTAATACTGCATGGGCACCATATACTTTTGAGTCAGGAGAAGCAGACTGCAGGTCTATGGCACAGATGCATCTCCTTCTTAGAATTTTAAAATTCTTCACAATGTGGCCAATTTAAATGCTTGTTGCATTTTGTAGATAAGTTTCTGAATGAATCCAAAGACAAAGAACATTAGCTTCTCTCAGTATGGCAAGGTCAACTTTAGCACCCGGCAGCCATCCCACAGGGATTCCCATTCACAGTACAAATGATTTAGTTGCTCCATCAGGGGAAGCATAGAAGAATCAGCCACTTAGCATGCTGAGCACTTAAAATTTAGCCAGGCTAACTCCAGAGAAAACCAAGACACAAAATACAATCAATCATCTCCAGGGTGACATGAGGGACCAATCACTCTAATTAGCACATTCATTCACAGCTAAATCCCCTTAGGTAGTGCTGAGCATTTCAGCCCACCAGGATGGAAAATAAACCATCACAATGGGAAAAAAGTGATGGAGAACCACCTTTCAGCAATCTGGTAGGATTCATGTTTTACACACAAGGATTAGATATTTGCAAGTATCTAAATTAATAGAAAACTATACTAATGATTAAATTAATGCTGAAGTGGCCTAAATGAAGACCCCTTGAAATACTTAATTTGTGTACTTAAGCATCCTCCTTGAGAGAGCGATCTACTAAACTATACAAATTGAGTGGAATACCTATTTTGATTGCTACTAAGATTTTAAAGGAAACATTGACAAGATAGTATCCATGAAGGAAACAAAAAAGGGACCTACTGAAACAGTGACAAAAATTGACCTCAAAAATGTCAACTCCTGTAAAAGTACTTCATACTGCTCCACCATATTTTTATTTTATTAAGATGCCAGGAAGGGTGCCTGATTGGCTCAGCCAGTTAAGCATCTGCCTTAAGCTCAGGTCATGACCCTGGGGTCCTGGGATGGAGCACCTTGTCTGGCTCCTTACTCCTGATCCCTCTGCTCCTCCCCCCGGCTTGTGCGCTCTCTCTCAAATAAATAAATAGGATGCCAGGAAATGAGGAACTAAAATTAAATACTCTGTCAGAGAATAAGAATTCATGTCCCTTCAAAGACCCTTCTACCTGGACTAAGAATCAAATTGACAGGAGACATTAACAGGAAACTATCAAATTAAATATGTGAAAATACAGGGAGTCCACAGAGACATGGACATTCAAAAGACTGTCAGGTAAGATGAGGTGAAAATGTCATCTTGAACTAAGGAAAAGAGGGTCGGGACCTGGAGCTTCACAGGAAAGAAAAACCCTTCACAGGGTGGTAAGAAGAGCAACTATTTGGTAATTAGATGTTTGTCCTACCTTATAGTTGGGTAACTAAGATAAACTTTGTCACTGAAAGACCCTCCCGCCCCGCAATTTAGATTCTTCTATGGGGTTAAGGGGGGGTGGGGATGTTCTCTGGAGTCTGCAGGTTCTCAGGTACCTTCAGCTCAAGTTATCCACAGGCCAAAATGACACATTCGGGGGGTTGGGAGGACAGAGAGGCTGTCCTGATCCCATTCAGTTCCTCCATCTGAAACTTCCTTGGGAGTTTCACATATTAAAAGTTGACCTGATCGATTATTTCATGTCACTGATCCAACATTTTACTCCTGACAATAGGTCAGTTCAGTTAACCTCATTTCAGGAGCCAGTGATAAAGATGTACTTTTCAAAGTTAGCCCTGTGACACAAGTAATGTGATTAAATGAGGCATTTATATATATAAAGGCATTTATATATATAAATCAAATGAAATATGCTTCATGATCAGATAGACTATTAAGCCAGGTTCTGACTTCTAAGGGTAGCCAGTTGAGCACACTTCTGGATGTCAGATTTGAAGCATCTTCAGACAGAGTGAGGGCAGGTAGGGGTAACCTGACAGATCTTCCTTGTTTATAGTTTAAATGCCGTTGGTAGTATTTCAGTGGCCCATAGAGTGACAGCCCTAAGACTGTCTATGCATGAGCTATTATGACAATTTCTTTTTATCAAGTCATTCATATTTTTAAAAAAGATTTTATTTATTTATTTGACAGACAAGAGACATAGCAAGAGAGGGAACACAAGCAGGGGTAGTGGAAGAGGGAGAAGCAGGCTTCCCGCGGAGCAGGGAGCCCGATGTGGGGCTCGATCCCAGGACCCTGGGATCATGACCTGAGCCGAAGGCAGATGCTTAACGACTGAGCCACCCAGATGCCCCTATCAAGTCATTCATATTACGTTTGCAGAGCTTCAGGAAAAGAGGCAATTTTAGTTCTCAAATGATTCCAAGTCAGAAAGGTGGGAGGCAAATAAAAATGTTTAGGGACCTGTAGCCAGCACCGGAGGACACTAGAAGAAATCAGGATGTAGTTCAGTTGATGAAGAACAGTATTAAAATCTAGTATCTATAAAGATGTGTTATTGAAATATAGTTTTTCTCTATACTTACCTGCATTTTTACCAAAGATAACCAAATTGACAGTAATTTGATTGCAAAACAAGTCTAAGTAAAAAAAAAAAAAATTGGCCTGATGATTCACATAAGTGCAGGAAGAATAGAGGTTGACCTACAGACTCTTTAAAAACAGCTTTCAGGGCTGTTTTCAGTCTGTTGGGCGTCTGAGTCTTGGTTTCGGCTCAGGTCATGATCTCAGGGTCCTGGGACCAAGACCCGCCTTGGGCTCCCTCCTCAGTGGGAGTCTGCTTGTCTCCCTCTCCCTCTGTCTCTACCCTGATCCTCTCTCTCTCTTAAATGAATAAATAAATCTTAAACAAAACAAAACAAAACAAACAGCTTTGCTGGAACTTTTCATACGCAATCTCTAGATTGAACTTTCAATAGCTTCTCTAGGCCACAAGCCAAGCCAAATACTTGATACCAGACTTTGTCTACAATAACTACAGATTTGAGTGAATTTCTGTCTTCATGCAGTCCCCTAAATATCCTGAGGTTTCTGCAGCTGTTGGGAAGTGATCTTCCTTGCTCACCTGGTAAGCTGTGGGGAATTCTATAAGCAAAGTATCAGGCTGACATTTGCAAGGGGGCTTTATTGACTCGATATAGTTCAATCTTAGTTCCTTACAGCTGTCTCATCATATCTGAGTCTATGCAGCTCTTTCTTAGCAAGAACATTCTAGTCAAAGCCTTGGCTCTATAACCAGTGTTTGACTGTGTCTTACCACAATGAGAACAGATTTTTTACTGAAATTATGCAAATACACATATTGGCATAAAAATATAAGAATAGTTACTGAGATTTTCTGAATTCTGGAGGAATCAGGAATGGAGAAAAGATAAAGCTTTCATTTTTTTTACAAAGGTATATTTTCTGCCACTGCTGCACGTCAGTTAAAAGTTTTCTTCTATTTGTAAAAAACAAAACATTTTTAAAAAGGTTTTATTTAAATTCCAGTTAGTTAACATACAATGTAATGTTAGTTCCACGTGTACAATAGCGATTGTACATTTTCATACAATACCCAGTTCTCAACAGCAAAAAAATGCACACCTTCATTCCCACCACTTATTTAACCCATTCTCCAATCCAGCTCCACACTGGTATCCATCAGTTTCTTCTCTATAGTTGAAATTCGAGTCTCTCATGATTTGCTGGTCTTCTTTTTTCCCCTTTGCTTGTTTGTTTCTTATATTCCACATGAGTGAAATCCTATGGTATTTGTCTTTCTCTGATTTCATTCACTTAGCATAATACACTCTAGCTCCCTCCATGTCATTGCAAATAGAAAGATTGAACTCCTTTTTATGGCCATGTAAAATTTCATTATATAGATCTCGTATCTTCTTTGTTCATTTCTCAGTCAATGAACACTTGGGCTAGACTGCTTGAAGTAGAAATGCTCGCTGCTGCTGACTGTTGAACTCCTCCAACAAATCCATGCAACTGCCGGAGCCAGAGCTTGGGACTACGCTCATCATGGCACTGACTAAAGGGAGGGAGGTCCTGCACAGCAGTGCATCACCTTCCCTGAAAGGTCACCACCTACAGTGGATCTAACCTACGTTGGGGTTATATACCTGGGACACTAGCGCTCTCTGCAAACACAGCACACACCTTGCTGATCCCGTTTATTAGTGTCCAGAAGGCTTCTTCATCTTCGACAGCCACGCTGCCATGGGACATTTTTAAGCTATGCCCACAATGTTTGCGTCATCCAACTCACCCTACTCCATCCACTGCCACTGATCTAGGCCTGAGCAATCAGTCATCATTGTTATCCAACAGCATCTGGTCCTCATTCACACAAAGGAATTCAATTAAATCATGAACATAAAGGAGAACTTCCCTAATGCTCAGGAACCCACATTTGCCAATTCCTTATGTCCATTATATTTATTCATCAGAAGACAACACCAAGAGCTGCCTGTGCCTTTGCAATGGCTAGAGGGGAACCACCTCTGGTTCCCTCCCCACATCAGAAAGAGTTCTTCACATTTTAATAGGTCTTATTTTTCTAAGTTTGGTGCCATCATCATGTATTACTTATATTCACATCCCACAACCCAGTGCTAAATGTCTGAATTTATACCCATTGGCCTTATATCTTTCTCATCTCAATGAAGCATTTACTGAAGATACTCTAGCCACAACACAGGCAAAGAAGAATGTCTGTGATGCCTATGTAGCTGGAAATAAAAATGAGGATAAATAGAACTGGAGATCTGGAGATAACTAGGAAATAAACAAGTAGATGTTATTTTTCTAAATCCAGGGAGTCAGTTGTGCAACTGGGACAGGTGTCCTCCTCTACATGCAGAAGTCATGCCAATTCTTCATCCTCTGTATTTTCTATCCCTTACTTGGGGCTACAGCATCACTCCTATTGGAATAGGTTTCTCCTACTTATGGGTATCTATTATACACCAAGCACTGTTATAAGTGTGTCTTTACTTCACAGAAACATCAAAACAACACCCCCACGTATGAAGTGGGGCACATACCTTTATTAGGGGCCATGGTGCAGTGCTTTAGAGTCCCAGGGCTATATCCAGATCGGGCCATTAAAACTAGAACAGGTTTAGGTAAGCTCTGTCCCTCTAAAGGACACACGAGGGGAAAGTCATGGTAGTTAGGGGACATGGTTGCTCACAAGGGCGGACTGGGAATGTCATGTCAGAGGTTACATTAACTGGTGACTCTGCAGGGTATTGTCTAGGGAATGCACTAGTGAGAGAGGCTGCTGTCAATTCAAGTCCCCTGCAAAAGTACTGTCAACACAAAATGGATGCCAAGTAGCAGTATCATGGAGTACTTGAGCTAATCACTCAATAAGACCCCCATATAATCTGTAATATGTCTGTTATAATACCCCACTAGTCCCAAAGAGGAGAAAATGATACAGTAGATAAACAAGGGGGAAAGTAATCAGACATTATTTAGACTTTAAGGCCACCGAGGAAACGGATTACTAGGTATGTTATTCCACACGATTACTGAGTAAGTGATAGATTTCATCAGTTGCCTACAACCTTATGTAAAATGAGACAGGTTAACATTGATGGTGGGATAACACTTCATTCACTACTCATCCATGATAACATGTTAAAAATCATTATGTTTTATTAATTAAAATATATTACGTTCACACACAGACTAAGTTATACATTTCAAATCCACTGTATAATCCTTTTTGGAAATACGGAATACAAGCATTAAAAAGCATTGTGTGCTGATATCATGATGTGGGAGTAGTGATTTCCATTGTTTTCAGGCATGAAATCATTCTTAAAAATTTTATGTGTAATCCTATGCCATTTTAGGAAAGAGTTATCCTCTTTTGGTATCTTTGAGGATTTCTTCATTTCAAGCACATCACCTGACATCCTCTACTTCTAACTATAGCTATTATGAAGATACATCAGTATTTTACTGGACTGGCACCTCTTTTTTCTCAAAGACCAGATGAGAAAATATTTTATTTATAATATCCAGGAAGTTCTTTAGTTTTAATAAATGGAGAATAATGATGTTCTGAACACTTCTTCCATCATAACTGACATTAATGTTATAACCACAAACAGCATCTCCATTTAGATTTTCTTCATATATTATATGTTATATTGTCTTTCTTCTTCCATGGACAATTAGATATGCATGAGTCCCACCTAATGAAGAAGGGCATCTCATATCTTTGATGCAACAATCAGCCACATACTTTCACAAACCCACTAGGAATTAATGAATTTTCTCAAGTGATTTGAGAGTACAAATACATTAATATTTGCTAGTCACAAATCCCAGATAGGGTCAATGAACCAAAACAAAACACAAAACAAAACAAAAAACAAACCCCAAAAAACAAGAACACAATCAAAAACAAAAAAAAAGGACATATCGAAATTCATGATATCTATGCAAAAATCCATCCACTTGTTCTTTTGAAGCATAATAGCACATACATTTTCTAAGTGTTTAACTTTGTATTAGTCCTTATAATGAGTATTTTGATATAATGTCTGAATAGATTGACTCATGTACTGCTTTCTACTTGATTTCTGTGATATTATTGACATTTGATGTTTACTTACATACATTTCTAAATATTTACATCTTTCAAGTAACTTACCTTTATGTACTCTCTGGTGTTTGCTACAGTGAATATTTAAAATGAAGGTCTTTCCTCATTGATTATGTTTCTAGGGTTTGAATCTAGTGTGCATTTTGGGATACTGAGTATAGGCTGAATTCCAGTTAAAGGCACTGCAACTTTCTCTACATTTTACATTTATCTATGCTGTATGATTGCTATGATGTTGAGTAAGTTGTGAGTTCCAGCTAGAGGCTTGTGACACCCTTTAACTTTGTAATGTTTCTCCTCAGTATAAACTCTGAGATGCTGGAAAGGGTTGAGCAGTTCTAAAAGTTTTCCCATGTTCTTTACATTTATAAGTTCTTCCCCAGTATGAATTCTGTGATGTTGAATGAAACGTGACCTCTGAGTAAAGGGCTTGCAAAATTCTTCATATTTCAAAGTCTTCTCCAATACACTTTCTCTGATCAGGAATTACCATTGCTTAAAAGCCTTTCCACATTCTTTACAATTTTATGGTTACTCTCCACTATGAATTCTCTAATGTGGAGTAAGGGGTGAGTAGTCCTTAAAAGTTTTCTCACACTCTTTAAAATTGTAAGGTTTGCTCCACTATGAATTCTGTGATAATGAGTAAAGGTTGAACAGTGATTAAAGGCCTTCCCACATTCTTTACTTTGGTAAGCTTTCCCTCAAGTATGAATTCTGTGATGTTGACTCAGGTGTGAGTGCTGGATAAAGGCATGGCCACATTCCTTACATATGTAAGGTTTCTGTCCAAAATGAATTCTGTGATGTCGAGTCAGGTGTGAGTGTCGGTTAAAGGCCTTGCCACATTCTTTGCATATGTAAGGTTTTTCCCCAGTATGAATTCTGTGATGTTCAGTAAGCTTTGAGTGTTGGTTAAAGGCCTTGCCACATTCTTTACATTGGTAAGGTTTCTCTCCAGTATGAATTCTGTGATGTCGAGTAAGGTGTGAGTGCCGGTTAAAGGCTTGACCACATTCCGTACATATGAACGGTTTCTCTCCAGTATGAATTCTGTGATGTTCAGTAAGCTTTGAGTGCTGGTTAAAGGCCTTCCCACATTCTTTACATTGGTAAGGTTTCTCTCCAGTGTGAATTCTGTGATGTCGGGTAAGGTTTGAGTGCTGGTTAAAGGCTTGGCCACATTCTTTACATTGGTAAGGTTTCTCTCCACTATGAATTCTGTGATGTTGAGTAAGGCTTGAGTGATGGTTAAAGACCTGGCCACATTCTTTACATTGATAAGGTTTCTCTCTAGTATGAATTCTGTGATGTTGAGTAAGGTTTGAGTGCTGGTTGAAGGCCTTTCCACATTCTTTACATTGGTAAGGTTTCTCTCCAGTGTGAATTCTGTGATGTCGAGTAAGCACTGAGTGCTGGTTAAAGGCCATGCCACATTCTTTACATTGGTAAGGTTTCTCTCCAGTATGAATTCTGTAATGGCGACTAAGATTTGAGTGATGGTTAAAGCACTTGCCACATTCTTTACATTGGTAGATTTTCTCTCCAGTACGAATTCTGTCATGTTGCGTAAAGTGTGAGTGGTGGATAAAAACCTTGCCACATTCCTCATATTTGTAAGGTTTTCCTCCAATATACATTGGCTGATGTTGACACAGTGTTGAGTGCCAGTCAAAGGCTTTGCCACATTCCTTACAAATGTAACTTTTTTGTTCAGTACCGATTGTGTTATGTATATTTAGTCTTGATGACTGACTGAACATATTCCCAGGTTTATAACATCTGTATGAGTCTTTTCCCACATGAATACTCTGATAATCACCAACACTGGGAGACTGGTTAAGAGCTTTCTCACATTCATTATATTCATAATGATTCTCTTCCATAGGGATACTATTATGTATAATAAGGTTGGAGCTTTGATAAAAGACTTCCACACATTTATCATATTCATAATGGTTCTCTGGAAAATGAGTCCTCAGACATGTATTAACATTTGAACCTGGGTTAAATTTTTCCTCAGATTCACTGCATTGAGCAATTTTGTTTTCATTGAAAATGCCCTGGTAATTTTGTAGGGTTAACTCCTCGGTGAAGGACCTCTCAAATGAATCCCACTCAGCACTTTGTTCTTCATTTTTAAATCTCTGATTTTCAGAAATATTTGACTCAAAGGTCAATCCAATCCTACTTTCAAAATGGTTGAAATAATTATTTTCAGCATGAACTAGGCAACTTTCCAGATTTTCCAACTTTTCGTTCTGCAAATATGTATGTTTAATCATTTGATTTGAGCCCTTGTAAATAGAAACACACTGCTTTGCAGAAGTAGCAGACTTAAGAAGGGATGTTTTCCAAAATGTTTTATATCCTTCCCCATTTTGGGCAGTGAGATTCACATTATGCGCAGTTGTCTCAGTTTGGATATGTCCCTCATGATATATTTGATGCTCTTCACTCTCTCCATCATTGTTACAGTCTACCAGGAAGTGTAAATTCTCAAGGGCAGTATGTTTATATCTACGTACTGCCACGTTTTGGAAAGAAGCTTCTATGCACAATGTTGGCAGGAAACTCTGGGTGCCATTTGAAGATACAGCTGAAAGATATTGAATAAGAGAAAAGTAAGATCATTCCACTTACTACTCTCAGATGAATATAATGAAAACTTCTAATACGCAAAATTAAAATCAATCAGAGAACTTCAGCAAGACGGCTGATGGAATCATTGGGACTTTATTCCTCCAGGGAGACATAAACTTGCAGACAACATACTGACCACATAGTTCTGAAGTCTTGTCATGCTGGAGCACACATCACTTTCCTATACCTCAAAAAATCAGGAAAAGTACTATCTGAGCTCAAAACTAGAAGAAAGGAAGGAAACTTAAAATAGAAATCAACAAAATAGGATATAGCAAAAACAGAAAAATATCTACAATAGGAAGAGGTGGTTTTCAGAAGAGATCCACAAAATTGACGTACTTTTAAGTAAATCGAATGACAGAGAAGACCAGTAAAATCAAAAGTGAAGAAGTGAAAGCAGAGTAACTGATAGCATGGGAATAAAGCCAATTAAAAGAAGCAGTGATGGATAATTATATGCCCACAAAGAGATATAAAAAAAAAAAGTGTGTAAATTTTCAAAAAGGTATAACCTACTTGACTCAATCATGGGGGAGGGGGGAAGTCTCTACTGATCTACCACTACTAAGTAGATTGAAAAAGTAATAAAAAAAAGCTCCTAACAAAGGTAAGTCCTATGCCAGATGAATATTCTCAATTATTCAAACAAACATTAATGAGAAAGTTCTTTAAATCTCCTATAACATTTCCAAGGAGTGAAGAGAAAGGAAATTGTAAAACACTCTCTGTGACACATTAACAAAGCCAAGAAAGACACTATAAGCAAAGAAGACTAAAAACTACTACTGAGACGAATAGTCATGTAAACTCCCCAATAAAAGGAAACAACCTGAAACAAGAGCAAATTTTACAACATAATCAAGTGGGAATTCTTCCTGGAATTCAGGGTGTTTCAATAAAAAGAAATCTATAAATTTAGGACAGCACATGAAAAGAATGAAGATCAAACATGACATGATCACATTTATTCGTGCAGAAGAAGAAAGTGAGCATACTGGACACTGTTTCATGATTTAAAACACTCAGTGGTAGGAATAAAAGGAAATCAACTCAGCCTAATAAAGGCCATGTATGTACTAAAAGCTGAAATCTAACATATCCAATAGTAAAAGAATGAAGCCTTCTGTATGATCAGAAACAAGGTACTGAAGTGACGTCACCACTTCAATTCAACATAGTAGTGGATTTTATAGTCAGAACAATTAGGCAAGAAAAAAATACATAAAAGTAATCCAACTGAAAAAGGAAAAGAGAAACTACTTCTGTTCACAGACGACATGATGTATAGAAAACACTAAGAATCCGTTTTTTAATTTTTATGCTATTTTATTTATTGGACATCACTTTTATTGTTTATTTCTGTGAATTTTCCCTCCTAGACTTTCACTTTTCCATTTTTTTATGATATAATGCTTGAGTTAAGAAAAAATTCAGGGGCGCCTGGGTGGCTCAGTCGGTCGGGCCCCTGCCTTTGGCTCAGGTCATGATCCCACCGTCCTGGGTGGAGCCCTACATCAGGCTCCCTGCTCAGTGGGGAGTCTGCTTCTCCCTTTCCCTCTGCCCCTCTCCCTGCTCATTCTCTCTCTCAAATAAATAAAATCTTTTAAAAAAAAGAAAAATTTGCAAAAAAGTAAAATTAACATTACACTACAAGGAACTAGAAAAAGAAGAAACATAGCTGAAATTTAGTAAAGGAAGGAATTAAAAAAGAAAAAATAGAAATGAATAAAATGGAGATCAGAATAAGCAATAACATAACCTTTAAAATAATCTTATCAAAATCCCAATGCCAATTTTGGCAGAAAGATCAAAACCATCCTAACATTCATATGGATGTCACAGGATAACACATACCCAGAACAATCTTGAAACTGAATAGTATGTTGGTGGTACCACACTTACTGATGAAAAGAATACTATAAAGCTATTGTTACCAAAATAATGTACTACAAACATAAAGACAGGGATAGAATAGTGGAAAAGTAAAGGTGAGCTAGAGGTCTACTTCTCCAGTGTTAATGTGTATGACAATGAAGTGAACATCTTATTAAAATTCATATTTGTATTGGAATTTCTATGTGGGGTCTGAGTTTCTACATTTCTCATGAGCTTGCAAGTGATGCCAACATCTCAGTTCAAGAGCCACACTATTAAATTCCCAAAATTAAAAAACATAGAGGAAATCATGGATGACTTTGAAATTAAAGAATATTGTAGAAATTACAACTTCTAACACCAAGAGCAGAAACAACAATTCTTTTTGAACATTTACTACCCACTACATGCCATTCTAACTCTTTTTCATAAATTCATCCAGGAATCCACAGTAACCTATGAAAACAGTATTGTTCTTCATCTTTCAATAAATATCTTGCCAAAACTTCAGTGATAGTGGAGCCTGAGTTTTACCCCAGATTGTGTGACATTGAATAGGCCTAAGAGGAACACACAGACCAGTAAACAGAGGCAACTATAAAAGAAGATTCACAGCAGGTTTCAAAGTGACAATGGGAATGCAAATGTGATTAAATCATAGAACATATCAACTAAAAGAGGTAAGTGAGGATAAAACACAGAAAAAAATTACAAATTAAATTAAAAAGAATAAAAATGATAGACCAAAAATTCCTTACTGTCCTTGAATCTAAGATATGTCTTCAGGGGCATAAAACATAAATCTATTTGTGGATGAAGGGTTTTGTGTCTTGCAAACAAACCACAGAGACAAACACAAAATGATAGAAATGAAATACATATTGCTTAAATTTTTGCTCATTTACCTTTGTGCTGAGTTATATTTTACAATCTTAGGGCAGTGGAACATATATGATGCATGCTTTCCTTCCACAGAGCAACAGAGAAATGCTAAGGAAGAGTTGGTCTGTGACATGAGTGTGTAATAGAATGGAAACTTGGAGGACCTATGCTGACGGACTTACAATCTCCACTATCTCCAGTAAACACAGGAGAGAGCCTTCATTTTCAAAGCTGACTACAAAGTGAAACAGAGACGGGAGTTTCCAGATTAAATGAGATGATTAATGCACATCTTTCAGTAAATCCTCCCAAGGTACGTGGTGATAAATGAGAAAAATTATTAATTTTTTAAAAAAAGATTTTATTTATTTATTTGACAGAGAGAGACAAAGCGAGAGAAGGAACACAAGCAGGGGGAGTGGGAGAGGGAGAAGCAGGCTTCCCACTGAGTAGGGAGCCTGATGCAGGGCTCGATCCCAGGACCCTGGGATCATGACCTGAGCCGAAGGCAGACGCTTAACGACTGAACCACCCAGGTGCCCCGAGAAAAATTATTAATCTTGTAGTGGAGGAATCTGACATACAGGACAGAGGAAATGAAGTACATGAACCTGTAATGGGTCACATTGGTGTCAGGTACGAAACGTTCTTCAAAGGAAGCATAATAAGTGTTGTAAAATAAATGTCCAGAACAACAGCTAAGTAAATCATAATCTAAATGTAAACATGAAAACATCCATTTTATTCAAATATCAAGCCACATATAGGACCCATACACTGTAATTTATAGTAGAGTATTTAAGCTTTGTTTTGTGTGTAATCACAGGCTTTCACAGGGTCCTCTTTGCATTCTGATCAGCTCAAACACACAGGCTTGGTCCAGAGACCCTAACATGGGAGGTTAACTGATGTACAAGACTTGTGGAATGAGGGCGCCTGGGTGGCAGAGTTGGTTGAGTTTCTAACTCTTGGTTTTGGCTCAGGTTGTGATCTCAGGGCCATGAGACTGAGCCCTAAATGGGGCTCTGCACTCATTGTGGAGTCTGCTTGAGATTATATATACCCCCCCACCTCCCATCCTGCCCCACCACTGCTTATGCTATCTCTCTCTCCCAAATAAATCTTAAAAAAAAATAAAAGAATTCTGGAACTCTCATCTCCTGTAGGTACCCTGCCCTCACTTAGTAATATCCTCCAGGATTCCTGAAACACTGTGGGATTTCTCCATTGCAACAGTGATGGACTGGGAGTTGTCACAGAAGTCCTAGTCATTACACTGACCTATTTCCTTATTTTTTTTCTCTCAAGGATGATGTTCTATTCTTTCCTGAGAGTACCCATAGCAAGGAACCTGTCTGTACAAAGGTACTGATCTAGTCAAGTGGAAGAGGAACGGGCAAAGTCCATTTAACACCAGGGCTGAATCTATGGCTACCTCACCTCATTTACCTGTGAGGTTTAACCAAATAATGATAAAAATTTATTCTTTTCTAGGTGGTGGGAAAATAGAAGGAAGAGGTGCACCTCACATGGGAACCAAGAGATTGAATCAAGGCTGCACGAAATCCAGCTTCAGTTCAATGAAGAGCACTAATTCTATCAAAAACAAAAGCCACTTCTATAATCTGAAGCACACTAGCAGTTCCGGGCAGTCAAACCTTGAGAATGTATGCTCCACACAAAATTCCAGGTCTGCATCAGAGAAAATGAACAGTTTCAAAGAGTCCCTCAACATAGGGAAGAGGACCAAATAGGTGGGCCTGGAGTCCTTCCCTCCCTTCACTTTTCATTCAACCTAATGTCACTCCTGCAGGGTGAACAGGATCCGCCACTCCTCCCTGGGGCTCCTTTATTTCTCCTTCTTCCTGTCACCATGCCAAACATATTCTTGGAAATAGCTCCCACTTTGACAAGTAATGCAGGAACAGTATGGTCCTGGTTCAATGCTGGATTTCTTAGCTTGGACCACACAGATTACATAGCTTTGTAAAAATACCAAGTTTTCCCTATACTTTTACTAATGCCCACTTCTTCAGGGTACAGGATCTCTTCAGTTTGCATCTCTGGCTTCCTTCTAAAAACTGACCTTGCCTAAAATGAACATGGGCAGAAAAATCAGTTGCATTTTCCAGTGTCCCCACAAGAAACCACTCATACAGAGAAGCCTTCATAAGATATGTGGCTATTATTACATACACTTTAGTGGTGAGAGATAAGAGAGAGCACATTGCAGGGAAAACAACTGAAGAAACTCTCATAGAAATTACTGTTCTTGGGGCGCCTGGGTGGCTCAGTCGTTAAGTGTCTGCCTTCGGCTCAGGTCATGATCCCAGGGTCCTGGGATCGAGTCCCACATAGGGCTCCCCTCTCCCACTCCAGCTGCTTATGTTCCTGTTCTCGCTATCTCTGTCTCTGTCAAATAAATAAATAAAATCTTAAAAAAAAAAAAAAAAAAGAAATTACTGTTCTTGGGCGCCTGGGTGGCTCAGTCGTCAGGCGTCTGCCTTCAGCTCGGGTCATGATCCCAGGGTCCTGGGATCGAGCCCCAGGTCGGGCTCCCTGATCGGCGGGAAGCCTGCTTCTCCCTCTCCCACTTCCCCTGCTTGTGTTCCCTCTCTTGCTGTCTCTCTCTCTGTCAAATAAATATATAAAATCTTTAAAAAAAAAAAAAAAGAGAGAGAAATTACTGTTCTTCCTTGTATCTCCTGGGCTGCTTAGCCTTTGAGGACTCCAGGCTCTTCTATGTCCTATTCACTTCTGCACCCTGCTGGCCACATTCTCTTCTCTCCTATATACTCTCATTTCTCCATAATTTACATTTTCTCCATTGTGTTACACAGAAATTTGCTATCCTAACTCTATATCCTACTATGAATACCTAGGATTAGCTGCATTTGGAGAGTAGGTTAGCTTTCTTTACATGCAACTTTTTTTTTTTTAAAGATTTTATTTATTTATTTGACAGAGAGAGAGCACAAGCAGGGGGAGTGGCAGGCAGAGGCAGAGGGAGAAGCAGGCTCCCCGCAGAGTAGGGGGAGCCTGATGTGGGACTTGATCCCAGGACCCTGGGATCATGACCTGAGCCGAAGGCAGTCGCTTAACCAACTGAGCCACCCAGGCGCCCTACATGCAACTTCTTAACAAAGTAGTTCAACCTATCTGTGTCTATTTTCTTTTCTTTTTTTATTTGTCAGAGAGATAGAGAGAGCGAGTGAGCGCACAAGCAGGGGGGACCGGCAGTCAGAGGGAGAAGCAGCCTCCCCTTGGAGCAAGGAGCCGATGTGGAACTCAATCCCAGGACCCTGGGATCATGACCTGAGCCGAAGGCAGATGCTCAATGACTGAGCCACCCAGGCGTCCCTCTATTTTGTTTTCTATTAAGGTATAACTGACAAAAAAATTGTAACTGACATACAATATTACATCAGTTGAGGTGTACAACAGTGATTTCACAACTCTATAGGTTCTATGATGCTCACCACAAGTGAGATACTGTCTGTCACTATACAATGTTATTATAATAGCATTGAATGTATTCCCTATGCTATATCTTTTATCCCCATGACTCATTAATTCCATAACTAAAACTCTGTACTTCCCATTACCCTTTACCTATTTTGCCCATCCTACCATTGGGGTCACTCTGGTAACCAGCAGGTTGTTCAATGTATTTATGGGTCTGTTTCTGCTTTTTTTGTTGTTTCTAGCTATTTGTTACAACGTGGACAGACCTAGAAGGTATTATGCTATGTGAAAGAGACAAATACCATATGATTTCACTAATATGTACAACGAAAAACAAAACAAATGAACAAACAAAAGCAACAACACACCCATGAATGTCTATTTTGTTTTGAATAAAGTCCATGGATAATCTTTTTTTTTTTTAAAGATTTGTTTATTTGAGAGAGCGAGAATAAGAGAGAGAGAGTACATGAGAGGGGGGAGGGTTAGAGGGAGAAGCAGGCTCCTCGCTGAGCAGGGAGCCCAATGCGGGACTCGATCCAGGGACTCCAGGATCATGACCTGAGCCGAAGGCAGTCGCTTAACCAACTGAGCCACCCAGGCGCCCCAGTCCATGGATAATCTTAAGAACTATAAAAATTCCAAGATTATACACATTCTATAAATGTAACAAGTTGGCCTCTAACAATTTTCCACTGCTGGCAGAAGACAGAAGACTCCTAGATTGAAGACCAAAGGCCATTGCTCATGACACAGCAAACATCATCAACAACTTGATCACACTAATTTCACTTGCCAGCCTCCCACCCACAATTCCTACAGGTAGCTGCTGGACATGCAGTGGGTTTGTGCCACATCTGTGAGACTCTGGGCATAGGAAACCACAATATCTTAACAGAACATCTAGCATATCTGCCCAGACTTTTGCCATGGAAGGAGACATACATTTTCCTGTACAATAAACAAATCTGTCTTCTACCCAAGGGCAAGATACTATCACTATATTCCCAAGATTTTTAATACACAAACATCAATGGAAAGACAATTAGAATAAAAACGTTCAAAGCATCTATCCATAACACATGGAGAAAATGTAACTCATAGAGATTCATCTCCCAACAATATCCACCACTCAGTATGATACCAGCTGGGCTCCAGTCTAATTTTTCCATATGCACACCACCTCATTAAACATTCATAACCTGACACAGGATCTGGGATAAAATCTATTCAATTTACATCAGGAAACATTTTGCAAGGCTATGAAAGGCAGGATACAATACAGAAGAATTGAGTGAGCTGTAACTTTCACTTCTGTAATGTCTCCATGGGTCTTGCATTCAACTAGGTAAAGAAATCCCAATACCCACGAGGGTCTACTTTAAATTTCTATAGTGAGCTTTCTAAAGGACATGGTAAAAAACAAAAAACAAACAAACAAAAAACTAAACTAAACTGTGCAAAAGCATAGAATTTACATGTTATCTGAAAAGATGAGAGTATTTTTTACTCCTTATCCAGGAAAAGCACATCCTGGATATAGTGGAATCATGGCTCATTACAAAAAAAGGGCAGAGAATTGGGAAACACATAAGAATTAGGGCAGAGGTATTCACCAACCATCAATGGGAATATTAAAAAGAGCAACATAGACTTAAAAGCTGGACAAGACTGTGTAAAATGAAACAGTGTTGGTCACAAGGATAAAAATACTTTGGATTGAGTTGAAGTTAGGTGAAGATCTGGAGGAAATGTTGAGCCTATGAATGCACACGACCTACTCTGTTTGCCTGTACCTGAGGAAAATCAAGGAAACTCTGCTCCAGGTCATGAGTTCACAGCATGATTTCAAGGAATAATAACAATGCTGTACACAGCAAATGTATGATTTTCTTCTGATATTCATGACAGTATCCAAAATTCATTTTCCTTTTTGCTGCTCTGTTGCTCATTTGGCAGTGACATACAGAGGAAAATTAAAAACTCAATGTACCTGGAAGCTTTGACTTTAAGCTCCTTCCAACCAGTGTCCATACAGCTAATCTGAATGGTCTGGAAGACACCAAAGACCCACATTGTACCACAATGGACACACCTCTGGCCACTCTGTAAACATATGAAAGAGGTGTGCATCCAGAATCATGGCAGAAATCTTTTCACCCAAAAGCTGTCACTATGGGTGGGACTTATTTAGAGACAATGACCAATGAGTTGACTATACTCATATTTGGTGATAAAATTGATAGAACTTATCTCCAGTGACCTAAAGAGAGAGATAATGATAAAACAGCTATCAGATTGCCACGATTCCAGTTACAGTGTATAACAAGAAGAAGACTTCTATTGCCAAGCCCCTGAAAGTCATTCTGCTATGGGAATATTGAAATAATCATTCATCAGAGTAAAGATGCCCATGGAAGGTCTTTGACATCAAAACTGACATTGAGTGTGTGGTCCTGTGAGATTGCTAAACATCACTAGAGGCAGGAAAAGATGGAGAAAATCACAGGAGAAGTCTGATCCAAGACTGTGATGGTGTTAATGCATATGAAGACTTGTACAAACAAATGAAAAGAGCACAATACAATATTTTCAGAATACATTTCAATTTGTTAGCTAACCTGACGGGAAAAAAAGAAAAACAGAAAACCTCCATCACTACACAAAACATGCAACACACTGATTTTTAATAGGTTTCAGAACAAAATTGTAAATGTAATGATGTCTTTAGAAAAATACAAAGGATTCTGTCTCTGAGGTCTTGGTATAAGGGAAGATTTCTAAAAATGATAAAAACACAACCATAAAGGGTGAACTGACAAATTGGATTACATTACAATTAAGAACTACTCTGCATCACAAGCTCAAGAGATAGAAATAGAGGTAGGGTGAGAGAGGAGACAAAGGACTCATTCTCAGGATATATACAAAACTACAAAGCTAGAAGAGAAAGATATCACAACAGAAAATAAATGGGCACAATAACCCACTAGACACTTTGAAAAAAGAGATTATCCAAAGGTTAACCAAACTCCATACTAACAGGAAGTAACAAACAACAAAAAAGCAAATAAAACCACGACTTGGTAACATCACACACCAATCAGAAGACTACTGTGAAAAAACTACATTAAAAAAACCAAGTTTTGTAAAGTATGTGGATAACTCAGAAATCCAGTACACTGCTGGTGGTGGGAAAACTGGTATAAAGATTTTGGCAAAGTGTTTGCTAGTATCTATTAAAGCCGAACATATCTAAACATATTTACCAACAATTCAGTCCCACATAAATAGCCAGCACACATTTGTGCATATCACTAAAAGACAAATTATACATTTTACATGCCAGTACTATTCTTGACAGTCCTATACTGAGAATCATCCACCTACTCAATAACAGTAGAATGATGCAGTCAGGTGATATTCACAATGGAATTGGATCCATCCATTCTAATGAATGAGGCATAATAACCTGTGGTAAATACAGATAAATTCACAAATGATGGAAAGAAAAGAAGCCAAATACAAAAGAGCTCCCATTGCCTGATTACTTTTACATAAAGTTCAAAAGTGAGGACAGCAATCTCTTGCCTTATATATTAAAGGACTGCAGAGCTTCGGGGAAAGTTACTGAGGAGCTCAACACAACAAACAATATCCTGTTTCATGATCTCAGTGGCTTAGAGATGGGATCAGTTTGTGAAATTCTCTTGAGCTCCATACTTATGATTTCAACATGTTACATTATTTTTAAAAAATCCTTATCATTGGGGCGCCTGGGTGGCTCAGTCAGTTAAGCGACTGCCTTCAGCTCAGGTCATGATCCCGGGGTCCTGGGATTGAGCCCCACATTGGGCTCTCTGCTCAGTGGGGAGCCTGCTTCTCCCTCTCCCACTCCCCCTGCTTGTGTTCCCTCTTTCGTTGTGTCTCTCTCTGTCAAATAAATAAATACAATCTTTAAAAAAAAAAAATCTTTATCATTAAAAATAGATGTAAGTAAATAAATATCATAATGTACATATATTGACAACTTGAAATTAAGGCAGGATGTAATTTCACAGTTACTAGATTTAAAAAGCATGTTTCTTTTTAAAAAAATAATTTTTAGCTAAAGCAATATGATACTGAGTATACAAAATTTACAGAAAAAGAATGAAATGTAGAATTATTTTCTTTTTTTTTTTTTTTTTTAAAGATTTTATTTATTTATTTGACAGAGACACAGCAAGAGAGGGGACACAAGCAGGGGGAGTGGGAGAGGGAGAAGCAGGCTTCCTACTGAGCAGGGAGCCCGATGCGGGGCTCGATCCCAGGACCCTGGGATCATGACCCGAGCCGAAGGCAGACGCCCAACGACTGAGCCACCCAGGCGCCCCTAGAATTATTTTCTTAAAAGGTAAACAAGAAGACATAAGAAACAAGTAATAAAAAATGATTGGGTGTAAGGAAAAGCATAAAAGTTGGTAAATTCAAACACCAATATCACCATTAGAATATTAAATATAAATAAACCAAATATTCCTAGTAACACTAACTGTTGCTTGAATATATTGCACTGGAATTTTCGTAGAGCTGTAACTAAAACAGAAGGAAATAACTGGAAGAAAAAAATGAAAACACCCCAAGTAGTGATGATCAATCAAACAACCAGCATGGTAATATAAACATTATATAGAAAAATCTTTAACACTAAAGGAGTTTGGGGGACTGAGTCCAAGATGGTGAAAGAGTAAGAAACCATAGTTTTGTCTGGTCCTGGGAATTCAGCTAGAAAGCTATCAAATAAATCTGAACACCTGAAAACTCAACCAGAGATCTAAGAAAAGAATAGCTGCCACTATACAAATAGAAAAGCAACCACTTTCTGCAAGAATGACAAGACAGAAAAACTCACTGCAAAAAAGAATAAAAGGCAGTACTGACTGCCAGGGACCTAATCAGTATGGACATAAGTAAGATGCCTGAACCAGAGTTAAGAATAACATTATAAAGATACTAGCTGGGCTTGAAAAGAGCATAGAAAACACTAGAGAATGCCTTTCTGGAGAAATAAAAGAATTAAAATATAACCAAGTAGAAATTAAAAAGGCTATTAATGAGATGCAATAAAAAATGGGAGACTGTGTTACGATAAATGAGGCAGAAGATAGAATTAGTGACATAGAAGACAAAACGATGGAGAATAAAGAAGCTGAGGAAAGGAGAGATAAACAAGGGGAGGGGAGAATTTGAGAGATCAGTGATAGCATAAAACGAAACAATATTAGAATAATTGGGATCCTAGAAGAGGAAAGAGCAAGAGGGACAGAAGGTATATTGGAGCAAATTATAGCAGAGAACTTCCCTAATCTGGGGAAGGAAACATGCATCAAAGTCCAGGAGGCACAGAGAAACCCCACAAAATCAATAAAAATAGGTCAACACCCCGACATATAATAGTGAAACTGGCAATTCTCAGAGACAAAGAAAAAATACTGAGAAAAGCTCAGGACAAGAGGTCTGTACCTTACAAGGGTAGAAACATTAGATTGGTAGCAGACATATCCACAAGACCTGGCAGGCCAGAAAGGATGGGCATGATATATTCAGGATGCTAAATAAGAAAAATATGCAGACAGGGGCGCCTGGGTGGCTCAGTCGTTAAGCATCTGCCTTCGGCTCAGGTCATGATCCCAGCGTCCTGGGATTGAGCCCTGCATCGGGCTCCCTGCTCCACAGGAAGCCTACTTCTCCCTCTCCCACTCCCCCTGCTTGTGTTCCCTCTCTCGCTGTGTCTCTCTCTGTCAAATAAATAAATAAAATCATTAAAAAAAAAAAGAAAAATATGCAGCCAAGAATACTTTATCAGCTAGGATGTCATTCAAAATAGGAGTGATAAAAAGCTTCCAGGACAAATAGTAACTAAAAGAATTTGTGAACACCAAACAGTCCTATAAGAAATATTGAAAGGGATCCTCTAAGCAAAGAGAGAGCCCAAAAGTAACATAGACCAGAAAGAAACAGACAATCTACAGAAACATTCACGTTACAGGTAATACAATAGCAATAAGTTCATATCTTTCATTAGTTACTCTGAATGTAAATGGGCTAAATGCCTCAATCAAAAGACACAGGGTATCAGATTGGATAAAAAAAGCAAGACCCATCGATAGGCTGTCATTTTAGACCCAAAGACACCTCCAGATTGAAAGTGAAGGGTTAGAAAACCATTTATCATGCTAATGGACATCAAAAGAAAGCTGGGGTGGCTATCCTTATATCAGATAAATTAGATATTAAACCAAAGATTGTAATAAGAGATGGGGAAGGACACTATATCAGAATTAAACAGGAAGATCAATCCAACAAGATCTAACAATTATAAATATTTATGCCCCTAACACGGGAGCAGTCAATTATACAAGCCAGTTAATAACAAAATTAAAGAAACACATCGATAATAATACAATAATAGTAGGGGACTTTAGCACTCCCCTCACTGAAATGGACAGATCATCTAAGTAGAAGATCAACCAGGAAATAAGGGCTTTGAATGACACACTGGACCAGATGGACTTCACAGATATATTCAGAACATTCCACCCTAAAACAACAGAATACACATTCTTGTCAAGTGCACCTGGAACATTCTCCAGAATAGATCACATACTGGGTCACAAGTCAGGTCTCAACCAGTACCAAAAGACTGGGATCATTCCCTGCATATATTCAGACCACAATGCTTTGATACTGTAACTCAATCACAAGAGGAAATTTGGAGGGGCGCCTGGGTGGCTCAGTCATTATGCATCTGACTTCGGCTCAGGTCATGACCCTAGGGTCCTGGGATCAAGTCCCACATCGGGCTCCCTGCTCTGTTGGGAGCCTGCTTTTCCCTCTCCCTCTGCCTGCACACACACACTCTCTCTCTCTCTGTCAAATAAATAAATAAATCTTAAAAAAAAAAAAGAATGAATGGGTCAACTAGGAAATTAAAGAAGAATTTAAAAAATTCATGGAAACAAATGAAAATGAAAACAGAACTGTCCAAAATCTTTGGGATGCAGCAAAGGAGGTCCTAAAAGGGAAGTATAGAGCGATACAAGCCTTTCTCAAGAAACAAGAAAAGTTTCAAATATACAACCTAACCTCACACATAAAGGAGCTGGAGAAGGAAGAGCAAATAAAGCCTAAGCCCAGAAGGAGAAGAGAATAAAGACTAGAGCAGAAATCAATGAAATAGAAACCAAATGAACAGTAGAACACATCAACGAAACTAGGAGCTTGTTTGTTGAAAGAATTAGTAAGATGGATAAACCTCTGGCTAGACTTATCAAAAAGAAAAGAGAAAGGACCCAAATAAATAAAACCATGAATGAAAGAGGAGAGATCACAACCAACACGGAAGAAATACAATTATAAGAACATATTATGAGCAGCTATATGCCAACCAATCCGGAAGAAATGGATGCATTCCTGAGACCTATAAACTACCAAAACTGAACCAGGAAGAAATAGAAAACCTGAACAGACCCATCACCAGCAAGGAAATTGAAGCAGTAATCAAAAGTCTTCCAACAAACAAGAGTCCAGGGCCGGATGGCTTCCCAGGGGAATTCTACCAAACATTTAAAGAAGAACAAATACCTATTTTTCCGAAGCTGTTTCAAAAAATGGAAATGGAAGGAAAACTTCCAAACTCGTTCTATGAGACCAGAATTACCTTGATCCCAAACGAGACAAAGACTCCCCAAAAAGGAGAATTACAGACCAATATCCTTGATGAACATGGATGCTAAAATTCTCACGAAGATACTAGCCAATAGGATCCAACAGTACATTAAAAGGATTATTTACCATTACCAAGTGGGATTTATTTCTGGGCTGCAAGGGTGGTTCAACATTCACAAATCAATTAATGTGATATATCACAATAATAGAAAGGACAAGAACCATATAATCTTCTCAGTAGATGCAGGAAAAGCATTTGACAAAGTACAGCATCCTTTCTTCATTAAAACTCTTCATAGTGTAGGGACAGAGGGTACATACTTCAATATCATAAAAGCCATCTATGAAACACCCACAGCCAATATCATTCTCAATGGGGAAAAACAGAGCTTTTCCTCTAAGATCAGGAACACGGCAGGGATGTCCACTCTCACCACTGATGTTCAACATATTACTAAAAGTCTTAGCCTCAGCAACCAGACAACAAATAGAAATAAAAGGCATCAGAATTGGCAAAAAAGAATTCTAACTCTCACTCTTTGCAGATGACATGATACTCTACACGGAAAACCCAAAAGACACCACGGCAAAATTGCTGGAACTCATACAGGAATTCACCAAAGTGGCAGGATATAAAATCAATGTATAGAAATCAGTTGCATTTCTATACACTAACAATGAGACAAATTAAGGAGTTGATCCCATTTACAATTGCACCCAAAACTGTAAGATATTGAGGAATAAATCCAACCAAAGAGGCAAAGGATCTGTACTCAGAGAACTATAGAACACTCATGAAAGAAATTGAGGAAGACAAAAAGAAATGGAAAAATGTTCCATGCTCATGTTTTGGAAGAACAAATTTTGTTAAAATATCTATGCTTCCTAGAGCAATCTAATTATTCAATGCAATCCCTATCAAAATACCATTAACTTTTTTCACAGAGTTGGAGCAAATAATCCTAAAAAGACGCTGAATAGCCACAGGAATGCTGAAAAAGAAAACCAAAGCTGGTAACATTACAATTCCAGATTTCAAGCTTTATTGCAAAGCTGTAATCATCAAGACAGTATGGTACTGGCACAAAAACAGACACATAGATCAATGGAACAGAATAGAGAACTCAGAAATGGACTCTCAACTCTATGGTCAACTAATCTTCGACAAAGCAGGAAAGAATATCCGATGGAAAAAAAGACAGTCTCGTCAACAAATGGTGTTGGGAAAATTAGACAGCCACATGCAGAAGAATGAAACTGGACCATTTCCTTACACTGTACACAAAAGTAGACTCAAAAAGGATGAAAGACCTAAATATAAGTCATGAATCCATCAAAATCATAGAACACAGGCAGCAACCTTTATGTCCTCGGCCACAGCAACTTCTTGCTAGACACATCTCCAAAGGCAAGGGAAACAAAGTAAAAAATGAACTATTGGGTTTTCATCAAGATAAAAAGCTTTTGCACAGCAGAGGAAACAGTCGACAAAACCAAGACAACCAACATAATACTAGAAGATATTTGCAAATGATATATCAGATAAACGGTTAGTATCCAAAATCTATAAAGAACTTATCAAACTCAACACCCAAAGAACAAATAATCCAATCAAGAAATGGGTAGAAGACATGAACAGACATTTCTCCAAAGAAGACATACAAATGGCCAACACAGACATGAAAAAATACTCAACATCACTCAGCATCAGGGAAATGCAGATCAAAACCCCAATGAGATACCACCTCACACCAGTCAGAATCCCTAAAATTAACAAGTCAGGAAATGACAGATGTTGGTGAGGATGCAGAGAAAGGGGAACCCTCCTACACTGTTGGTGAGAATGCAAGATGATGTAGCCACTCTAGAAAATAGTATGAAATTTCCTCAAAAAGTTGAAAATAGAGCTACCCTACAATCCAACAGTTGCACTATTGGGTATTTACTCCAAAGGTAGAAATGTAGTGATCCAAAGGGGCACGTGCACCCCATTGTTTATAGCAGCACTGTCCACAATAGCTGAACTATGGAAAGAGCCCAGACGTCCATTCACAGATGAATGGATAAAGAAGATGTGGTGTATATACACACACACATACACAATGGAATATTACTCAGCCATCAAAAAAAATGAAATCTTGCTATTTGCATTGATGTGGATGGAACTAGAAGGTATTATTCTAAGAGAAATAAATCAATCAGAGAAAGACAATTATCATAGGATCCCACTGATGTGTGGAATTTAAGAAACAAAACAGAGGATCATATGGGAAGAGAGGAAAAAATAAGTCAAGACAAAACCAGAGAGGGAGACAAACCATAAGAGACACTTAATCAAACGAAACAAACTGAGGGTTGCTGGAGGGGAGCGGGGTGGAGGAATGGGGTAACTGGGTGATGGACATAAAGGAGGCCATGTGATGTAACGTGCACTGGGTATTATATAAGACCCATGAATCACTGACCTCTACCTCTGAAACCAATATTACATTTTATATTAATTGAATTTAAATTTAAAAAAATTAAAAAATTAAATTATCTCTGGAAGAATAAAAAACAAAACAAAAAACACTAAAGGAGTTTGTCAAACTCCTCAATATCATAAAAATGTAAAGTTGTTGTTGTTACTCATAGTGTTATATTTCAATATCTTAAATGTACACCATTTCAATATTCTAATTGGAGGATAACAAGCATAATCTACGTATATGTGTGTGCATATTTATACACACACATATAAATATACACATAGAAATACATGTATATAGGGAAACATTTATTTTTTGCTCATGAGTCATTAAAATCATCATAGAGGGTTGACATTATTAAGATGGTAAAGGGGTGTATTGGGTGACTTAGTTAAGTGTCCCACTCTAGATTTAGGCTCAGGTCATCATCTCTGGATTGTGGGATCAATCCCCACATCAGGCTCACATATCCTCCTCCATGCTGGGCATCTAACCTGCCCCACCTTTCTCTCCCTCCCTCTAAAAAAAATAAAAGATGGTGAAATACATAGTTCACACTTTAGTAATTCTCATAATAAGCTCAATTAGCAACTTTCACATAAGGCATCAGTGGGCAAATTGCAGTACTCAAGGGTGAGGCTGAAACACCCCTTGGACCACAGAGATCAAGAAGGACAACATTAAAAGGGTAAGAAGAACAATTTCATGTTGACCATAATGCACCTCCCCCGGGCAGGAACCAGAGCAGATGTCGTTCTTAGGGTCCATGGCTGGTGTGCTTTGGAGTTCCTGGGCCAAGTCTAGAATGCACAATTCAAACCAAAATGAGTGGAGTATGGTAAACTGTGTGGGGTCTTCTTTAAGGGATGCTTATGGTAAATATACTGGAAGTGGACACTTTTTCACAAAGACTACTGGGGAAGTCATACAGGAACTTACTTTTGCCTGTGACTGTGGGGGCTTTTATCTAATGTATTTGCTGTTGGGTGGATCTACATTCAGTTCAAGTCCCCTGCAGGCAGTCTGGTTACACGAACTGGAATCCAAATCAGCAGCATCAAGAAATTGTTTAGCTACACTCTCAATAATATATCATCCTTATTAAAAACAACATAATGCCGCAGCAGTTCAAAAAGAAAGAAAAGATATAATCCATAAACCGTGGAGAAAATTAATCTCAAATAATTTGAGATTTAGGGTCACTGGGAAAAAACATTATTAATGATACCATCCCACGGCTTTAACAAGTGCCCCTTGAATAATGCAGGGGTACAGGGCATCCACCCCCATGCAGTTGAAAATGTTTATAACTTTGACTCCCCAACACTTGATAGCTTACTGTTCAAAAGAAACCTTAGCAAAAACAGTCAATTAATATATACTTATATAGGGGCGCCTGGGTGGCTCAGTTGTTAAGCGTCTGCCTTCGGCTCAGGTCATGATCCCAGGGTCCTGGGATCGGGCCCCACATGGGGCTCCCTCCTCAGCGGGAGGCCTGCTTCTCCCTCTCCCACTCCCCCTGTTTGTGTTCCCTCTCTCGCTGTGTCTCTCTGTCAAATAAATAAATAAAATCTTTAAAAAACATATATATGTATATATATACTTATATAAGTGTTATATTTGGTATTCCTACAAAAAAGGAAGCTCAATTAAAGACAATGTTAAGAAAATAAGAAGGAGGAGATAATATATGCATAGTACTGTACGATAAGTAAATCTGACTATAAGTGGACCTATACAGTTCAAACCCATGCTGTTCAAGGATCAAGTGTACTTTGTCTGTTTACCTGCAACCTTGATGATGTTGGGGCAGAATAAGGTGGTGCGGGATAACACTTCATGTAATATACATCAGTGTTAACACATTAAATCTATTTTGTGTTTTTAGTGAAAGTGTATTGAGTTCAAACACATTGTAAACAAACTATTGCAAAATCATTGTATGATCACTGGTCAAAATACCTATCACACGCATTCAAGAACCATTCTTGTTCCTCTAATATAATGATCTCTGAGTTGTGCTTTCGATGCTTTTCAAACTGAGGCTAATTATTGAGTAAATGTGGATTTATAATAATTTTACACCCTTTTATGGAAGAGTTAGCTATACATTCCTCAGTTATCTGTGAAAATTTCGTTATTTCAACCGAATAACTAATGTTCTTGACTTGCAGAAATTCCTATAATGAAGATACATTCAGCTTTGAAGAAACTATCACCATATTCGTCTTAAACAGCAACTAGCAAAAATATTTAAAAATTAGAGTGTTTGTTTTAATATGCAAATAATAATGCCCTGTATACTTAATTCGTCATGACTTATTTTACTCTTATATGTCAACCACAAACAACATCTCCACGTGGACGTTTTTCATGTATTTGACATTACAGTGTCCTTAATCTCCCGTGGAAAAGTAGGTATGAATGAATTCCCATCCTACAATAACCCCTCATGTCTGAGAGACAGCAACAATCAAATCATTCTGAATGCCCGGGAGCACTGAAGGCTTAGCATGAGATGATTTAAGAGTAAAATTACTAATATTTGCCTCCAAAATAACTCAGATATGGTCAAAAGAAAAAAAGAGACACAGTGAAACTAATTATCCCTCTCCAGACATCCATCCCCCTTGATCCTTTCAGGAATATTAACAAATACATTTGACTATTCTATAACATGGGTTTGAACAGTGTGGGTCTACTTATACACAGATATTTTTTTTATAAATATAGTGCAGCAGTGTAAACATATTTCCTTAATATTTTCTTTTCTCCACCTTACTTTATTATAAAAATACTGTAGAGAATATGTACAATATACAAAGAATGGGATGATTAACTGTTCATGTTCTAGGTAAGGTTTCGGGTCAACAATACTGTATTTGCATGACAAAGAAGGAATGGTTTTAAGTTTGGGTACTATAAATTACACACAGATTTTTAGTTCTGGAGGGGGTTGGTGCCCCTCAGACTGCACTGTCCAAGGCTACAATGTAATTGATTTAGGTCATTTAAATTTGGATTTTTCTCAATAATAAATACTCTGATTTAGAATCATGTCTGAAAAGTGGTACTGGTTTACTACTTTCTGCTGTGAATTCCCTGATCTTATTTCTTTATTTATTAAAGATTTATTTATTTATTTTGGAGAGAGAGAAAGAACAGGATGGGGGACTGAGGGAGAGGCAGAGAGAGAATACCAAGCATTTAGCACCAAGTCTGAACTGGAGCTCGATCCCAAGACCCTGATATCATGAGCTGAGCTAAAGTCAAGAGTCGGACGCTTAACAAAGCTAGCCACCCAGGCACCACTTCTCTGAATTTAGATTTGCCTTTCTATTGTATACTTTGCCAATTATTTGCATCATTAATATTTTTATCCCTTCTAAAAGTTTTTTTCTGAACTCTATATTAAAAACAGAGGCTGTTCATCAATCATTGTGTTTCTATCCAGTATGCTTGCTCTGATGTTGAGTAAGGTTTCAGTTCCAAGTAGACTTTACCACCATTCTTGACATTTGTAAGGTATCTCCCCAGTATATATAATTTCATGTTGAATACTTCTGATTATTAATTAAATATTGCCACATTATTTACATTATAATGTTCAGAAAGTTTATAGTTCTGCTTAAACACTTTGCCGCATTTTATTTACATTTGTCTGTATTCTCCCTACTATGTATTACCATATGCTGATAATATTTGAGTGGTAGTTAAAGACTTTGCCAATTGTTTACATTTGTGAGATTTCTTCCCATTATGAAACGTCTGCTATTGAATGAGTCTTGAAGACTAGTTAAGAGGCTTGCCACACTTATTACCTTTTTAAGTTTTTACTTGATTAAGGATATAATGAGGTACAATAAGATTTGAGCTTTCTGAAGACTTTCCCACTGTGGTTCTCTGGAAACTGAGTTCTCTGATGTTTATTAGGATTTGACACTTGATTGACATTTCCCCCAGATTCATTACATTTGTGAGTTTTGTCTCCTTTATAAATACCTTGGTAATTATGGAAAATAGAGTACTCACTAAAGGCCTTCCTAAGTTCACAACACATGAAAACTTGCTCCAAATTAAGTATTATGTGGTAAGTATTACACAGTGATGTTTGGATAAAGACCCTTTTGTGTTAATCAAATTTAGAGAGTGTGCAACAAGGAAGGATTATGTGTCGGTGGGAGAATAAAGAACCCTTTGAAAAGGACTTCTCAAATCAATCACATTAGGAATTTTTATCTTTATTTTTAAATTTCTAACATTCAGAAATGTATCAGTGAATGACTAAACCAATCTTATATTTGAAACGGTTTGAATGAAACTTTCAGCACAGATTAGGTGACTTTCCAGAATATCCAAATGTCCTTTCAGAGAATATGTATGTTGAAAAAATGGATTATCATCCCTGGGTTCAAAGACATTGCTCTGCAAATGACTTAAGGTGGGTTTTTTTCCCTGAATGTTTTCCATCCTTGATCTGGTCTGTCAGTAAGGATTTCACTATGGTAACTGTCCCACATGGGTCATATCCATCATAACATTCTTCCTGCCTGCTTTTGACTACCACCATCACCTTCCCAGTCATTCACTAAGTATAAATACTCAGGGCCAGTGCTTCCACATCTTTCCATATCACTCCAGAAAATAAATATTCCTTGCCTGTCTTTCCCAATAGGCCTATGGTGTTGTGGAAAGACACAACTAAAAGATACAAAATAAGTTATACCACTTACTGTACTCATATACATATACGTTAAAATTCTAATGTGAAAAATTAATAAACACTATAGTACATCATCAATGGAGGAAAAGGAAGTACCAGGGTTTATTCCATCATGGAGACAAAAATGGACCAAATTACCTTTTAGAGTGCTCCAGAAGCCATTTAGAACACAGCACCCCCAAGTAAGTACAAATGAAGAGACACATGGAAGAGACAAGGAAAGTTTGTGACACTTGACCACAAAAGCTGCTCACCCTCCCTGACACTCCATGGCAACACTGTGAGAAAACTCTTACCTCCCCTCAGGAGACAAAAAAATGAGTGACCTGTATGTTCAAGGCTTCATTGGTCTGGCTTCTTTCCTGCTACCTGCTGGAATAGTTTTTGTCATGCATGACATGGAAGGCAGAAGGAAAGAGAGCACCCTCTGAATATCCTGTAATGGTTGCTCAGAGAAAAGGTGAGCAATTTGTTCAAACAATGGAGAGACTACATAGCTGAGGACAGAGAGAGGAAGCTACCATGGGCTCTAATGTGAACTACAATTTTTTTTTTTTAAGATTTTATTTATTTATTTGACAGAGAGAGACAGAGAGAGAGGGAACACAAGCAGGGGGAGTGGGAGAGGGAGAAGCAGGCTTCCCACTGAGCAGGGAGCCCGATGTGGGGCTCGATCCCAGGACCCTGGGATCATGACCTGAGCTGAAGGCAGACACTTAACGACTGAACCACCCAGGCACCCCATGAACTACATTTTTTTAAACTGGGGAATTACAAAAATTGAGACAATATAAATGGACAGAATATAGAATATGTCTGACAGGCCCCTGAAATTACTAATTATCTGTTCCCCTGTAGAAACCAAGTTCAGAATACATGGCTAGGAGGCTTTTTTCTCTTTTTTAAAAATTATCTAATTTCAACAAAAGATCACAAGGCATACAAAGAAATAGAAAAATATGTTCCAACCAGAGAAACAAAATTACTAGCCCTAAATTAACAAAGAACTCTTAATAGCCTGACACAGAAATGAAATAACCATCACAAAGATGCTAATGGAGAAAGAAGAGAAAATGGGTAGTGTAACTAAATGTTATCAGGAAAACTATGCATGACCAAAATAAAAATCCAAAGAGACAGAAAATATAACGACGATCAACCAGAAATTGGGAGCTGAAGAATATAATCACTGAATTTAAAAACACAACAAGGGGTCGGTCACAAATTTGATCAAGCAGAAAAAGAATCAGACAACTTAAAGATGCTTTGTTTTAAATTATCTACTGAGAGGACAAAAGAAAATGTGGAAAAGGACAGAGTCTAAGCGACTCGTGGAACATCAACAAATGGACCAATATGTACATTAAGGGGACCCCAAAAGGAGAGAAGAGTGAAAGGGACGAGGGGTTTACATGAAGAACTAAAGACTTGTACTTCCCACATATGTGGAAAAAAGGGACAAATGCAACAAGTTCAGTAAATTTAAAGTAGGATACATGTTAAGACATGAATACAAGTGACACTGATAATTAACCTACAGAAAATCACAAGTGAAAACAGAATTTTGGAACAGCGTGACAAAAGCAACTCATCTTGTACAAGAGAGCTCCTGTAAGGTTAGGAGCGGGATTCACAGTAGACCTGATAGGAAAAAGTGCAAGGGACAATATATTCAAGTACTGAAAGATCAAAAAATAACCACCAAGAATACTCTTATCTGGCAAAACTGATTTCCATGAATGTAGACATGAAGACTTTCTTAATTAACCGCCCCCCCTAAGTTTACCAGAAGACCTGTCCTACAAGAAACATTAAAGGAAGTCTTTCTAGGTGAAATAAAAGGATTCTAAACAGTAACTGAAACCACATGACAACATAAAGCTCTCTGCTAAACGTAAATATTTACACAATTACAGTAATCCATAGTATTGTAATGAGGTAGCACAAATCACTTTTATTTCTGCTAAAGAATTTTTTAAAAAATAAAAGCATAAAAATAATAAATCTGGGTAAATAAGTACACAACATAAAAGATAGAATTTGTGATACCAGTAACATAAAGTGGGTGCAGGGGTGGAGATGATAAGTAGAAGAGTTTTCTATGCAATTGACAATATCAGTTTAAAGTTGTTTGTTATGCCTTTAACATATTTTAAGCAATTTCCAAGGTAACCACAATGAAAATATGTACAGAAGACACAAAAGTTAATGAGAATGGAGTCAAAGAATATTATGGGTATAACACCACAATTAAGGATAAAATTTAATATGTAAACATGATAGAGGTATAAGCTGTTTAAAAATTGCTATCAATTCATAGAAAGTGTTTCTCTCATGCAAAGAGAATATACATTCAGAAGGGGTGATGAAATTAATTATATTATTATGACAATTCACCTACACATGATACAACATTCACTGAACACTAACCAATGAAAGAAATACACAAGATGAGTCACAATCAAATATGTATGGCTGGTATTTGTACAAATACATACATAATAAGTAAAGGGCATAAAGCTGATTCATATTTAAGTTAAACTCACACTGTCTTGAATTATACGAAGTTGACAATTGTCATGCTATAATAAGATACACAGATAAAAATGATACCACAACTAAATAATGTTGTGAAAGGTCCCATACAAAAAGAACCACATTATTATGGAATTGTGGAACCAGAATAAGGCAAAATGTAACCAAAAAATTTCAATGTAAAAAATAGGTAAATTTTTTTTGAAATTTTTAAAAATTTTATTATGTTAATCACCATACATTACATCATTAGTTTTTTTTTTTTTTTTTTTTTTTTTTAAAGATTTTGTTTATTTATTCAACAGAGAGAGACACAGCGAGAGAGGGAACACAAGCAGGGGGAGTGGGAGAGGGAGAAGCAGGCTTCCCGCCAAGCAGGGAGCCCGATGTGGGGCTCGATCCCAGGACCCTGGGATCATGACCTGAGCCGAAGGCAGACGCTTAACGACTGAGCCACCCAGGCGCCCCTACATCATTAGTTTTTGATGTAGTGTTCCATGATTCATTATTTTCGTATAACACCCAGTGCTCCATGCAGTACGTGCCCTCTTTAATACCCATCACCAGGCTAACCCATCCCCCCACCCCCCTCCCGTCTAGAACCCTCAGTTTGTTTCTCAGAGTCCATAGTCTCTCATGGTTCGTCTCCCCCTCCGATTTCCCCCCCTTCATTTTTCCCTTCCTGCTATCTGAAAAATAGGTAAAATTTTAAAAGGAAACCTTCTATGTAACTATAATTTCAAACTGTGACTGCGTACTGATGAAAAACAAGCATTTTTGAATTATTAACATGCTTTCATTGGCAGTAAGCTTGTAAAGAACATTCATTAATACAAACATAAAGAACTCTAATGGAAAATTTTATGACTACGTACTTAAAAGACATTAAAAAATGTATTATGTTATTAATATATCCCTCCTCTTACACAGAATGCAAGGCTATAATCCATTCTTTAGAACCACGCACCCAAACAAAAACCTTTCATTTTGAAATGGAAAACAACATGAAAATTGTAAAATGTGCCAGCAATCACTTTATAAAAAATAAGTATTTGGGATTAAATTCAGATATATTCTCAGGAAAGCAGAAGAAAAGACTAATGGTTAATTTTTCCTGTAAATATAAAATTGAATTTATAAACAAGATTTTTTTAAAATATGGGAATTTTGCTAGTTATCTACCACACTTCTTCTAAGCAAATGCCCATGTCATATCACAAATTTTCATGTAAAAAATTCAGAGATGAATCTGATATGTAACTAATAAAGTGAAAACACTTCACAAAGTCAAAGAACTTCATATCATACAAAATTATAAAATGACGTGATTATAAATAAATAAGGTAACAATTCAGACTTTATTATAGCCTGCAAGTTCTGAGTTCTAAATGTTCTAGCTCCCCAGTGGCATTAATTTACATAGAAATTTTAGGATTCAAATAGATATATTAAATTATTTCACCACTGAGAAATGGAATACATAGTGGAAATTTCTAATTTTAGTTGATATAAAGAAAAATGAACTTTTATAGTGAAATAAAGGAGTAGACTTTCCATTTAGGAAGGTGTTTTGTTATCTGATGAACTTACTGAGTGTCCATTATGTACGATTAAGATTAAAGCCTCCATAACACTGAAAAGCATAAACCAAAAAATATCTGATACCTGTCTCTAGTGTTCTGGGATTCCTACACCACAATATGCCCACCACTACCCTGACACACTTCTCACAAAAGGCAAAACAGAAGTTACAAAGGGCTTAGCATAGAGATACTCAGAAATAGTGAGATTTTCCCCAGGCCCTCACAGCAATGGAGAAGCAATCAGATTGTGGAGGCCCTCCCACTCCAAGGAGAGTCTCTTGGCCCTCCCTGTGGATGTGATGGACCATCACTGGAGCTGAAGGAGAATCCCTAGAGAATGTAAGAGCTTGATAATGTTGGACAGCAGATGTCCCTCTGTGAGAGGGAGAGAAATAACTCTAGGCTTCTCAAACAAATTTCCATTCAAGGAGAGCTACTTGAACCACATTTTAAGGTCTGTCTTCATCATTCACATTTGGACCTCACCTCTGTCATCTGCTTCATTCATTCCCACCTACCTGGATGGAAGGCTACGGTCTCCTTTCTCTTCACATCCCAGAGCTGCTTCTCTTGCTCCAAAAAGATGACCAGGTCTGGCTTCCACACAACAAGACCTGTTTAATAGAAAAAATGAATAGGAGTATTACTGGAGATTCTTTCAATCCACTACTGTGCTCAGTGGAGAAGAGAGGACATTGTAGAATTCTAGAAAATGATTTCCCAAACACTGTTGACCAATAGCCCCACTAACATGTAGGAGAAGTTTCAAATTTTCACATCATGACCTCCACTTTCAAGTACTACCAATACAATAATAAGGACTTAAAATTTCAGTTTAAGATGTGGGCAGTACCATTTTTTGCCACTCACTGTTTACAACTGGCACTCATCTACAGAAGTGATGATGTTCTCTTAAGGAACGGGAAGCTAAACCATGAAGATTTTTCTCTACATCTACAAACCCCTACTTATTTCCCTTACTGCCTGGATCTGAATTCCCAACATTCAAAGAGGAATCTTCTAATACACAGTCTTCAAAGGAAGGAACAAAACCCTGAGTGTGGTTTGGGAAATCTGGAAGGAGTTATTCTCACCCAGGAAGAGGAGGTGTCCGTAGTTCTCTAACATCACATCCCTGTACAATTCCCGCTGAGTGTGGTTCAGGCATCCCCACTCCTCCTGGGAGAATTCTATGGCCACATCCCTGAATGTCAGCAGTCCCTGCAATAAATACCACAGTTACCAAGTGGCCAATGGCAGAGTTCACAATGCTCCCTAAGATGAAAGAGGGTGTTAATGTCACCAGCTAGACCCCAAGACCTGACCTTTACTGCTCACCTGTTTATACCCACCAACTTTTATCCCACGTTTTACTTAACCACCTCTTTCCACCTTATCTTTTACTTCAATCAAAAGACCCCATGGGCAGAGTCTCCTGTGTTGGAGACAGAAACTATCCAACAAAAAGTTATGACTGCTGTGAGGAAGCACTTGGGCCTGACCAGTTTGAACTTAACCCCTGAGTCATACCTGTGTAGATGAAGCAAGGAGTAACCCATGGAGTGACCAACAGTTACTTTACCTCATTACAATATGAAAATCTCCATGGAAGGAGCAGCACAAACACCATTTTCATAACATACAAAGTATGTATACAAGTGTTGTCTTCATGTGCATGTGTGACCACATGCCCAGCTCTATATAAGATGATGAAGCCCCTCCTGCTGAATTTCCATCTGAACCCTAAGTAAAAGGAAACTGTCCCCACTGGCTCTGTGAGTCTCTGTTTGGAAGTTATTCCTTGTGATCTCCTTATTGGCTAAAAATCAAGTTTCCTTTGTGTCACAAGCCCATCTAATGTAGTTTCTACCTGTGACTCTATTATACTTCAGGATTTTAATACACTCAAACATGTTAATTAAGTGATTCTTGTATTTTTTTTTTTTTTTTTTTTGCCTGAAAATACAAAGAAATAAATAGAAGGTAACTCTGTAACCTAAGTGTGGAGTAAAATAAAAACTTAGAAGATAGAGGTCTTAGAACCTCTAGTCCTAGAAATCATTATCTCTGCTACAATGAAGGTGACAGTCTTCATTGTCCAGTGGAAACTGTTGTGAAGGGTCAAGAAAGTATTCTTGAGACATTTTTGGTGCAAAAAGCTGTTTTTATTAAAGCGCAGGGACAGGACCCCTGGGCAGAAAGACCTACACTGTCCTTGCGAGAAGCCATTGATAATATAGTTTTAAGTTGGGGGGTAGAAATAAAGGAAGTTTCTGCAGGGATTTTCATATGTTAAAGAGGACTTACAGGATCCTGGAGGTCTGGCTATTGTCAAACTGGTTCCTTTTTGCTTCTAGCAAAGCATTAAGGCAGTCATGAATTCCTGATGGAATGTCATATTCTGCCTGTCTCAAGTATATATCAAGGGTCTGGAAGTTGAATTTCAGTTTATCTACATTTCTTTTACCTTTCTTCTCAACAGAAACTAGAAGCAAGAGAAATTCAGAAGGAAGAAGTTTCCACTTTAAATGTGATAGTTTCTGCGTATCGCTCAGTAAATCCATCTAAGATCCTTAAGAATGATAATGGGGGAGAATATAAACTTCATAGGGGAGAAAACTGTCAGAGAGCATCAACCCAAGTAAAAGAAGGTAACATGAGCTGTAAGGAAACAAACTGATATCAGTGCCTTAGGCACACTGAAGGACCTATTATTAATGGTGTGTTCTTGAGCCCTGGGAACAGTAAATCAGAATATAAATTGTATTATGAGAATACAGCGGATTTATACAAAGTTCAATCACACAAGGTTTCCATGTCCTGTAATAGCTAGTACATTTAAATAGAGTATCTTTTTCACATTCTAAAGAGCAAGCCTCCCCTTTTTTTTCTAAAACTTTCTGAGTTATTCTGGATCTCATATCCATTGTGTTTATTTATGCAATTTCTTACTCCTGGTCTACAAGAGCTCATAAAGCATCCAGATGGAACCTAATAAGAAATGTTTTCCTTGACTGATATCCAAGGCCAGAGCCCATTAGCAATAGGAATCTTGGACTCAACGCCGTCCTCTGTGGGTCTGTCACCAAGGGAATATTTATGATATTTGCAGGACTTTAATTCAAAGGGACAGTTGTTGATAGACTATTGAAAGACAGTTTGGAGAGAAGGCTCTGGAATATAGGGGGGAAGTGTTCTAAAGACTTAATCTTGAGTCATTTTTTGAAAATATTTTAAAATTAGGGGAAAACGTGAAGCAGAAACATCATAACTAGAGGAATCAATATCTGCAATTCTTAAATGAATGGAATTTCAGGAGAAAAACATGACGCGCCATCTGACTTGGAACGCAAGGCTTACCTGAGAACTGGCCATTTCTTCTTCTTTCATGTTGTCCTCTAGATTTCTTTCTCAGAAGAGATTCGTAGAGAAATCACAGCTGCATCAGGAGAAAATGCCTTTAAAGCCACCAACAGAGCCTCTGCACCTCTAAACTGCTCGGCCTGACAGCAGGACTTTGAAATGCAGAAAAGGCCCAAATTCCTAGTCCTTTGTGTCAGGAGCCTTTCAGAAACTATGAGCTCCTACTTGGAGACCAATCCCTGACTTTTCGTTCTCTGCTTTCAGGGGGCCTCCCCTCCCACTGACGCCCACAAATTCAGCTACAGCATAGGAACTGTGAGCTGCACGGATCTGACCCTCCCAGACTCATGTAGCAGAGACCCTGTTGCCTCTCCTTGCACCAAAAACTATACTCAACTCTCATAAATTAATGGGCAGCCCTCGTGCTTAATCCTGGCCTCACTTAGAATCACCTGGAGCCCTTAATTAAAACGACACTGTCCTTTCCACCCACACCAATAGACAGAATCTGAGGAGGAGGGCACCAGCAATGATCGGTTTTGAAATTCCACACGTGATCCTATTGGGAAGCATTTGGGGGAGGTGACCAGGCAAAGGACAGCAACCAGGGCTGTGATTGTTATCCGGATTTAAATCCATGCCTTTTCCACTGATCAGAGTTTCTGGAGATTTATACATTCTCCCTGTTTCTGCTAAACAGAGGGAGACACCCTTACAAATGGAGCTTTCCCTCATAAATGCAAATATCTCTTACAAAAGTAAACATACTGGGTTTCAGAGCTTTTCCTTTGTCTGCCCTTTCTTTAAAATAACAGCCTAGTGGCGCCTGGGTGGCTCAGTTGGATGAGAGTCAGACTTGATTTCGGCTCAGGTCATGATCTCAGGGTCATGAGGTCGGGCTCTGCTGAGCAAGGAGCCTGCTTAAGATTCTCTCCCTCTCCTCTCTTCCCGCCTCCCCGCCTCCAGCTCACTCACAATTTCTCCCTCAAAAACCAAAAAGAACAAAAACAAACAAACAAAAAAAACCAACATAGAATAATCCTTATGGCAAAGACACATTATTTTGGGATGGTAAAATGCTCCTCTTAAATAGGCAAATGTTTATTTTCCTAAGGAACTGCCAAACAGTTTCCCAAAGTGAATGTACTTTTTACACTCCCATCAACAATATAAGAGAATTCTAATTCCTCAATATTTTCACAGAAATGTGGTGTTATCCTTTTCCTTTATTTTAGCCATTCTAGAAAATATTGAGTGATTGCTCATTATAAAATATGAAGTGGTCTTAATACAGTTATTCTGGTGACTCAAAGTGAAACCACTTAAAAGCATAATGTTGAACAAAAATCAAAATGGCTGCATTAAAATGTCAGCAAGGCTTGATATTAAACTAAATACCCTTTTTCCTCTCTTCAGCAACCTTCCCCTCCCCCTTTCTCCGTCTTCTCTGCCCCCCCCACCCCAGGAATCCAGTACCACTCTGAAAACCTGGTGAATAAGGCTGGAAGCACAAACACAATTACTGTCGAAACCGGCTAGGTCCTGCATTTCCCTACAAAATTCCCAGCCCCTTCCTCTGGGTGGGCTTGCAGTTTTGAAGGCCCCGAACTGCAGCAGCCTCGTCTGCCTAGCAAAGCAATAAAGCTGTTGTTCCTTTTTATCCCCAACTCTGTCTTCACATTATATTTTGGGTCTGAAACACGAAGGTCAGTTTTCAACAACAGAATGAATGTTAGGAGAGGAATCCATTTTTCTTCATCTGTTCTCAATTCTTTGGCCGGTCTAATAATTAAACTGATATAAGACAGATTCACAAGAGAAAAAAAATAATTTCTTAATTATGGGAACCTCAAAAATATGAGGCTCAACCACAGGAAACTGATGCTTACATGCCACTGTGACTTAAGAAGAATGTAAGGATTTAGAATTTCAAAAGGGGGTAAGCATATTCACAGGAAAAAGGAAAGAGCAAATTTTCTCAAACAATAGTTTGCAACACCAGGCAGGCAACTCTTTATAATATGAAAAGTTAATGTCTGATATTTGTTATATTACTGATAGAGGTCTGCCATCTAATTCATTCTGGGTATATAATCAACCTCACAAAAGAAGGAAATCTTCCATTTGCAGCAACAGAATAAACCTAGGGGACCTTTTTTTAAAGTTACATACAAGCCCTGCCCGTGCCCCTTTGCCCAACTTAGTAGTCTTTAAATTTTAGCATGCACCTTTAGCGTGTGTGATTGATAAACCAAACCTCTTTGTATATCTATAGGTCATGTATTGCTTCCTAGAAAGACGTGGATCGGAATCCTCTTGCATAACCTCCCCTGGGGCACCAATGCATCACCCCCAAGAACCACAATAACGTCTCTAGCTGACACCACTGAGTCTGCAGGAACCAAGAAGTGCTAGAGACTACCATTCTCCTCTTTTACCAATTACTGGCCTCAAGTTCCCTTAAAAATCTTTGGATGAGAAATCTGTATGTGGGGTCTGTGCTTGGGTCAGAAATGCAAATAAAACTCATTTGTAAGAAAAAAAAATCTTTGGGACAGGCTGAAACTTTGGAGTTGGTTTTTGGACAAGACTCTACCTTCTTCCTCTACCTAATTCCAGTTAGTTAACATAAAGTGTTATATTAGTTTCAGCTGTGCAATATAGTGGTTAAACAATTCCATACACTACCCAGTGGTTATCACAAGTGCAGTCCTTAATTCCCATCATGTGTTTAACCCTTCAACCTACCCACTTTCCCTCTAGTAACCATCAGTTTTTTCTCTATCCTTAAGAGTCTGTTTTGTGATTTGTCTCTCTCTCTTTCAGGCTGGCCTCCTGAATAAAGCTCATACTTCTTTCCAGTCAAAACTCGTGTCTTGAGTATTAGCTTTTGGAACAACCTGCAACCAATCTTGGTTTTTTTTTTGGTAACAAAATTGTTGTGTGATCATTCAGTGCATCCGGTGGGAAAGAATTCTTGAGATGTTTAAGATGCAGCTTAGTAAGTTTATTCAAATAGCAGGGGGACAGGACCCCTGGGCAGAAAGAGTTGCACTTTGGTTGCATAAAGCTGGTGGTTATATGCTTAGACCTCAGGGGGTGGGGTCATGCAGGAAGTATTAGATCATAAATGTTTCTTCAAATTTCTACTTGTAAAACTACTTTTGCAAAATTTCTCTGTTGCTTATCATTCAGTTCAATATTAATTATAGGTGAGACGTACAGGCAGTCACGAGACCCTTTAAGAATGTAGCAATCAACTACATTTGATTCTTATCAAAACTATGCAGGCTATAGGTCAGCTCTTTGGGCTAAAGGTGAACATTTTACTGTTTCTGTTCCTCATCATTTCACCCCTGACCAATTTTCTGCCCATAAATATTTAAAGTTGTTGAAGGGTAAAGGGCTCATATTCTGTAACTTCTCCAAGGTGACAGGGGTTGTAGAGCTGTCCCTACCCATGCATTGAAATTGGTCCCTATCTGTCCCTACGTGTAGCTATTACAGAAGGCCATTGTTGTAGAGTCCAGAGGGGACACTGCAGTGAATTAGTTTTGAGTAGTCAGTATGATCTGTTGGCTGGGTAAAGGAGTCAGGAACTGCTTGTACACATCTCAACAATAGGAGAGAAAATAGCAAAAGAGAAAACACATCAAAATTATAATGAAAAATCAGAAGAACAATGGAACAGAGAAAGAACAATGGAAAGAGAGAGAGACAAATCACAAAACAGACTCTTAAGGATAGAGAAAAAACCGATGGTTACCAGAGGGAAGGTGGGTTGGGTGAAGGGTTAAACACATGATGGGAATTAAGGACTGCACTTGTGATAACCACTGGGTAATGTATGGAATTGTTTAACCACTATATTGCACAGCTGAAACTAATATAACACTATGTTATTAACTGGAATTAAAATCTTAAGAAGTCAAAAACAAAGAAAAAGTGGTGGCAATCCATTAAAATACTGATATATCCTTACAATAGCAATAGACAGATGTACAGAATATTAGTTGGTATGGCTGAAATGAAGAAAGCTTCCCAGATATCAGTAGAGGATAGCTAACTCTTCCCTAACAGGGCATATGATTGTACATCGATACTTCTTAATAATTACTTGAGGCCTGAAAATTATTGAAATTATGACTCCTAGGTCATTATATCAGAACAAGAATGTTTCTTGAATGCTTGTAATCTGTATTTTCAACAAGGATCACACAGTGGATTTGAAATGCATAACATAGTCTTTGTATAATCCTAAGATATTTTAATGATAGAATATATCGGCTTTTAATGTGTTAACACTGATAGGTAATGGATGATGTATTATCCTGCCACCAATATTAACCTATCTCACCTTAATTAAGAATGTAGACAACAGATGGTATCTACCACGCATTTGATAATGGTGATATAACTAGTAATCCACTTTCTCAGTGGCCTCAGACTTTAAATAATGTGTGGTTATATTTCCAACAGTTTATCTATTGCACTGGTTTCTCTTCCTTGTAACTCCTGGGACATCAACATGGATACATGATAGATTATATAGGGGGACTGTTGACAGTTTAGGTAAACTCCTCCATGGTGGTGCTACTTGGCATCCATTTTCTGTAGTCAGTTCGATTACAGGGGACTTGAACTCACACCAGCCCCTCTCACCAGTGCATTTCCTAAATAACAGCCTGCAGAGTCACATGTTAATATAACTTCTGATAGGACACCTCAGCCACTGCCCTTGTGAACAACTATCTCCACTGGAACCCTAGACATCCCCCTTGTGCACCTTGTAGAGAAGATCCCCACAGAGTTTACCTAAATCTGTTTTAGTTTCAATAGGTCAACCTGGATTTACCCAGGAACTCCAAAACACTCCAGCCACGGATCCGAATAAAGAATTTAGCCCCATGTCAAAACTCCAATTTGTCTTTAAAGATGGATTCTTTTTCTTTTTTTTTTAAAGATTTTATTTATTTATTTGACAGAGAGACACAGCGAGAGAGGGAACACAAGAAGGGGAGTGGGAGAGAGAGAAGCAGGCTCCCCGCGGAGCAGGGAGCCCGATGCGGGGCTCGATCCCAGGACCCTGGAATCATGACCTGAGCCGAAGGCAGAAGCTTAAAGACTGAGCCACCCAGGCATCCCTAAAGATGGATTCTGTCAAGAACCTGAATGGTCCTGGAAGTAGATTCCCCCCCTGGAGGCTGCAGAGAAAATCCAATGCCTCATGAAACCTTGATTTTGACCTTACAGGACCCTAAACAGAAACAGCAAATCCACTGAAAGTCAGACACATAAATAGCAGAGTACTCTTTTTTAGCTCCTAAATATGTGGAAATTAGTCACAGTAAAGTTGGAAAACATCTACACATAGGCATAAATTTAACTGTAAAATAGAAATTATTTATTCATTTTTAATTTAAATAAATTAAAGTAAAAGTCCCCATTCATTGCCCCCAGTCAGTAATAGTTTGATTTTCAGATATAACAGCTCATCAGTTTGAGCTGTATCTTCCTTCTTGTGCAATTTCAGAGGGTATGTGAAGTTCCATTTGAAATTGTATAACACACACACAAACTAAAATATTTTGCTCTTCCTTTAATGTTTACATAAATATTGTCACATCAAACTTACTGTCAATCAAATTGCTTTCCTTAACCAATGCTATCTAAAGGTGGTGTTTTCATACCAGTAGAAATGGATTTACTGCATTCCTAAAATACCATATCTGGTGGTAATTGTCAATATAGCACCCTTGTTGAAACACTTTTTTTATACATTTACATACTTAAATATATCTGTCTCCTGCTATCACACACATCATGAAATGTGGATCTTTGATTTATATACAAGTGAATTAACTGGTGGTTCCTGGACATGAGATTGTTGCACCATGATGACTGCATTTTTATAATGAGTGAACAATTGCTGAACTACCCTTGGAAATGGATAAAAAAAGAAAGCAGAAAAGTCAGTAATATCCTACCAACTGTGTTTTCACTGTTAAAGAAATTAAACAGGGAAGCCACTGACTCAGGGGGCTCTAATGCCTCGGTAGCCTCGATAGGCAAATCACAACTTAATTCACAGTCACTGCATTGGAAAGGAAGAAAATGAACTTGAGAACAAAGAATTACAGTCAACTAGGCTTTCCAAAAATAAGGCAACTACTTAAGGTATACCCAATCAAGCAGTGTCCTTGCTTTGCTTCCATATCCTCTCAATAAAAACCTTACTAGTAGCTCCTACAGGTGGGACATCACTAATTTTTTTTTTTAATTTTTTTGTTAAAGATAGATTGATTTTTACTTATTTATATTTTTATATATTCATATTTTTATTTATATTTTATTCATTCAGTTAATTAATTAAGAGGGGGAGGGGAAGAGGGCAGAGAGAGGGAATCTCGAGCAGACTACCTACAGAGCTCTGCCAGAAGCCCAATGCCGGTCTTGATCTCACCACCCTGAGATCACGACCTGGGCCAAAACCGAGTCGGAGACCTAACCAACTCAGCCACCCAGGTTCCCCAAGCCTAACAAATTGAGTAGGCAAATCAAATGGTCAAATTAACACTTGAAAATTTCAATGTATATCACGTCACCTTTTAAGATCACAATACCACTTTCATTTTGACCAGTTTCTCAAGTGGCCTAAACTCCTTACCCACATCGCAAGTGGGCAGATGACAGTGCGACAGGTTTCCCCGCCCCGCTCTGCTCACTTTTGCACATGTGCACAACGCACGAGCGCGACTCTGCTCTCACTTCCTGGGACTTCACCCTTGGCAATGGCTCCCCAGAGCGCCTGCGCAGATAGAGTTGCCCAACAAATGCTGCACATGCGCACAGAGGACTTGTGGCACACACAGCCTCTTTGGGCCAAAACCTGCAGTCACCTCCTCCTTCCTTCACCAGCCCAGGTCTTCAGAGCACCACACCTAAATCCCATCTCAACCAAGCCCACACACCTCAGTTCACAGTTCAGGCAAGCTGGGACCAGAGTCTATGGGACCAGTCCTCCCTCTGACTAATGTTATCACACCCAGAATATTTGACGGCTTCTCCCTGCCCTAGTGCCAAAATTTCACACATGCGCACACAGAGAATGCAGGTGAACCCCCTCAAGATCCTGTGTACCGCACCTGCCGCAGTGCAGAGGGACCCAGAGCAGGTGGGGATAAGGGACTGGACATCAAGGATCACCATGTGCAAAAGTCATACTGTTCACTTTCAAGTTGGCTGTCTCCCTCCCCCGTATGTACAGACAATAATAGGGTGTGGAATTTCGTCAGTGGCAAACATCTCACAGATTTTTATTTTGTTTCTGTCCTCAACATTTTTGACACTGTGCTAATAGTTATATTCAGTACATGAAAAGATACTACTATGTTGAAAGCTTTTTAGGAAATTTTGACAGTATTTTTGTACAAAACATTTTTTTTGAAAAAATACTTGTTAATTTATTCTATTTTAATTTGCCAATGTCAATAAAAAGTTAAGGAAAAAAAAAAAAGGATCGCCCTGTGCAATATGAACGCATAAGGTGCCCATCAATCCCACCTCTCCAGCAGACCTTCTGACATCCTAGTTCCGGATTCATTTTTCGGGGCTAACACTATGAGCATAAACCTCAGCTGCCCCAGAATTCTCATCAGAAATAGTACTTTTGCCTAAATGGGGTTTGCAGAGTCTAACACAGAATTGTCATTTCAGATTCTGTAGAAAACGACCTCAGACCACGAAACTGCCCTCCACGGCTCCACTGTCAGTCCCTGTGCCTCCCTTCTCAGAACAGCTCAGAGAACAGAGTTCCTGGCAGCTCCACCTGGGTGGCCCAAACTGGCATTCACACCTTCCTGAGGCTCAGACTTAGATAAAGCAGAGTAAAGGACTAAAAATTCAGGGAGTCAGTTTCACACGTCTGGTTGAAACAGTGCTTCCAAGGTAACACATGACATCCCACCTTCCATTCCTGAGATGTCCACTCATAGTCCACACATTAAAATTAACCAAATACATAAATGCAAATGATTGATGAATCAAATTTCACTCAGAGCCTCTAATCCACCCTTCCTTTCTATGTCTGCTCTCTGTATTTGTGCTATCATGACATTATTTTTAAGGTTAATGATAACGAAAAAGAAGAGAAACAATCTCTACAATCCCAGGGAGGCACACCCAGAATCCAAATCCTCCTGGGAAAAATGAACATATAGTACCCAGTTCCCAGGGCTTTAGTAAGATTAACATGCATAATGTATGCAAGATTCCCAGCACAGTATCCTGGACACAGTGCATCCTCATATACCTGGAGTATGTAGTAGATGCTCAAAAAACATTCTGTTCATGAATGAGCACATACTATTTATCCAAAACAGCCTTGCTCAGACACCACAGCCTTATCTAGTCCCTTCCCAGCTTGCAGCGGATGAGCAGAGAGAGTCATCTTTCCGGGAGATGTCAGTCTTCACTGGGAATGGCAGTATTTGTGTTGATATAGGATGATTGGGTATGGGGCGCCTGCCTGGGTGGCTCAGTCATTAAGCGTCTGCCTTCGGCTCAGGTCATGATCCCAGGGTCCTGGGATGGAGCCCCACATCAGGCTCCCTGCTCAGCGGGGAGCCTGCTTCTCCCTCTCCCACTCCCCCTGCTTGTGTTCCTCCTCTCGCTCTCTCTCTCTCTAATAAATAAATAAAATCTTTAAAAAAAAAAATAAAAAGGATGACTGGGTATAAGGGACTCAGGCTTGATCTTTTGCTTTCTCAGTGCTACTGGAAATGATGTCTGGGGACAGCAACTTCAATGGCTGTTAAAAACACAAATTAATGGGCTTCATGCTGACCTAGGGAGTAGTGATATCTGAGTGTGGGGGCCAGAGAATCTGTTTTTAATGGGAACCTCAAATGGTTTGTATATACATGAAATTTTTTTAAGTTTATTTATCTAAGCAATCTCAATACCCAACAAGGGACCTGAACTCATGACCCCACAATCAAGAGTCACATGCGCTGCAAACTGAGCCAGCCAGGCGCCCATATATATACATGAAATTTTGAAAAGCAATATTTAGAAAATTCGTTCTCCGCTTTGGCGTCATGTCAGGATCCCCCGTGTAGATTTTAGAACTGCAATCTCCAGGGTCCCAACCCCAAAGCTTCTGTCACTTAGTCCTAAATAATGCCTAGCATCAATTAAGTCTTAATGACACGGCCCAACTTATTCCACTGTGAGGCCAATGTAAACACTGAGGCTCCCAGGTACATTTCTGAGGACAGAGCACAGGGTCTCATCAATGGGGAAGCCTCCATGGGGAGAGCTGCTCTACGGAAGTTTGGATAGAGGAGGGTCAGTCTACCCCACATTCCTTATGTTGTACCAGAATTTGTGTGTGTCTACAGGGAGACAAATGCACCAAAACAGAGAGAGAGAGAGAGAGAGAGAGAGAGAGAGGAGTAAAAGACATTGGGGCCTCCACTTGGAAACTCCTAAGTGTACAGATTTTCACATGCCTCCACAATCAATGGAATAGCAATCAGATCACATATTCCCTCACTGGCCATGGGGAGGGTTTTGGATTTCACTGTGAATGCCATGGAAGACACTAGAACAGAAGGTAAGTCCTTAGAGGATATTGGAGCACGTGAAGAATGAGACAGGAGCTGTCCCTCTGTGACCACCAGAGAAATAAACCTTGGCTTCCAGGATCATTCCATTCAAGCAGAGCTTCCCAAAACACATTTTATTTTTCTAAAAGGTTTATTTATTTATTTGAGAGAGAGAGAGAGAGAGAGACAGAGCATGTGCGAGTGGGAGGAGAGGCAGAGGGAGAAAGAGAATCCTCTAGCAGTGGGGCTGGATCCTAGGACCCTGAGATCATGACCTGAGCCGAAATGAAGAGTTCGACACCCAACCAAGCCACCCAGTGCCCCCTGGACCACATTTTAAGGCTATGTTTTCTCCTTTGGCCCCCACCTGTGTCACCTGCTTCATTCATTCCCACCTACCTGGGTGTGTGGCTACTGTCTCCTTTCCCTTCATGTGCCCGCAACCTTTCCTTTTGTAAAGAAAAAGAACAAATACAGCCTAGAGATAGCAAGACCTACTTATAAGAAAAGGAAGCATGACTCTTGCTGGAGAATCTGCAATTTGAAATCCAGCACTATGCTCGGTAGAGAAGAGAGCACATTACAGAAGGAGGCAGAAAATTATTTCTCCAAACGCTCTTACTGATGGCCACTTTAGAACACTTAGGAAGCATTTTCAATGTTCAGCTCCTTAACTCCACTTCCAAGTACTACTGAATCAAAAATAAGGAATAGATGTCTAATTTTAAGATTCTATGCCAGTTAGTGTCTAGAATTATCACTAATCTAGAGTGAAGATTACGGATAACCTCAGCAGATGGGAACATTAAAGTCAAGATAAAACATCATGAATACTTCCTTCCTTACACCAACAAAGCCTGATTATTTCCTTGAAATGATGTCATTTGTCATTTGTGATGAGTTACAATATAGAATTTTAAGAACTTGAACATATAGTATTATACTATACTTCTTTCCTCTTCCTGAAAATAGAAAAGTAATAAAGGAGATAATTTCTGTAATGCTATGCAGGATGAAATGGAAAATTATGAAACCAAGGAATAATTTAGAACCTTCACTTGCAAAGACTTGGATCTCCAGTAAACAAAAGTGAGAGCCTTCATTTTTCTTTTAAGATTTTTATTTATTTATTTGACAGAGAAAGAGACAGCGAGAGAGAGAACACAAGCTGGGGCAGTGGGAGAGAGAGAAGCAGGCTTCCCGCTGAGCAGGGAGCCCGACGCGGGGCTCGATCCCAGGACTCTGGGATCATGACCTGAGCCGAAGGCAGACACTTAACAACTGAGCCACCCAGGGGCCCTGAGAGCCTTCATTTTCTAAGGGAATCTGGCAGAGAGACCCTGAACCAAGTGAACAAAATTAATATCAGCTGTAATGAGACAAACTGATTTCAGTGGCCTGAAGCACAAAGGACTCATCACTGCGATAGTGCTTACAAAAATAAAAAAAGCAAATCTTTATATAATTCCAATCATGAAAATATAGCATTTTTCTGAAATTTCAAGCCACAGATTGCTCCCATGTCCTGTAATCTTTAATATATTTTAAATAGTAAGTCTTTTCGTTGAAGCAATCTAGACAGCAAGGCTCTCTTTTTCAGAACTTTGACTTATTCTGGGCCTGATAACTGGTTTATTTGTTCATCTAGTTTCCATAGACTCAGGCCTCACCCAGACAGAACCACAATATTATATATTCTCCTCCTTTACTGGGATCCCAAAATCTAACCCATCTCCAGTGAGAATCTTGGGTATCAACACATCCCCATATTGATCTGTCACAGAGGGAATATTTTCAATAGTTGCAGGTCATGAATTCATGATAGAAATTCGTCATGCTGCATAGAAAACCCGGTTGGAGAGAATGGAGAGACAGCCCGGGGATAATAGAGGAATATCCTAAAGGGCTGACTTGACTATCATTAAAAGAATAGTAGTCCAAAACATATTTACTAGGCAGGACCACCAAAAGTAGAGAAGTGAATGTTTGCAAGTTCTAATACACGGCCTTTCAGTAAGAAATGAAGACACTGCCCTAAGCTAAGTCAAGACAAGAGTTACCCCAGAAGCAGCCCTTTCTGCCTCTCCCTTCTGTTCTAGGTTTCTTTCTCGATCGATATTAGGTAGAGAAATCACACCTGTATGCCTTTAAAGGCCTCAATACGGCCTCTTCACCTGCTATCATCAGCTCAGAGGCAGAAGGATCTTGAAATGCACAAAAGGCCGCCCTCTCCTTTGTCACAGGAAAGATTCAGAAAAAAGGAGCTCCTATGTGGACATTTGCGTGTGAGTTCATCCTTCCTGGTTTCAGATGTCCTCCCCTCCCACAGAAAACCAAATCCTGCCACAGCACGGGGAACGTGGGCTGCACGGACCTGCCCCTTCCAACTGCAGACCAAACAGTCTGTTAGCTTCTCTTTACCAGAAAGCCAGACTCCGCTCTCACAAGTGTGTCTGCGAATCCTTGGGCTTCACCCTAGTCTACACGAGAAGCACCTGAAGCACATAGTTAAAGCAGCACTGATGTTCTCACCCTGACCAATAGACAGACTCTGGCAGAGGGCCCAGGTGATGGTGGTTCTTAAAACTCACCCTGGGATCTTTACTGTAAACCCAGGCTGATAAGCAATGATGTGCTTTCAAGTTTTAATGTGCATAGAAATCATTTGGTGATTCAGGTTCCATAGAAGAAATGGTGATTCTGCAGGTTTGGAATGGGGCCCAAGAATTGGCATCTTTCCCAAGTAATTGTTAGCGCTGATGCTGCTCCTGGAGACCCTCGTTTAGTGGCTACACTAGAGAATGCGGGCACAGCGCACCTGAGCCCCCCACACCCACCATCTTACGTCAACACAAACAACTCCTGGTGAGTTCCCAGGAAATAATTTACTATTCACTTTTCACTGTTGTGAGTTTATTGTTGGTCCCAGGAAAGACCTCCATCACCGCCCTGAAGGACCACATGCTTTCATAGCACTTTACAGTTTATAGAAAGGCAGCTCGTGAATGCACTGTCTGAGCAAGTCTCTATTTGGAAAACAACGTGTATATATTGATTACTGAAATGTTGATTGAGCACTGGTTTTCTGTTCACAAGGAAGTTATGGTGCACCGTGTTGGCGACTTCCGACATATGATGTGATTTCATCCCCATAATACCCTGTGAGCTGGGCACTAGGTGTCCTATAATAACCATGAAGATGCACAAACTGGGCCCCACTTATGTGCTTCATCTTTTTCCCTATCGATTAAAAAAATAAAAGTTTGTATATTACAGGAGCGAAATATGGATGAATGGAAAAATAGAGAAAGGAAGGGTAGATTAGTAGTTCCAAGAGTTTTCTTTGTTGGGTTTACATGTTTTTAACAGGATAGAAAAATGTTTGAGTTTATAAGCAAATGCCAGTTTTCCTCTACTTTGTATACTCTCATTAGCAATATAGGATCATTTTAATTCCTCCACATTGGTGTTACCAAGTTTGTTTTTCCCTCAAATCTAATTATTCTAGCAAATAGGAGGAGTCATTTTCCTGTATGTTTCCTAGAAAACATCCCCCTGTTTTCTAGGAGTGGTTAAAGAAAATGTGCTATATATATTATTTAACATGATTTATGATATAAAATATGTTATTTTATATAGAAATAGAATTATTTCTATATTATTTCTATATTAGAATATAAAATATATATATTCTATAATACTATAGAATATATATATATATTTTAAGATTTTATTTATTTGACAGAGAGAGAAACAGTGAGAGCAGGAACACAAGCAGGGGGAGCGGGAGAGGGAGAAGCAGGCTTCCCGCCGAGCAGGGAGCCCGATGTGGGGCTCGATCCCAGGACCCTGGGACTAAGACCTGAGCCCAAGGCAGACGCTTAATGACTGAGCCACCCAGGTGCCTCTGTTATAGAATATATTATGTATCATAAATAATTTATTAAATATACTATAGTATCTATCTATACAAAATTCAGCCTTAAAAAAGGAAGAAAAACATCTTTCCATTTGGACAATGTGGGTGAGCATGGAGGATTTTATGCTAAGTGGAATAAGCCACACAAAATGGCAAATACTGTATTAACTCAATTATATCTTAAATCTAATAATCTAATAATCTAATCTAAATCTAATAATGTTGAACTCCTAAAAGCAGAGTAGATGCTAGGACATGGCTGAGGGCAAAGTGGGAGATGTTGGTCAAATGGTACAAAATTTCAGTTATGCAGAATGAATAAATCCTGGAGATCTAAAGTACAGCATGGTGACTACACATAATTCCATGTCTATTATACTTGACATTTGCTAAGAGAGTATATCTTCAATGTTCTCAACAAAAATTAATTTAAAAATCAGAAATAAAAAATCCTAACACTATGAGATTAATTAGCTAGATTGTTTTAATCATGTCATAATGTATACATAGATTTATGTTTTGTTACTTGAGCAACTACTGAATCTGCAGGAATGGAAAACAGGATTCTGGGTAAAAGGTTGGTGAAGCACACGATTTAATGATAAAAAGAGAAAAGAAGGCACTAAAATATACAGTCGTTTCCTTCCATGTATCAGCCTCTAGGTTTTGGGAATTGTGAGCACCAGCCCTGGAGAGATGAAAGGAACAGCCACTCCACTCAGAATCTGATCTCCTCTAATCTGTCCTGGGAAGGGAGGAGCTCCAGAGCCAGGCCAGACCTGCACACAGCTTCAGAAGGGGGTGGATCTGGTTTGGGCTTGGGAGGGAGCTGGCTGTAGGCTCTGATCTCCCTGCTTCTGGGGTATGTCTAGGCCTGTCATTCCTAAGCCTTCCCAGAGAAATTCAACACCCAGAGTTCATACTGTTTTAATCTATTTAGTCTCATTCCTATTTCAGAAAATAAAATAAAAAGCAACTTAACATAAACACTTAGCGTTTTCAGGGGCAATTATATTAGAAAGCTTTTATTCTTACAAGAATGCAAAATAAATGTTACTGCTACTAAAAATTCTTTGGCCCATGGATGACCCATCAAAGGTGACACCAGAACTCACACCACAAAAGAGAGAGGGAACTGGCCCAGCTGAAGCAAAGTCCCCTCTATACCACCTCTATCTCACACTGACTCCACAATCCTGAATTCAACAATTTGCTCTAACCTAAAAGTTCCTGGATGGTAGGCATCATGACTCTTCATCTGTTTTTCTAATGACTGAATGCCATGGAAATAATCAGGTTCTATCTGTTTGCATCTCTACACTTGCTCAGTCAGTGTTCTTTACCACAGTATGAGGAACCTGGAGTACCTCCCACCAGGGTACCACAAAGGAGATCCCTTCTATGGAGGGAGGAGAGGACCCTGAATGACTCTTTCTTCTTTCTCCGAGATGGAAGCAGATTCAGATTGTGATGCCAGTCTAACCCCAGGCTACACAGGACATTCCTAAATATTCCAAAGAGTTCCTGGTTCTGAAAAGAGTGTCCCCAGTGAGACTGAACTGTTGATACCCCCATAGGGATTCAGGGAGCAGAAACCCTAGGCCATCAGCTAGGGCATAAACCTGTCCTGGTGGAGCAGCATCCTCTGATGCAAGTGTGATGTATCCTGTCCCTGGGCAGGGCTCTCTGCAGTAAGAAGCCTCTACTTCAGTTAACATGGGTTACAAGTAGCTCTAGTTGTGGTCATGATCCTAGATATTTTGTGGGTCTTAACCTTGCACTGCTAACAGATCTTCTCCCTTCCTGAGGTTGTACTAAGGCAGGACCTAGTGTGGCCGGTTTTAATGCCTATGCTTGTTGCCACATAGAGATTCCACACTGATCATTAGGAGTGCCAGTTTTTTGAAGGACCATCAAACTTGTTAACCACCTTTGTGGAACTGCCTTCACAAGACCACACCCAGGAAAATGTTAGGCAAATATAACATCTCATATTGAAAGATACCCATTCAGAGATATTTTGGGTATCTCTGCATTCTTTCAGGAGACCCTGTGACATTACTGACTGGACTCTGATCTTACCTCCTGGGACCATTAGTACATCATAATTGTATAATTAATTAAAATAATAATTTTAAAGGATTCATTGTATAGCTACAGTTACCTATTACTAGAATAGATTCTCTATATTATTCTCAATTTTACCTACAATGTCACTAGCTTGTAAGTGTACATAACACTCTGTGAGGCATGAATATATAAATGACTGACATGGAGGAAAACAGACTACATTTTTCTCCTGAGATGAGGAAGTTTTCTAATTCATCCAGGGTACAGAGGAAGACCTGGATATAGAGCGGTCATCACTAAGGAGAATAAAGGGGCAGAGAATCTACACATTCAATGCAATCCCTATCAAAATAACACCAGTATTTTCCACAGAGCTAGAGTAAACAATTCTAAAATTTATATGAAACCAGAAAAGACCCCAAATAGCCCAAGTAATGTTGAAAAAGAAAACCAAAGCTGGAGGCATCACAGTTCCAGACTTCAAGCTCTATTACAAAGCTGTAGTCATCAAGACAGTATGGTACTGGCACAAAAATAGACACAGGGGCTCCTGGGTGGCTCAGTGGGTTAAGCATCTGCCTTCGGCTCAGGTCATGATCCCGGGGTCCTGGGATCAAGCCCTGCGTTGGGCTTCTTGCTCAGCAGGGGGGCTGCTTATCCCTCTCCCTCTGCCTGCCACTCCCCCTGTTTGTGCTCTCTCTCTCTGTCAAGTAAATAAAATCTTTAAAAATAAAATAGACACAGAGATCAATGGAAAAGAAAAGACAACCCAGAAATGGACCCTCAACAATATGGTCAATGAATCTTCAACAAAGCAGGAAAGAATATCCAATGGAAAAAAGACAATCTCTTCAACAAATGGTGTTGGGAAAACTGGAAAGCAACATGCAGAAGGATGAAACTGAACGACTGTCACACCATATACACAAATAAATTCAAAATGGATAAAACACCTAAATGTGAGATAGGAATCCATCAAAATCCTAGAGGAGAACATAGGCAACAACCTCTTTGATTTCAGCCACAGCAACTTCTTACTTACTAGATATGTCTCCAGAGATGAGAGAAACAAAAGCAAAAATGAACTATTGGGACTTCATCAAGATAAAAACCTTCTGCACAGCAAAGGAAAGAATCAATAAAACTAATAGGGAACTTACAGAATGGGAGAAGATATTTGCAAATGACATATCAGATAAAGGGCTAGCATCCAAAATCTATGAAGAACTTATCAAACTGATTAATCGAAAAACAAAAAATCCAGTCAAGAAAAGGGCAGAAGACAAGAGCAGACATTTCTCCAAAGAAGACATACAAATGGCTAACAGACACATGAAAAAAATGCTCAACATTACTCACATCACGGAAATACAAATCAAAACCACAATGAGATACCACCTCACACTTGTCAGAATGGATAAAATTGACAACTCCAGAAACAACAGGTGTTGGGGAGGATGCAGAGAAAGGGGAATCCTCCTACACTGTTGGTGGGAATGCAAACTGTTGCAGCCACTCTGGAAAACTATGGAGTTTCCTTAAAAAGTTAAAAATAGAATACCCTATGATCCAGCAATTACACTACAGGGTATTTATCTAAAGGATATGAAAATAGTGATTTGACGGGGCATACGTACCCCAATGTTTATAGGAGCAACGTCCACAATAGCCAAACTATGGAGAGAGCCCAGATGTCCCTCTATGGATGTTGGTTAAAGATGTGGTATATATATACAATTGAATGTTACTGAGCCATTAAAAAGAATGAAATCTTGCTATTTGCAACGATGTGGATAGAGTGTATTACCCTAAGTGAAATCAGCCAGTCAGAGAAGGAAAAACACCATGAGTTCACTCATATGTGAAATTTAAGAAACAAAACAGATGAACATAGAGGAAGGGAAGCAAAAATGAAGTAAGATAAAAACAGAGGGAGGCAACCATAAGAAACTTTTTTTTTTTTTTAAGATTTTATTTTTATTTAACAGAGAGAGACACAGCAAGAGAGGGAACACAAGCAGGGGGAGTGGGAGAGAGAAGCAGGCTCCCCGCTGAGCAGGGAGCCTGATGTGGGGCTCGATCCCAGGACCCTGGGATCATGACCTGAGCCGAAGGCAGACGCTTAATGACTGAGCCACCCAGGCGCCCAAGAGACTGTTAACTACAGGGAACAAACCAAAGGCTGCTGGAGGTGAGGTGGGTGGGGGATGGGGTAATTGGGTGATAGGCACTTGATGTAGTGGGGGCTAGATGTTATAAGCAACTGGCCAACCACTAAATTCTACCCCTGAATCTATTAACATGCTATCTGTTAACTAACTTGAATTTAAATAAAATCTTTAAAAAAACAGTCATTCTAAGAAAAATGAGTAAAGGGGATGGCAATTTGGAAACATGTTGATTAAGAACAAGTTGTTCACTTCCCTCCACATAGTCTAGTGACAAAGAGAAAAATTACAATGATGGAAAAAGGAAGGATATAAAAAATTACAACAGTGTTTTTTAGGACAAAAATGCCTGGGGTAGATATTTTCTCAGGAGAGGTTCTTGGTGTGGTATTGGTCTGATGCAAGTGTTAGCCCCCCGAATGTGCATGCACAGAAGAAAATCAGAATGAGTCCCAAACAGAAAACATAGGAGGTACATCTGAATGCTGCATAAAGTAAATCTATGTGTTCCTCACGAGGTATAGCAGAACAGGATCCAAAGCCTATAATGTTTGTGCATATTTGTTGTACTTCTTATCCCATACATACATAGGAACTGTGGTATTGACCAGCTCAGGGAGGATCCAGCACAAGATATTGGAGGGGCCAATTCAATGTGGGGCTGTTCCTTAATGCTTTGCCCACCTGGAGTTTCTGGGACTGAAGGTGATGGCTTGGAAGACACTCAAGGGGCCAGAGTTATCAATGGACAGACACATCTCTGGACTCTCTGTGCAACTAGAAATGAGTCTGTGTCCAAAATCATGGAGAAAATGTTTCAAATCAAAAGCTGCCAATGTGTCTGAGATTCCTCTTGAAGAATGACCAACACTTGGCTACATTCAGATGACTGAGAAAAACCTCTCAAACTCGCCCTGGTTCCCGTCTAGTATGGGAAATGATGACATAAGAGGTAGAACTCCTCCAGTTTTCCAGGGAAAACCTAGACCAGGAAGATCATTCCCAATGTCAAATACTCAAATGCTAATTTTCAGGGTTCAATATTTACATTCACATGCAGAACAATCAGCAGGGAAACATGAGTTGTGGGTCATGTTTTTCATGAAAAATGAAATCTACAAGGTTGACCAAAGTCTAAAGTCATTCTATAGTGTTTACAAGATATGGCCCGCTGTTACTAATGTTTTATTCTAATGATTTTAATGTTCATGATTTTATGCTTTTGGACTATTATTCCTTTTTTACTGTGTCAGATAATAGAATACATATATAATCTGACTGCCCCTGATTTTGGCACAAAGCTCCTAACATTCTTGTAAATTCCCAAATGATAAGAGCACTAGGAGTATCCATGTTCTAGTATTTGTCCTTGAACTCTCCCTGACTCAGGGCTGCTAAAACTCTTCTAATTCCTAAATGATAACAGCACTAGGAGTATCTCTTATTCTAGGGAAGTGGCTCTGGGTGGGATCCTGGATGCGAGCTGGCCACCAGAAAGACCAAGCCATGATCAGCAGCTTGGAACACTCAGTTTCATCTCCCCAACCCCTTACTTCGGAGAAGGGCTGCAAATGGAGTTATGACTGCTCATGTGTACATGAAGAAGGCTCCATAAAATCCCAATAGTATGGATTTGGGAGAGATTGCAGGCTGGTGAACACATCCACACAGGGAAGGTTACACACCTAACTTCATAGAGACAAAAGCTCATGATTGTGGGACCCTCCCAGACTCACATTATGTATCTCTTTATCTGGCTATTCATCTGTATCCTTTATCGTATCCTTTAATAAGCTGGTAAACATAAGTGTTTCCCTGAGGTTTGTGAGATACTCTAGCAATTTAATTGAACCCAAGAAGGAGATTATCGGGAAGTTCCAATGTATACCTGGTCATTCATGTGTACAGGTAACAGTGTGAGCTTGTGAATAGGGTGTGAAAGTATTTTGGGGGTGGGGGCAGTTTGTGAGACTGAGCTCTTATCTGTGGGACCTGAGAATATCTCTGGGTAAATAGTGTCCACATTGAATTAAATTGCAAAACATCCAGTTGGTGTTGGAGACTTGCTTGTTGCTGTGGGAAAAGTATCCCCAACCCGTATTTGTGACCAGAAGTGTCAGAAGTAAAATGCTCTGTGTATGTAGTAAGAGGGACACAGAAGACATATACATAAAGGAAAGAACTGTGTTTAACCCTTCATAGAAAAGAAACAAGTTTTTTTTTTCTTTACAACTGACCAAAATAGTTTAGTTAAAAAAGGTTGTGATCGTCTAAATATCAGTTGAGTCAGCACTTGAACCTGGACACCTACAGCAACAAGAGGCATTCAAATGCCCTTCCAGAAGACCTGTTCTTGGATTCTCTCCCATTAGACAATCAATCCTTCATCCAGAAGACTTCACACAGAACAGCTTCCATGGTCTGAGACATGAGAGTGTAAGTTCCAGCCCTGCACACACACATATAGCCTGAATATGTATTTAATTGACCACTGAAAAACAGATACACAGGTCCGGCTTCCAGAATTAAAACACAGAAGCCTCGCCTACACATGACCCACTTTCACATCTGCAGAACCAAGACCAGAGTCCACTTAAAACAATTCATGCTCATCTCTATATCTGACTGCGTTCTTCATGGGCAAATATCTTCATTGAAGATGACAACCATAAGGAGGTCCCCAGAGTGTCATTCTCAAAGCAGGTTCCCAAAACAGGCCCCACTGGCATCACTTGAGCACTTGCAAGAATGGAAAATTGGGGGTGTTACAGCCCAGCCCAGAACTACTGAAATGATAACATGGGAGGAGGCCTAGAAATGTGAGATTTTTACAAGTGTTTCAGGTGGTTCTGATGCAAGATATGACAGCCTCTGCAATAACTAAGTCACAGGTCATCCCTGAATTAGGCACAGATAAGTCCTCTTACAAATCTTCTATATTTGTGGTGATGTTAGTGGTGTGACACACACACAAATACACACAAAACACATTTTTCTTATCCATAAATAAATCTGACTCTAACATAGTCTGTTATGGCTTCCTGGTCTTCCAGGTCTTACTTCCCTCAATGCCCTCCTCCAGCTTCCTGGGATCACCCATAAATACAGTTCTCATCACATTCTTTCATCAAAATAATCCAACTTAGAATGAATTGGAATTTATTCCAATATTTCATCAAATAAGATAGGAAACATATAGAGCCAAATGGTAATAAATGTTATAATTTATAATGGACTTGAATATACAATTCTCACTATGAATCGGCATTTGATGATTTTTACTGTAAGAGCATAAATAATGGGATGCCTGGGTGGCTCAGTATGTTAAGCACCTGACTCTTGATTTCAGCTCAGATCATTGATCTCAGGGTTGTGAGATCCAGCCCTGTGTTGGGCTCTGCGCTGGGCGTGCACCCTGCTTAAGATTCTCTCTGCATCTCCCCCTACCCAGGCGCAAGCTCTCTCTCTCTCCCCCTCTTAAAAAAGAAAACAAAAAGAAGAAAAGCTTAAAAATGATATATGTAAATTATAGAGTACACAACATAAAAGATAGGATTTGAGTTATTGGTGACATAAAGACGGTAAGGGGGGGCAGAAAAAGTAGTAGAATTTTGTATGTTACTGACAATATCAAGTTAAAATGGTTTGTTACAGCTTTGAGAGGTTTTAAGTAATCTCCAAGGTAACAGGAAAAAAAAACTATAAAAGACATAAAAAGGAAATGAAAATGTTATCAAAGCTGTCATTACAAATGTCAAACAAACATAATGGAACACAGTAAGAGAGGGAAAGAGGGATAAAATATCCACAAGAAGTATAGAAAACCAAAAACACAACAGCAATAGTCCTTCCCTTTCAGTAATTATGTTCTCGGTAAGTACATGAAACTCCCTCCATTAAAAGGCATAAAATAAGGGCACCTGGGTGGTGCAGGCAGTTAAGCATCCAGTTCTTGGTTTCAGCTCGGTGTGATCTCAGGGTTACGGGATAGAGTCCGAGTCAGCTCCACACACAGTGTGGAGTCTGCTTGGGACCCTCTTCCCTCTCCCTCTGCCCCTCCTCCCCTTCCCTGGAATAAATAAATAAATCTTAAAAAAAAAAAAGTGCCATAAAGTTGCTGAGGGAGTAAAACACAACATCCAACAACCTCCCATCTACAAGAGTCACATTAAATCTAAGGACACACATAAGATACAAGTCAAAGTATGTAAAAGCACATTTCATGCAAATGGAAAGCAAAAGAGGTCACGGGTAGCCGTATTACTATCAGACAAATACACATTAAGTTCGTAGAGTGTCAGTACAGAGAAACGACCATATATGTAAAGAAATGAAATTACCTGGATAACAACAATTATAATAATGTGTGCACATAACATCAGAGATCCCATGTATGTGAAGCATCCAAGACAGAACTGAAGCAAGAAATCAACAGCGTCATGATGGCAGCAGAAGTTAATACGTCAATTTAACTGGATAGAAAGACCACACTCAAGCCCAGGAGGGAGAGCACTTGAGTAACATAAAAGACCAATTACATATGATGGCATATACACAGACCACTCCATCAAGCAAGAGCAAAATATACAATCTTCTCAATCACACACGGAACATTCTCTAGTATAGACAACCTGTTTGCCTACAAAACAAGTCTTAACAAATTTAAGAAGATTAATATCATACCAGTATCTTTTCTGACCACCGTGGAATGAAACTAAGAATGAATAGCAGACGGGAAATTGGAAATGCCACAAATATTTGGAAATTGAACAACATGCTCTTGAAAAATCAATGGGTTAAAATGAAATTTAAAAAATAACCAGTAAATACCATGAGACTGATGAAATGAAACACAATATATTCAAACACATGGAAATCAGATAAAATAATTATAAGGAAACACTCAGTGTAGTTTAAAGGCAACCTGAGAAATGGAAGGTAATTTGTCACAGAGTCTCTAGAGCATAAGGATTTAATATCAAGAATATAGAAAGAACTTTTGCAACAACCAAACAGCAACTAGCATTATTAAGAACTGGACAAAGTTTTCAATGGGGACAATTGAAGGAAGATATACAAATGGACAAGGATATGAAAGATGCTCAAAATCACTATTCATTAGAGAAATACAAATCAAACAGTGAGTCATCACCTCACACCTGTTCAGATCCCACTATTAAAAAAACAAAAAACCTACTTGTTTTGGAAAGGATGAGGAGAGATTGAAACCCTTATGCACTGTTAGAGGAAATGCAAATGGTGCAATCATTATGGAAAACGGAATAGAGATTCCTCGAAACTTTTAATTCATATTATCATATGACTCAGCCATCCCACTTGACAGTATATAACCAAAAGAATTCAAAGTAGGATCTGCAAGAGATATTTGCATAAGCAGATTCAAAGCAGCATTATTCAGAAAAGCCAATAATAAATGAAAGCAGCAGAAATGTTCGAGAATGCATAAAGAAAATGTAGATATACATGCACTAGAATAATATTCAGCTTTGAAAAAGGAGACACATCTTGTCACTTTATACATGGTTAAACGTGATGTTAAGTGAAATAAATGAGTCACAGGAACAGATACACTATGATTTCACTTAAGTGACTGACCTAGTGTCATGAACAGCATGAAGGAAGGAAAGAAGGGAGGGAGGGAGGGAGGGAGGAAGGAAGGAAAGGAAAGAGAAAGAGAGAGAAAGAGAATGAGTGCCCGAGTCTTAGAATAGAGACAAATGTGGAAGTGACTGCTTAACAGGTATTATGTTTCAACTCAGCAAGATGAGAAAATTCCAGAAATTGTTTTTCCAATAATGTAAATACACATAACACTTTAGTTATTACCAGAGACAAATTTTATCTGAGTGACCCATTTGTATGACAGGGCAAACATCTAATTACCAAACATCTGCTGTTCGTCTTACTGCTCCGTGAAGTGCATTTCTCCACTTCAAAGTGCCAGACCCTCCTCCATTTAAGGATGACATATATATACCTCCTTTTACCCAACTGTCTTTGAGATTTCCATGTCTGGGAAGGTTCCTTCTACTTAATGAAATTTAATTTGATCTATCCTGTTAATCTGTCACATTTCAATTGGATTCTTAGTCCAGGTAGAAGGACCTTGAAGGGAACAGAAATTCATGCTCCTTGGCAGGATCAACGCAAAATTGATCTAATGAAGCCAGCACTGATCTTGTCAGTTCAGATGTAAGAAAGCAAACTACAGGTCATATATCCCCAGGCAGAGCTGTACCAGACAAGGGACATGTAGCCTAGGCTCAAGACACAGGCATGTGACCCCACTAGCTTACAAGTAGTTAATCAGCACTAGCCTACAGATATAACTACCAGATGCAACTAATAAAACCTTTAACATTAAGAAGAAACATTTTTTCTGATTTAAAGTCTTTTTTTTTTAAGATTTAATTTATTTATTTGACAGAGAGAGACAACGAGAGAGGGAACACAAGCAGGGGGAGTGGGAGAGGGAGAAGCAGGCTTCCCGCAGAGCAGGGAGCCCGATGCGGGGCTCGATCCCAGGACCCTGGGATCACTACCTGAGGCGAAGGCAGAGGCTTAACGACTGAGCCGCCCAGGCGCCCCCTGATTTAAAGTCTTTTGAGTAGAATACACCTCTGGGGTATAAGGTAAAGTGGCAGCAGAAGGTATCAATTAACATCTGCTCACATGGCCTCATGGGTCTGTAATTTGTTTTTTCTGTTTTTTTCTAGTTTCACCTTAGGGCACAAAATTACACCACTTGTATTATTTGTGAGGAGTTTATGACAATAGAATTGTTCACATTCACCTCATCCTAACAATAAGGCAATGAAGTGCAATGGAAGGCTGAATTCTAGCTGTAATATTTTTTTGTAATAACATTTTCAAATATACTTAAATATAGAGAGGTTTTTATGACACAATTTGATTTCCACATCAATGAAATATTAATATAAAATACAGAGGAAGAATAATTCAATTTGTACTGAAAAAATATTACATGTACAAAGCACATGTAGTGAAAATGGGTCACAATAAATGAAAGTGGAGACATCATTTTGCTCAGTCACTAAAGAAAGCCGCTGACACTTCCAATCCTACATCATCAAATTTAATTATTCTTGCTGATTTAGAACACAAAACAAATACAGATCCCAGGGCTTAACTTTCAGAGGTACCAGCATACATAAATCACTACAGTATCCAATTTAAGGTCAGTAGGGACCAGTAAATCACAGCATGAAAGTGAATGAGTTCCTTTTTCCATTAGTGCCGTCAGGCTAGGATTATTATGTTACCAGATTTTCTCAAAAGGACTTCACATTTTCTCAAATATTCAGGAGAAATATATTTTCCCTCTGTGCCCTACATTAACACTGATGTACTTTGGTCTTGAATATAGAAGAATGATGAGTTTTAAAATTTCTTTTATAAATTTATACAATCTGGATTGTATTGGCCTGAAGAGTGTAACTGCCAAACTTGTACAATAATTGTTATTAAAAATGGATGCAAGAGAAGTTATTAGGAAATGCGGACATACTATATATACAAATTGTTAGTTTAATATATCCCATTATATAGAGCACCAGAAGTATGCAATTATAAAGCAAAGAGTTTGTTAGGACTCTAATATTAGTCACCCTTTTACATTTCTTCTGATTAGACACATCACAAATGTCAGTTGTCTAAGACTTGGCCCATTTGGTCTCAACCTACGAATATATATGTAAGCAAAAATTCATATCAAAAGCAATTGCTCTATTTTAAATGTACAAAATAAAATTTCGAATTAAACCGTCATGAGCCAAAAAAATAAAAAAAAAGGAGCTTAGTTTAAAAGGACTGTGCATATCAAAAAGTTACCTTTAAGAAGACTATGATGGAAAATGTGAAATGACTCTTGAGTATGGCACTTCCATTTTGCAATGAGAGAAATAAGGCATTTGATTGGGAAGACCTCTCTTGGTAAGTAACTTAGCATGTGACAGTTTCATCATAACCTCATTTTGTTGAGGACTAGTCCTCTTCTGCTTATAATACTTTACAGAATCTGAGAGGCTTTGTGGTTCTGATTCTGTGCTTGTGTTGTTGAAGTTGTTTTTTTGGGTAGCAACGGGAAACGGTGTGTCTGATCTAGCTCCCCACTTGCAGCCCATTAGGGTGCCTGTTACAAAACTGCTTGGTGTTCAGTTACTACTCTATGAAAAGGAAGGTGATTTTCAATTGTAATACTTCATGGCCACAATATACTTTAGAGTCAGGAGAAGCACAGACTGCAGATGTGTGGTACAGATGCATCTGCCTCTTATAATTTTAAAATTCTCCACAATGTTGCCAATTTAAATCCTTAATACATTCTGTAGAATTTCTGGGGGCTCCTGGGTGCTTCAGTGAGTTAAGCGGGGATCGAGGGTTCTGGGATCAAGTCCCACTTTGGGCTCCTTGCTCAACAGTGAGCCTACTTCTCCCTGTTTGTGCTCTCTGTCTCTCTGTCAAATAAATAAATAAAATCTTAAAAAAAAAAAAAAGGAGATTCTGAATGAATCCAAAGACAAAGGACATTAGCTCCTCTCAGTTGACTGGAGGACTTTCCTCCAGCATCCAGCAGCCATCCCATAGGGATTCCCACTCATGATACAAATAATTTAGGTGCTGCTCCATCAGGGGAAACATAGAAGAATCAGCCACTTAGCATGCTGAGCACTTTGAATTTAGGCAAGTTAACTCCAGAGAAAACCAAGACACAAAATACAATCCACCATCTCCAGGGTGACACCTGAAGGAGCAAGACCACTCAAATTAGCACATTCATACACAAATAAAACCCCATAGGTAGTGCTGGGCATCTCAACCCACTAGGATGGAAAATAAACCATCACAATGGGGAAAAAAGTAATGGAGAAAGGCCTTCCAACAATCTGGTGAGATTGATGTTTAACACACATACATTACATAGTTTCAAGTCTCTAAGTAAACAGAAAATTATACTAATGATCTTAATGCTGAGGTGGTTTAAATGAGGACCCCTTGAAATAATTAGTGTACTTATGCATCATCATCCAGAGAGCCAACTATTAAGCTAAACAAATCAAGTGTGATACCTATTTTGACTACTACTTAGGACCTTTTAAAGGAGACACTGAGAGAATAGGAACCATGCAGGAAACAAATAATGGACTTTCTGAAATAGTGACAAAAACAGAGCTAAGACATGTCAAGTACGGTACAAGTACTTCGCACTGCTGCACCTTCTTTTTATACTTTAAATAGGATGCCAGGAAATGAGGCATTAAAATTAAATCCTCTGCCAGGGAACAAGAATACTTGTCCCCTCTAAGGTCCTTCTAGTTGGACTAAGAATCAAATTAACATGAGACAGATTACCAGGAGAAAATCAAATTAAGTATGTGTAAATACAGGGAATCCATATAGACACAGAAATTCAAAAGACTGTCAGGCAAGATGAGGTACAAATGTCAACCTGAACTAAGGAAAAGAGAGTAGGGGCCTGGAGCTTCACAGGAAGGGAAAACACTTCACAGGGCAGTAAGAAGAGCAGATATTTGTGCTTACAGATGAGTCACTGAGGTAAACTGTCTCACTGTTAATAACTCTTATTCTTGGAAAGACCCCCCCATTTTAGATTCTTCTCTGTGGTTAAGGGGGGAGGGAATGTTTTCCTGAGTCTGCAGGTTTTTAAGTGCCTTCAACTTAAATTATCCAATGGCCAAACTGGCACATTGGGTTGGGGATAAAGAAGGGGCGAAGAGGCTGTCCTTAACCCCTTCAGTTCCCCCATATGAAACTTCCTTGGGACTTTCACGTATTAAAAGTTGACCTGGTAGATTGCTTCATGTCACTGATCCAGGACTTTCCTCCAGACAATAGGTCAGTAAAAGTCAAAATCATTTCAGGAGGCAATGATGCAGGTCTATGTTTCAAAGTTAGCCCAGGGGTTCAAGTAAGGTTATTAAATGAGACATTGATATGGAAACAAATGAACTCTACTTAATGATTAGATCAAATGTTAAGCCAGGTTCTGATTTCTTTTTTTTTAAGATTTTATTTCTTTATTAGAGAGAGAGAGAGAGAGAGCATGAGCAGGGGGAGGGGCAGAGGGAGAGGGAGGGGCAGAAGAAAGAGAAGCAGACGCCCTGCTGAGCAGGGAGCCTAGGGCGGTGCCGGGCTCGATCCCAGGGCTCTGAGATCGTGACCTGTGCTGAAGGCAGACACTTAACCAACTGAGTCACCCAAGCACCCTGCCAGATTCTGATTTCTAAGGGTAGCCAGTTGAACAGACTTCTAGCTGATACATTGGAAGTATCTTTGGATAGAGTGAGGGTGAGTAGGGGCAAACTGACAGATGTTCCTTGTTTATTTTTCAAATGCATCTGGTAATACTTTCAGTGGACCATAGAGACACAATACTGTCTATACATGACCTATTATGACGATTTCTTTACATTAAGATATTTATATTAAGTTCGCAGAGCTACAGGAAAAAAGGCAATTTTAGTTCTAAAATGATTCCAAGTAGGAAAGGTGGGAGAAATACCAAAATGTTAGGGGCACCTGGGTGGCACAGTCCATTAAGCATCAGACTCTTGGTTTTAGCTCAGGTCATGATCTCAGGGTTGTGAGCTCGAGCCCCGCATCAGGCTCCGTGCTCATCACGGAGTCTGCTTGGGATTCTCTCTCTCCCTCTCCCTTTGTCCCTTGCCCCACCCAACCCTCTCTAAAATAAATAAATCTTTAAAAAAAATCAAAATGTTAGTTTGGGGACTTAAATCCGGCATTGGAGGAGTCTAGAAGAAATCAGGATGTAGGCCAGTTGATGATGAATAGTATTAAAATCTAATAACTATAAACATGTGTTACTGAGACACATTTTTCTCTATAGTCATCTCCATTTTTACCAAAGATAGCCAAACTAACACTGATTTGATTGCAAAGGAAGCCTAACAAAAACACTTGTCCTGGGGGCACCTGGGTGGCTCAGTGGGTTAAGTGGTTGCTTTTGGCTCAGGCCATGATCTCATAGTCCTGGGTTAGAGCCCTGCATCAGGCTCCCTATAGGGTGGAAAGCCTGCTTTTCCCTCTGCCCCTCACCCCTCCCCTGTGCTCATTCTGTCTCTCTCGCTCTCCCTCTCTCAAATAAATAAAACCATAAAAAAAAAAAAAAAAAAAAACCTTGTCCTGATTATTTACATAAATGCAGGAAGAATAGAGTTTGACCTATCAAATCTTTAAAAATGGCTTTTCTGGAACTTTTCATAAGGAATCTCAAGAGTGAACACTCAATAGCCTCTCCACACCAGGAGCCATGCCATAAACTTGCCACCAGACTTTGCCTACAATAACAACAGATCTGGGTAAATTCCTCTCTTCATGAAGACCCCTAACTATCCATGGGTTCCTGCACCTCTTAGGAAATTACCTTCTTTGCTCTCCTGGTAAGGCTGCTGGGAACTCCGTAAACAAGGTGTCAGGTTGATATTTCCAAGGGGGCTTTATTGGCCCCATAGAGTCAATGTTAGTCCCTTATAGCTGTCAGCATATCTGAGTCTATGCAGCTCTTCCTCAGCTATGACATTCTAGTCAGAGCCTTGGTTATATAACCAGTGTTTTCAATTGTGTCTCCTCCCAATGAAAACAGATTCTTATTGAAATTGAAATTGCAAATACATATATTGGCTAAAATATAATAGTTACTCTGACTTTCCGGATTCTGGAATAATCAGGTAGGGAGAAAAGATAAATATTTCAATTTGTTTACAAAGGTATATTTTATGCCCTGGTGCAAGTCAGTTAGGAGAAAAGTCTACTTGGGGCGCCTGGGTGGCTTGGATGGTTGAGCATCTGCCTTCAGCTCAGGTCATGATCTCGGGGTCCTGAGATCAAGTCTGGCATCAGGCTCCCTGCTCAGTGGGGAGCCTGCTTCTCCCTCTCCATCTGCCCCTCCCCCTGCTTGTACTTTTTCTCGCTCTCAAATGAATAAATAAAATCTTTTAAAAAAAAGTTTTCTTAAATCTGTAAAAAACAAAACATTTAAAAAGATTTTTTTCAATTCCAGTTAGTTATTAATATACAATGTACTATTAGTTCCAGATGTACAATAGTGACTCAACAATTCCCTGCAACACCCAGTGCTCAAAACAAATGCACTCCTTGATGCCCATCATTTATTTCACCCATCCCCCAACCGACCTCCACTCTGGTAACCATCAGTTTCTTCTCTATACTTAAGGGTCTGTTTCATGATTTGCCTGTCTTCTATTTTTCTCTTGGCTTGTTTCTTATATTCCACATATGAGTGAAAATATATGGTGTTTCTCTTTGACTTCTTTCGCTTAGCATAATACTCTCCAGCTCCATCCATGTCATTGCAAACGGCAAGATTAAATTCCTTTTTATGGCGGAGCAATATTCCATTACCCCACCCACCCACACATACACGCAATGTCTTCTTCCTTCATTGATCAGGGAATACTTGGGCCTGAATGTCTGAACAGAAATGCTCACCGCCACCGACTGCTGAACCGCTCCTCCAAGAAATCCGTGGCACAGAGCCAGAGAATGGGGCCATACCCATTATGGGGCTGACTGACGGGAAGAAAGTCCTGCAGAGCAGTGCATCAACTTGCACGCAATGCCCCCATCCACGGTGGATCTAAACTTGCCTGGGCTTACACACCTGGGGTACCAGCGCTCGGGGCTCCCACAGCACAGGCCTTGCTGAGCCTGCCTAGGCCACTGTCTGAAAGGCTTCTTCATCTCTAAAACCTACTTTACCATGGGGTATTTTTTTTTTTTAAGGATTTTATTTATTTGAGAGAGAGTGAGAGCATGAGGGGGGGAGGGTCAGAGGGAGAAGCAGACGACTCCCCGCCGAGCAGGGAGCCCGATGCGGGACTCGATCCCGGGACCCCAGGATCATGACCTGAGCCGAAGGCAGTCGCTTAACAGACTGAGCCCCCCAGGCACCCCTACCATGGGATATTTTTTTTAAAAGACTTTTAATTAATTTATCAGAGAGAGAGAGCACAAGCAGGGGAAGCGGCAGGCAGAGCAGGCAGAGGGAGAAGCAGGCTCCCCGCTGAGAGAAGAGCTCAATGCGGGACTAGATCCCAGGACCCTGGGATCAGGACCTGAGCTGAAGGCAGACGCTTGACTGAGCCAAAGGCGTCCCTACCATGTGATATTTTAAAGCTACGCCCAAATGATTACATCATCCAATATCCTTCCTCCATCAATTACCACTGATCTAGAACTGGGCAAACACAGTCATCGTCATCATCCAAAAGAATCTGGTCCTCAGTAACATAGGAATTCAATTAAATCATGAAAACACAGAAGCCCCCTACACTTCAGAAACCCACATTTGCCAATTCCTTATCCCCATTACATGTATTCATCAGATGACACCACCAAACGCTGTGTGTGCCTTTGCAGTGGCTAGGGGGAAACACCTCTGTCTGGTTCCCTCTCCGCATTGGAAAGAGTTCTTCACATTTTTTTTTTTTAAGATTTTATTTATTTGAGAGAAAGAGAGACTGCATATGTGGGGGGAGACAGGCCAAGAGAGAGAAGCAGACTCCTTGCTGAGCAGGGAGTCCGACGTGGGGTTCAATCCCAGGACCCTGGGATCATGACCTGAGCCGGAGGCAGACGCTTAACCAACTGAGCCGCCCAGGCGCCCCTCACATTTTCTTTTAATAGATCTTATCTTTCTCTCTAAGGATGGTGCCATCATTGTGTTTTACAACCCAGTGTTAAATGTCTGAATACCCATTGGCCTTCCATTTCTCTAATCTCAATTCAGTGTTTACTTAGGAAACTCTAGCCACAGCACAAGCGAAGAAGAATGTTTGTGATGCCTAAATAGCTGGAAACAACACTGAGGATAGAACTGGAGATCTGGAGATAACTAGGAAAATAAGTAGAAGTTATTTTTCTAAATCCAAGGAGTCAGTTGTGCAACCCAGGAAAGGTATCCTCTCTCCATATGCAGAATTCATGCCAATTCTTCATCGTCTGTATTTTCTACCTCTTACTTGAGGCTATAGTATCACTCCTATTGGAATGTTTCTCCTACTTATAGGGTACCTATTACACACCAAGCATTAGTAAGAGTGTATGCTTACTTCATAGAAAAATCAAAACAACACCCCCACGTATGAAGTGGGGCACATACCTTTATTTGGGGCCATGGTGCAGTGCTTTAACATCCCAAGACTAAGTCCAGATTGAGTCATTCAAACTAAAACAGGTTTAGGTAAGCTCTGTGGGGGTCTGTCTTCTCTAAAGGACACATGAGGGAAAGTCAAGGTAGTCAGGGGACATGTTTGCTCATGAGGGTGGACTGGGGATGTGAACAGAACTTACAGTAACTTGTGACTCTGCAGAGTGTTGTCTAGAGAACACACTAGTGAGAAGGGCAGGTGTCAGTTCAAGGCCCCCGCAAAAGTACTGCCTACACAAAATGTATCCCAAGTAGCATTATTATGGAGTACTTGTCAATAAGACCCCCATATAATCTGTAATATGTCCATGATAATATCCCACTATTTCCTAAGAGGAGAAAATGATACAATAGATAAACTAGGGTAAAAATAATCACACATTATTTAAACTTTAAGGACAATGAAAAAATGGATGACTAGGTATATTATTCAACTCCATTACCAAATATGTGATAGATTCCATCAGTTACCTACAACCTTTAGATAGGTTAACATTGGTGGTAGGATAACACTTCATTCATTACTCATCCATGGTAATATATTAAAAATCAATTATTGTTTTATTAAGATCACACATGAACTAAGTTATGAATTTCAAATGCACTCTGATCCTTATTCAAAATACAGAATCCAAATGTTAAAAAGCACTCATATGCGGATATAATGATGTGGAAGTAGTGATTTCCATGATTTTCAGGCATGAGGTCATTCTTAAAAAATTGGTATATAATTTGTGTATATATAATTATATACCATTTTAGGGAAGAATTAGCTATCCTCTTTCTAATGTCTGTGAAGATTTCTTCATTTCAACCACATCAACTGACATTCTCTACTTGTAACAATAGCTATTATAAGGATACATCAGTATTTTACTGGACTGCCACCTCTTTTTCCTCAATAATCAGATGGTAAAATATTTTATTTATAATATCCAGGAAGTTCTTTAGCTTTAATAAAAGAAGAATGTTGTTCTGAACACCTCTTTCATGATAACTGACATTAATGTTATAACCGCAAACAGCATCTCCATTTAGATTTTCTTCATATATCGTATATTATATTGTCCTTCTTCTTCCATGGACAATGAGATATGCGAGTCCCAACAAATGAAGGGCATCTCATATCTTTGATACAGCAACAATCAGCCACATACTTTCACACACCCACTAGGAATAAATGAATTTCATGAAATGATTTGAGAGTACAAATACATTAATATTTGCTAGTCACAAATCCCAGAGAGGATCAATGAAAAAAAAAGCACATATTGAAATTAATTATACTTATGTAAAAATCCATCCACTTAAACCTTTGAAGCATAATAGCACATACACTAAGTGTTTAACTTTATATTATTCCTTATAAGGAATATTTTTAGGTAACATCTGAATAGATTAATTCCCATACTGCCTTCTACTTGATTTCTGTGATATTGACATTTGATGTTCACTTACATACATTTCTAAATATTTACATCTTTCAAGTTACTTTCATTTATGTACTCTCTGGTGTTTGCTACAGTGAATATTTAAAATGAAGGTCTTTCCTCATTCATTATGTTTCTAGGGTTTGAATCTAGGATGTATTTTGGGATACTGAGTATAGACTGAATTCCAGTTAAAGGCACTGCAACTTTGTCTGCATTTTACAGTTTCTATCCTGTATGATAACTAAGATGTTGAGCAATTTGTGAATTCCAGCTGGAGGCTTGCGACACTCCTTATATTGTAATCTTTCTCCTCAGTGTATGTGCTGCCGACGCGAGCACTCTTTCTCCTCAGTATAAACTCTGAGATACAGAAAAGGGTTGAGCAGTTTAAAAGTTTCCCATGTTCTTTACATTTCTAACTTTTTCCCCAGTATGAATTCTGTGATGTTCAATGAGGCTGGACCTCTTATTAAAGGCAAGGCCAAATTCTTTGTATTTGCAAAATCCACTCCAGCATACATTCTCTGATCAGGAAGCAGGGTTTAACGTTGCTTAAAGGCCTTGTCACATTCTTAACAACTTTATGGTTCCTCTCCACTATGAATTCTCTGATGTGGAGTAAGGGGTGAGTAGTCTTTAAATGTTTTCTCACATTCTTTTTTACATTTGTAATGTTTGTTCCACTATGAATTCTGTGGTAATGAGTAAAGGTTGAACAGTGATTAAAGGCCTTCCCACATTCTTTACTTAGGTAAGGTTTCCATCATCAAGTATGAGTTCTGTGATGTTGACGCAAGTGTGAGTGCTGGATAAAGGCATGGCCACATTCCTTACATATGTAAGGTCTCTCTCCAGTATGAATTCTGTGATGTCGAGTCAGGTGTGAGTGCCGGTTAAAGGCTTTGCCACATTCTTTGCATACAAAAGGTCTCTCTCCAGTATGAATTCTGTGATGTTCAGTAAGCTTTGAGTGTTGGTTAAAGGCCTTGCCACATTCTTTACATTGGTAAGGTCTCTCTCCAGTATGAATTCTGTGATGTCGAATAAGGTACGAGTGCCGGTTAAAGGCCTTGCCACATTCTTTACATATGTAAGGTTTCTCTCCAGTATGAATTCTGTGATGTTGAGTGAGGTTTGAATGCAGGTTAAAGGCCTTTCCACATTCTTTACATATGTAAGGTTTTTCACCACTGTGGATTCTGTGATGTTGAGTAAGGCTTGAGTGATGGTTAAAGGCCTGGCCACATTCTTTACATTTGTATGGTTTCTCTCCAGTATGAATTCTGTGATGCTGAGTAAGGTTTGAGTGCTGGTTAAAGGACTTGCCACATTCTTCACATTGGTAAGGTTTCTCTCCAGTATGAATTCTTTGATGTCGAGTAAGCATTGAGAGCTGGTTAAAGGCCTTTCCACATTCTTTACATTGGTAAGGTTTCTCTCTAGTAGGCATTGGTTGATGTTGAGATAGTGTTGAGTGCCAGTCAAAGGCTTTGCCACATTCTTCACAAATGTAAGTTTTCTGTCCAGTAGCGGCTGTGTTATGTATGTTTAGTCCTGATGCTTGGCTAAACACGTTCCCAGGTTTATTACATCTGTATGAGTTTTTTTCCATGTGAATTCTCTGATAATCACCAACATTGGAGGACTGGTTAACAGATTTCCCATATTCGTTATATTTATAAGGATTCTCTCCCAAAGGGATACTCTTATATATAATAAGGTTGGAGCTTTGATAAAAGACTTCCTCAAATTTATCAAAATTAAAATGGTTCTCTGGAAAATGAGTCCTCACAGGTTTATAAACATTTGAACGCTGGTTAAATTTTTTTGCAGATTCGCTACATTGAGCAATTCTGTTTTCATTGAATATGTTCTGGTAATTTTGTAGAGTCAACTCCTTGGTGAAGGACCTCTCAAATGGATCCCACATAGCACTTTGTTCTTCATTTTTAAATCTCTGATTTTCAGAAATATTTGACTCAAATGTCAATCCAATCCTACTTTCAAAATGGTTCAAATAATTATTTTCAGCATGAACTAGATAACTTTCCAGATTTTCCAACTTTTCGTTCTCCAGGTATGTATGTTTGACCATTTGATTTAAGCCCTTGCTTACAGAAACAAACTGCTTTGCAGAAGAAGCAGGATTAAGAAGGGATGTTTTCCAAAGTGTTTTATATCCTTCATCATTTTGGGTAGTGAGATTCATATTATGGACAGTTGTCTCAGTTTGGATATGTCCTTCATGATATCTTTCATGCCCTTCACTCTCCCCATCATTTTTCCAGTCTATCATTAAGTGTAAATTGTCAAGGGCACTATGTTTATATCTACCCACTGCCACGTTTTGGAAAGAAGCTTCTATGCACAGCTTTGGCAGGAAATTCTGGGTGCCATGTGAAGATACAGCTGAAAGATATTGAATAAGAGAAAAGTAAAATCATTCCACTTACTATTCTCAGATGAATATAATGAAAACGTCTAATATGGAAAAATAAAATCAATCAGAGAACTTCCGCAAGATGGCCGAGAAGGAATCATCAGGACTTCATTCCTCCAGGGACACATAAACTTGCAGACATATACCCGTAACATAGCCTAACATACAGTTCTGTAATATTGTCATGCTGGAGCACACATCACTTTCCTATACCTAAAAAATCAGGAAAAGTACCAATTGAGCCTAAAATTAGCAGCAGGAACTAAATTTAAACTTAAAATACAAGTAAGATAAGATATAGCAAAAACAGAAAAATATCAACAATAGGAAGAGTTGGTTTTCAGAAAAGAGCAAAAGCACTGACATACTTTTAACTAAATCAAGTAAGAATGAAAGAGAGAAGACCAACTAAAATCAGAAGTGAAGTGAAAGCAGACACAGTATAACCGATACCATAGAAATAAAAAAATTATAAGAGGTGATGATGGATAATTATATGCCCAGAGATAGATAACCAAACAAGGTGTATAAATTTTTAAAAAAACGTACAACCTAAAAAAAAAAAAAAAAAAAAAAAAGTACAACCTACCTGACTCCATCATGAATTTAAAACAAAACAAAACAAAAACCCTGATCTATCACTACTGAGTAGATTGAAAAAGACGAAAAAAAAAAAAGCCCGACAAAGAAGAAGTCCTGTGCCAGATGAATTCACTGGATAATTCAAAGAAATATTTAATGAGAAAGTACTTCAAATCCCTCCAGCATTTCCAAGAGGTGAAGAGAAGGGAAATTATCAAACACTCTGTGACACCAGCATTACCATGTTAACAAAGCCAAGGAAGATACTGTAAGCAAAGAAAACTACAAATTGCTAAATTAAAGAATAGCCATGTAAATGCCACAATAAAAGGAAGCAGACTGAATCAAAAGCACATTTTACTATTTTACAACATAATCAAGTGAGAATTCTTCCTGGAATTCAAGTGTGTTTCAATATGCCGAAATCTATAAACTTAAGATTGCACATTAATAGAATGAAGATCAAACATGACATCATATTAATTCATGTAGAACAAGAATGTGAGCATACGGGACACCATTTCATGATTAAAAATACTCAATAGTAGGAATAGAAAGAAACTAACCCCCACCTAATAAAGGCCATATATGTACAAAAAGCAGATATCTAACATATTTGATAGTAAAAGACTGAAAACTCTATAATCAGAAACAAGGTAATAAAGAGACTTCCTCACTTCCAATCAACATAGTACTAGATATTCTAGTCAAAACAATTAGGCAAGAAAAAATACATAAAAGGAATCCAACTGAAAAGAGAAAGAAAACTATCTCTGTTCACAGATGACATGATCAATAGAAAACCCTAAAGAGGGGCACCTAGGTGGCTCAGTTGTTAAGCGTCTGCCTTTGGCTCAAGTCATGGTCCCGGGGTCCTGGGACTGAGCCCTGCATCGGGCTCCATGCTACGCGGGAAGCCTGCTTCTCCCTCTCCCACTCCTCCTGCTTGTGTTCCCTCTCTCGCTGTGTCTCTCTCTGTCAAATAAATAAATAAAATCTTAAAGAAAAAAAAAGAAAACCCTATAGAATCCTTATTTTCATTTTTATGCTATTTCATTTTTTTATCACTTATATTGTTTATTTCTGCCAATTTTCCCTAGTAGACATTCCATTTTTTAATTTTCTTATGCTTAAATGCTTAAGAAAAAAGGTTCAGGGGTGCCTGGGTGGCTCAGTTGTTAAGCGTCTGCCTTCGGCTCAGGTCATGATCCCAGGGTCCTGGGATCGAGCCCCGCATCGGGCTCCCTGCTCAGCGGGCAGCCTGCTTCTCCCTCTCCCACTCCCCCTGCTTGTGTTCCCTCTCTCGCTGTGTCTCTCTCTGTCAAATAAATAAATAAATAAATAAATAAATAAATAAATAAAGGTTCAAATAAGCAACTTAATATTATACCACCACGAACTAGAAAAGAAGAAACATCACTGATATTTAGATGAGGAAGGAAATAACAAAGAAAAATCAGAAATAAACAAAATACAGATCAGAATAAATAATAACATAACATTGAAAGTAATGCAGTCTCTAGCAAAATCCAAATGCCAATTTTGGCAGAAAGAACAAAACCCCTCCTAACATTCATATGGATGTCACAGGATAACACATACCCAGAACAATCTTGAAAATGAAGAGTTCATTGGTGGCACCTCAGTTCCTGATTTAAAACATATTACAAAGACACAGTTAACAAAATAATGAACTATAAAGATAGGGATAGACTAATGGAAGAGCGTGTTAATGTGTATGACAATTAACTGAAGATCTTGTTAAAATTCATATTCTGATTTGGATTTCTAGGTTGGGTCTGAGTTTCCATATTCCCCACAAGCTAGCAAGTGATGCCAACATCTTAGTTCAAGAGCCACAATATTAAATTAAAAAAAAAATAAAGGAAATCATGAATGATTTTGAACTTAGAGAATATTGTAGAAATTACAACTTCTAACATCAAGAACAGAAACAATTCTTCTTGAACACATACTATCCACTACATAACATTCTAACATTTTTTCAAAAATTCACCCACGAATCCACACTAACCTATGTAAAGAGTAGAATTGTTCTTCATCTTTCAAAAAAATATCTTGGCAAAACTTCAGTAATAGTAGAGCCTGAGTTTTACCCAGATTGTCTGACGTTGAATTCGTGTAAGAGGAACAGAGACCAGTAAACAGAGGCACCTCTAAAAGAAGGTTCACAGTAGGCTGCAAAGTGACAATGGGAATGCAAACATCATTAAATCACAGAACATATCAACTAAAAGAGGTAAGGATAAAACATAACACAGAAAAAATTACAAATAAAAATAAAAAGAATAAAAATGATAGATCAGAATTTTTTTTATTGTCCTTGAATCTAAGAAATGTCTTCAGGGGCATAAAACTTACAAATCTATTTGTGGATGAAGGGTTTTGTGTCTTGCAAACACACCACAGAGACAAACACACAATGATAGAAATGAAATACCTATTGTTTTGGAGTCTCTTATAGTATTGAAAGTTTTTGCTCATTTACCTTTGTGCCAAGGTATATTTTACAATTCTAGGGCAGTGGAACATAGATGATGCATGCTTTCCTTCCACAGAGCAACAGAGAAATGCTAAGGAAGAGTTGGTCTCAGGAGAGAGACTTCATTTTGAAAGCAGACTACAAAGTGAAACAGAAGGGAGTTTCCAGATTAAATGAGATGATTTATGTACGTCTTTCAGTAAATCCTCCCAAGGTATGTGATGATAACTGAGAAAAATTATTAATCTTATAGTGGAGGAATGTGACATACAGGACAGCGGAAATGAAGTGCATGAACCTGTAATGGGTCACACTGGTGTCAGGTGCCTAAGGTTCTTCAAAGGAAACATAACAAGTGCTATGAAATAAATGTCTAAAACAACAACTAAGTAAATCATACTCTAAATGGAAACCTGAAAACATCCATTTTATTCAAATATCAAGTCACATATAGGACCCAGACACTGTAATCTGGAATAGTATATGTAAACTATGTCTTTCGTGTGTGATCACAGGCTTTCACAGGCTCCTCTCTGCATTTTGATCAGCTCAATCACAGAGGCTTTTCCAGAGACCCAGACATGGGAGATTAACCAATGTACAAGAATCGTGGAACTCTCATCTCCTGTAGGTACCCTGCCCTCACTTCATAACGTCCTCGAGGGTTCCTCAAACACTGTGGGATTTCTCCACTGGAACACAGATGAACTGGGAGTTTTGATACAAGTCCTAGTCCTCATGTTGACCGATGTCCTCTCCAATTTTTGTCTCCAAGGATGATGTTCTTCTATTCTAACCTGCGAGGGCCCATAGCAAGATACATCTGTGTACAAACATGAATGATCTAGGGGCGCCTGGGTGCTTAACTTGGTTAAGAGACTGACTTCAGCTCAGGTCCTGAACTCAGGGTCCTGGAATTGAGCACCCGGTGAAACCCCATGTGGAACCCCGCATAGGGCTCTGGGCTCAGCAGGGAGTCTGCTTGTAACTCTGCACCTCCCCCTGCTCTCTCTCTAATAAATAAATAAACCTTTAAGACAAACAAACAAACAAACAAACACAAAGTTATTGATCTAGTCAAGTGGAAGAAGAATAGGCAAAGTTCATTTAACACCAGGGCTGAATCTATGGCTCCCTTACCTCATTTATCTCTCAGGTTTAGCCAAAGAGTGATAAAAATGATTCCTTTCTAGGTGGTGGAGAAAAAGGAGGCACACCTCACATGGGAACCAAGAGACTGAATCAAGGCTGCATGGAATCCAGCTTCAGTTCAATGAAGAGCACTAAATATACTTAAAACAAAAACAAAAAATACTTCTGTAATCTGAAGCACACTAGCAGTTCCGGGCAGTCAAACCTTGAGAATGTATGCTCTACAGAAAATTCCAGGTCTGCATCAGAGAAGATGAACAAAGAGTCCCTCAACGTAGGGAAGAGGACCAAAGAGGTGGGCCTGGAGTCCTTCCCTCCCTTCACTTTTCATTCAACCTAATGTCACTCCTGCAGGGTGAACAGGATCCGCCACTCCTCCCTGGGGCTCCTTTTATTTCTCCTTCTTCCAGTCGCCATGCCAAACATATTCTTGGAAATAGCTCCCACTTTGACAAGTAATACAGGAACAATCTGCTTCTGGGGCAACAGTGGATTTCTTAGCATGGACCGCACAGATTCCATAGTCTTTAAAAATACCACGTTTTCCCTATACTTTTACTAATGCCCGCTGCTTCAGGGTACAGAATCTCTTCTGTTTTCCATGCGAGCCTCCTCCTAAAAATTGACTTTGCCTAAAATCAACACAGCCAGGAAAATCAGTTGCCCTTTCCAATATCCCCAAAAGAATTCACTTATACAGAAAAGCCTTCATGAGACATGTGGCCGTTATTAAATACATGTTAATGGTTGAGAAATGAGAGAGAGCATCTTGTGGGAAAAACAATCTAAGAAGCTCTAACAAAAATTACTGTTCTTCCATTTACCTCCCGGGTTGCTCAGCCTGTGGGGACTCTAGGCTTTCCCATGTCCTCCTATTTACTTCTCCAACCTGCTACACACACTCTCCTCCACAATTTACATTTTATCCATTGTGTTATTTATAAATTTGCATTCCTAAATCGAAATCCTACCATGAATACCTAGGATGAGCTTCATCTGGAGAGTAGATTAGCTTTCTTTACATGCAAGTTCTGAAGAAAGTAGTTGAACCAATAAATACATACATACATACATACATACATACATACATACATAAATAAATGTATATCTGTATTTCTTTCTTTTGAATAAAGTCCATCAACAACCCTGAGAACTATAAAAATTCCATGACTACACACATTCCGTAATGTAACTAGTTGGACTCTAACAATTTTCCAGTGCGGCAGAAGACAGGAGACTCCTAGATCAAAGTCCAAGCATCTTATGGCTCATGACACAGCAAACATCATCAACATTTTGATCACACTAATTTTACTTGCCAGCCTCCCACCCACACTTCCTACAGGTAGATGCTGCACATGCAGTGGGTTTGTGTCATATCTGTGAGACTCTGAGCATAGGAAACCCCAATATCTGAGAGGAACATCTAGCATATCTGTCCAAACTTTTATCATGAAAAGAGACATATTTTCTTGTACAATAAACAAACCTGTCCTCTACCCAAAAGTCAGATACTGTCACTATAGTCCAAAGCCTTTTTATACACAAGCATCAATGGAATGACAATTAGAATAAAAATTTTCAGTGCCTCCATCCGTAACACATGGAGAAACTTAAAACCATAGAGAATCATCTCCCAACAATATCTACCAGTCACTTTGACCCAGGCATAGCTCTTGCCTAATTTTCCCATATGTACACCACCTCATTAAACATTCATTAATCTGGGCGCCTGGGTGGCTCAGTTGGTTAAGCGACTGCCTTCGGCTCAGGTCATGATCCTGGAGTCCCGGGATCGGGTCCCGCATCGGGCTCCCTGCTCGGCGGGGAGTCTGCCTCTCCCTCTGACCCTCCCCCTCTCCTGCTCTCTGTCTCTCATTCTCTCTAAATAAATAAATAAATAAAATCTTTAAAAAAAAAAAAAAAACATTCATTAATCTGACACAGGATCTGGGATCACATCTATTCAGTTTGCATCAAGAAACGTTTTCCAAGGCTATGATCAGCAAGAAACATGCAGAAGAATCAGGTGAGCTGTATTCACTCCTGCAATGTCACCATGTGTCTTGCATTCAACCAGGTGAAGAAATCCGAATACCCCTGAGGGTCTACCTTAAATTCCTATAGTGAGCTTTCTAAGGGACATAGGTAAATAAACACTAAACGGTGTGAAAGCGTACACCTTACAGGTACGAGAGGTATGTACAGGATGAGAGGATATTGTACTCCTCACCCAGGCAAAGTACATAATGGATACACTGGAATCATGGATTATTACAGTAAAAGGACTGAAAAATGGAAAACAGGGCACAGGACTGGGGCAGAGGTGTTTATCAACCATTATTGGGGGAATATTAAAGCACAGGCCTAAAAGATGAGCGAGATGGTGTAAAGTAAAACAGAGGTGGTCACAAGGAAAAAAATACTTTGGGTGGCCCTGAACATAGGTGAAGATCTGGAGGAAACCATCCTATGAATACACTTCACCTACTATGTGTGCCTCTACTGGATGAAAATCGAGGAACCTCTGATCCAGATCATGAGCTCACAGCATGATTTCAAGGAATAAAAATGCTGTACACACCAAATGTATGACTTTCTTCTGCTATTCACGACAGGATCCAAAATTCATTCTCCTGTACGCTGTTTCACTGCCTATTTGGCAGTGACAGAAGAAAATGAAAAATTCAATGTACCTGGAAGCTTCTACGTTAAGCTCCTTCTAACGAGCAGCTAATCTTAATGGTCTGGAAGACACCCAAGACACACATTGTACCGCAGTGAACACACCCCTTGGCCACTCCGTAAACATACCAAGTAAGTGTGTATCTGGAACCACGGCAGAAATACTTCCACCCAAAATCTGGCACTGTGGGTGGGACTCCTTTAGAGACAATGACCAATGAGTTCACTATACTCCTGTGCCTGGCCATAAAACCTGTAGAACTTTACCTCCAGTGAAGTAAGGAGAGAGATAATGGTAAACCAGCTATCAGGTTGCCAAGATTCCAGCTATAATCTATAACAAGTAAATTTTTGCTACGGACAAGCCTCTGGAGGCCATTCTGCTATGGGAAATAGGAAGAATCATTCATCAGAGCAAAGAGGTGCATGACATCAAAACTGACATTGTGGGGCACCTGGGTGGCTCAGTCGTTAAGCGTCTGCCTTCGGCTCAGGTCATGATCCCAAAGTCCTGGGACAGAGCCCCACATCGGGCTCCCTGCTCAGCGGGAAGCCTGCTTCTCCCTCTCCCACTCCCCCCACTTGTGTCCCCTCTCTCGCAGTCTCTCTCTGTCAAAAAATAAAATAAAAAATCTTTAAAAAAAAAAAAACTGACATTGTGTGTATGGTCCTGGGAGATGGCTAAACATCACTAGAGACAGGAAAAGATGGAGACAGATCACAGGAGCAGGCTGCTCCAAGATTGTGGTGATGTTAATGCATGTGAAGAGTTGTGCAAGCAAATGAAAAGAAAGCACAATAGAACATTTTCAGAATACATGTCAATTTGTTCTCAAATTGGATGGGAAAAAAGAAAAAAGAATATAAAACTTCAATTTACTACACAAACCATGCAACATACTGATTTTTCATAGATTTCTGATTGAAATTGTAAAGATAATGATTTTTTTTTAGAAAAACACAAAGGATTCTATCTCTGTGGTCTTGGTATGAGAGAAGATTTCTAAAAATGAGAAAAATCACTAACCATTAAGGGTGAAATGAAAAATTGGATTACATTAAAATTAAGAACTCAGGGCACCTGGGGGCTCAGTCAGTTAAGCGTCCAACTCTTGATTTCAGCTTGGGTCATGAGATAGAGCCCCGCATCCAGATCCAGGCTCGGCTGGAGTCTGCTTGTGATTCTCTCCCTTTCCCTTGGCCCCTCCCCCTGTGCACGCACTCTTTCTCTCTCAAATAAATAAATAAATCTTAAAAAAATATAAGAACTTCTCTGAATCACAATCTCTAAAGATAAAAATACAGGTAGAGTAAGAAAGAAGACAAAGGACTCATTCTCAGTATATATATATATATAACTACAAAGCCTAAAGAAAAAGATATCACAACAATTGGGGTCCCTGGGTGGCATGGTCCCTTAAGTGTGGGACTCTTGGTTTTGGCTCAGGTCGTGATCTCAGGCTCATGAGATCGAGCCCCACGTCAGGCTCCGTGCTCAGTGTAGAGTCTTCTTCAGATTCTCTCTCCCTCTGTCCCTCCCGCTTTGTCTCTCTCCGTCTAAAAAATAAATAACTCTTAAAAAAAAAAATCACGACAGTAAAAAGGTACAACTAACTAGACACTTCGAAAAGGAGACTATCCAAAGGTTAACCTAATTCCATACTAACAGGAAACAAGAACAACAACAAAAAAGCAAATAAAACCACCACTTGGTAACATCACATAGCAACCAGAAGCTGATTGTGAAAATGACATAAACTACCAAGTCTCAGAAAATCTGTGGATAAACCAGAAACCCATACACTGCTGGTGTGTGTGAAGATTGGTACAAAATTTTTGCAAAGTGTTTGGTAGTATCTCTAAAAGGTGAACATATCTAAACATATTTACCAACAATGCACTCCCACATATATGGGCAGCAGATATTTGTACATGTTTCACTAAAAGACAAATTACCAATTTTACATGCCAGTACTGTTCATGATAGTCCTACACTGAGAACCATCCCCCTGTCCAGTAACAGTAGAATGATGCAGTCATTTGATATTCACAGTGGAATTGGATAGATCCATTCTAATGAATGATGCAGGAATACAGATAAATTCAAACAATAGACGGAAAGAAAAAAAGCCAAATACAAAAGAGCTCCTGTTGCCCAAACTTTTATATTAAGTACAAATATGGGGACAGCAATCTCTTGCCTTACATGTTAAAAGAGTGCTGAGCTTTGGGGAAAGTTACTGAAGAGCTCAAAGGGAATTTTAGAGGACAAATCATATTCTGTTTCTTGATCTCAGTGGCTTATAGAGATGTAATCAGTTTGTGTAATTCCCCTGAGCTGTTTACTTACGATTTCCACATATTTACTTTAAAAAAAACACACACCATCAAAAAACAGGTAAGTAAATAGATAAGTATCACAATGTACATATACTGACAAGTTGAAATTAAAAGAATGTAATTTCACACTGTGACTATATTTAAAAAGCCTTTTTTTCTAAAGCGTGCTTTCATTTCTAGCTAAAGCAATATAGTCCTGAGTATACAAAGTTCACAGAAAAAGAATGAAATGTATAATTATTTTCTTAAAATACACACAGGACAACATAGCAAACAAATAATGAAAAAATAGGGTGTAAGGATAAGCATAAAAAACTTGGTAAATAAAAACCCCACTATCTTCATTAGAATATTAAACATAAATAAACCAAATGTTCCTGGTAACACTAAACTTTGCTTGAATATATTCCACTGGAATTTTCCTAAAGCCATAACGAACACAGGAGGAAAGAACTGGAAAAAAGAAACAAATAAAAACACCCCATATAGTGGTAACCAACCAAACAACTGGCATGGCAATATAAATATCATATATTAAAATCCTCAAAACTAACGGGGTTTGTCACTGTAATTCATAGTGTTATTTTTCAATATCTAAATATACAGCATTTCAATATTCAAATTGGAAGATAACATAATCTATATTTATGTGTGTGCATATTTATACACACACACATATATAAAAATATAGACATATAAATACATGTATATAGGGAAAAATTTATTTTTAGCTCATGAGAGATTAACATAATCATCACAAAGGGTTGACATCACCAGGATGGTGAAACAGAGCCTCCTGGGTGGCTCAGTCAGGTAAGTGTCTAAACTTTGATTTCAGCGCAAGTCATGATCTCAGGGTTGTGAGATCGAGCCCCATATCCAGTTCCATGGTAGGCATGGAGCCTGCTTGGGATTCTCTCTCTCTCCCTTTGCCTCTCCCACATGTCTCTCACCTTCTCTTAAAAAAAAAGATGCTCAAATACGTAGTTGCCACATCAGTACTTCTCATAATAAGCTCAAGTACCAACTATTCACATAAAACATCACCGGATAAATCTCAGTACTGAGGCGTGAGGCTGAAACACCCCCTGGACCACAGAGATCAACAAGCACAGCATTAGAAGGGTTAAGAGGTTAATTTAGGTTAATTAAGGGTTAATTTCACATTGACCACAATGCACCTACTTCCCCAGCCTCCACCCCTGGCCTCAGGCCAGCACAGTTCCCTACCATGACTCACCACCTGGAACTATTAATTCCTCCACCAAGAAAAAGAGGGTGGTGGGCATCCAGCATTCTCCAAATGGCAAGCTGCTTCCTGGGAGGCCCACCTACGTCTGGCCTCATGGGGATTCCTGGAGGAATCTGTGGTGCTGGACCACTGGGGATCACAGAGGCATGGAAAGGTGGGTAGGGCTTACAGCAACCAGTGCTCAGATCTTAAAACACTGACAGACCAGACTGCAGTCCACCTTGCAGCGACACCCAATCAGAGATCACAGTGACTGCCCACTTGCAGAACAGAGATGAACCCACCTGGTTAAGGAAATTTGTCAGCAGCTGGGCCTGACTTGGGTCTCCAGCCAACAGGGTGAACTAGAGCATGGAGGACATTCTTGGGCTCTATCTGAGCAAGTATGCAAATTGGAAGTCACTTCCCACTGCTGAGCATAGCCTCTAGTCACCCCCACCCCCCCAGCAATCCTGGGCAACCGCAGAGCCTACGTCACATGCCTACGGGAGAGAGCGCCAAGCCAGCAGCATTGCCCAAGTGTTGAGCATAACCTCTCTCTGCATGAGCAGGGAGCTTGAACAGTGACCTGGGGCAGTCTCAGAGCCTAGCCTATTGTACTGCCCAGCAACAGAGAATGGCCTTCAGTCCTGCCAAATGTTTGAGCATAATCCATGGTCCCACCTGATTAGGGACTTGCAAGTATTGGCTGGGAAAACACTCAGGAGCCCACAGCTCCCAATGCACACACGTCTGCCCTCTGTGAACATAAGAAGAAGGATTCCAAGAAAAATCTGGACCAGAGGAATCTTTCCAATTTTCAAACGCACACAGGCTATTTGGTTCTATTCCAAGGTTCAATATTTACATTCCAACAGAGAGGATTCAGCATGAAACGTGACTTCTGGGCTACCTTTCTCATGAAAAATAAATTCAAAAATATTTACTGAAGTCTCACACATTCCTTTGCATAGTACGTACCATGTATGTCCCATGGTTATTAATGCTTTATCTATTTTAATGTATTTAATGTTCTTGGTTCTATGTATTACTGCTAATATTATTCTCCTCTTATTGACAAAAATAGTTAAGTTAAAAGAAGGTATAGTGATCATTTCAATATTGGTAGAGTCAGGGTTTGAACCTGGACACCCTACACATGAACATGAGGCACGCAGGTCAAATGCCCTTCCAGAAGGTGACCTGTGCTTGGATTCTCTTTCCTCTTGTTCCCCGGGAAGTCTTTATACACATCGGCCTCCATGAGACTTCAAAGCGAAAATTCCAGCCCAAACCAAACACATGCAAATGAATGGCTTTCACTTGAGTACTAAGGACCAGAACCAGAGATCAGGTATCCAAGGTAAAAACACAGGAAAGGCCCAGCACACATGAGTCCACTTTCACACCCGGAGAACCAAGACTACACACCTCTGTGTCTGACTACATTTTGCACAGGCTAATACCCTTCCTGAAGAACACAACTATAAAGGTGTCCCCAGACATGGGTTCTCAACATGTGTTACCTAGACAGGCACCTGGGAACATACAGGAAAGGAAATTTTGGGGCTGCACCCCAGAACCACTGACATGGTAATGTGGGGCTAGGCACAGCAATCCAAGATTTACAAGTACTTCTGGTGATTCTGACGTAGGCTAAATTTGACAGCCTCTGCAGGAACTAAGTCACAAGTCAATCCTGAGTTATCCGAACAGAAGTCACTCTTAGAAACCCTCTATGCTTGTGGTCATGTTACTCTTGTGACACAAAAACACAACATACATACACACACACACAAAATACACAATACATATTTTCTTTATTCATTAATGAATCCGACTCTAACACACTCTATCTTGGCTTCCTCCACTTCCATGTCTCCCTTCTCTCAATACCCTCCTTGAGCTTCCTGAGATCACGCCCAATAACACTTCTGTTCACATTCCTAAATGAAAACAATCCAAATTAAAGTGAATTGGAACTTACATAAATACTTTATCAAGTTATGAAATGCATTCAAGACATTAATACATATTATATATTAAAATGGGATTGAATATAGCATTCTCACTATGATGCTGTATTTGATGATTTTACCATAAGACCATAAATAATTGCAGGCTTAAGCAGCTCTTCATCAGCACGCCATTTACAGGCAGAATAAAAGACCTGTGCATTAAGGTTAAGGATACTCTAAATTTCAGGGGATTTTTGTAACACCTGGTTTCAAGGCAAAGTGTGATTGCCTTTCTGTCAGATGCTGGGAAAAAGTTCAGAGAACAAGAGCCATTCACAAACATCTCCTATGTCCACCTGTGCTAGAGTTATATCTTTCTACTGAGACTGGAAACTCTGACAAAGTACTGGTTACTGGCATGGAGGGACTAGTGCCCTGGGGAGGATGACCTTCCCTGAACAAAAACAGAAAGGCTTCAAATCAAATTTTTTAAGTCCTAGCATGCATGCGTGGCTCAGTCGGTTAAGCGTCTGCCTTCTGCTCAGGTCATGATCCCAGGGTCCCAGTACTGAGCCCGCATAGGGCCCCCTGCTCAGCGGGGAGCCTGCTTCTCCCTCTCCCTATTCCCACTGCTTGTGCTCTTTCGTGCTCTCTCATTCAAGTAATTAAAAAAAAAAAAAACAAACCCTCAAATTTCTTAAGTCCTATCAGACTTACACTGCCTCCTTTGCTGCCTGGATCATGATTTGAAGCCTGGTGGTAGGGCAGGTATCCTGGGGCCATGAGAGAGCAAGTATAAGCACAATGTCTACAGGTAGAAAATACCAGAAAGAAGAAATGGAAAAATCAGAGTACACTCTAAGATATCTGAGCCATTTTATCAGATCTGAGCATCTCCCTACTCACTGTGTACGTAACACAAAATAAACATCTTTTCTTTTTAAGATTTTATTTATTTATTTGACAGAGAGAGACACAGCGAGAGAGGGAACACAAGCAGGGGGAGTGGGAGAGGGAGAAGCAGGCTCCCCGCGGAGCAGGGAGCCCGATGCGGGGCTCGATCCCAGACCCTGGGATCATGACCTGAGCCGAAGGCAGACGCCTAACGACTGAGCCACCCAGGCGCCCCAATAAACATCTTTTCTATACATATACAGCAGTCTTCTCATGATCTAGGTGACCACCAAATAATAGCTACTGAAAAATGAATTATTATCCCTGAATTGAACAAATGTCAAATGTGAATATGACTGTGACACAACTTCATTTTACCGATTTCTTTTTTTTTTTTTTTTTTTTTTAGATTTTATTTATTTATTTGAGACAGAGAGAGAGAGCACATGAGATGGGGGAAGGTCAGAGGGAGAAGCAGGCTCCCTGCTGAGCAGGGAGCCCGATGCGGGACTCGATCCAGGGACTCCAGGATCATGGCCTGAGCCGAAGGCAGTCGCTTAACCAACTGAGCCACCCAGGCGCCCCATTTTACCGATTTCTACAAGTGATAAAAATTCTTTCTCTACTCAGGTCAAGATGGGTGTAAGGACAGCATGGGCTGTGAAACAACATAGGGACAGCTAGCCTAAAAACTGGGTAGACTGAGGCAGAAATACTCACTGCCAGTGACTGGTGCCCTGCTTCCCAACTCATCACTGCCTCGTACACAGTTCAGAGGGAGGTCCTTGCAGCTGCAGGTCACCCACCTATACTGGATCAGACCTATACTGGGGTTATATATTTGGGATACCAGTGCTTTGTGGAACCACAACACACACCTGGCTGGTTCCGACTACTAGGGTCCAGCAGCCTTCATCATCTTCACGATCTACTGTGTCATGTGACATCTTAAAGCAATACCTATAATGTTTAAATCATCCAGTACCCCCTCTCCATCCACCGCCACACATCTGGGCCTGGGAAAGTACAGCTTCTCTGCCATCCAACAGTTCCTGCTGGAACTGGTCCTCTGTGCCACCAGGAAATTCATGAAATCATGAGGAAAGTGTCTGACTTCCTTCAATTCCAAAAAACCACCACATTTCCCAAGTCCCCATCTCTTGTCACATTTGTTCATCACCAAAAGCTTCTTAAGACTTTGCAGTGACCAAAGGGAGCTCCTTACCAGATCTTTACTCACATTTCAAGAATTCTCCATATTTGCTTTTAGTAGGACTTATCTTCCACTCGAACTGTATCAACATCATGTTTTATCTGTCCTCACAACTCTCTCAGTGCCAGATGCCTAAATTAATCCTGTGGACCACTGATGGCATTTTCCTGTTCTTCCAGTGAAGTGGTGACAACATTGTATTTACATCTCAGATATGGCTTCAAATGAACCTGTTACCAACCATTTAGCATTGAATTTGAAAATCCCAAGCTACTCCTAAGGACCTACAAGGGCCTGAATGGCTTATGTTGGACGGAGAGAGCAGTGACAATGGGGTCGCCATAACACAGGAAGGAAGGACAGCCGAGATACCTACATCCCTGGAATGGAGATGAGGAGACAGAAGAACTGGAGATAATTTAGAAAGAAAACAAGTAAAATTTATCTTTCTAGATTCAGAGTCAAGAGCGCAGCCTTGGACAGATGTCCTTTCCCCACATGAAAAATTCATGCGTCAGACTAGATGCTTTTCATCTCCTACCTTGGCCTGCATCATCCCTCGTAATAGAAGATTGTTTTCTTCCTAACTTTAGCACATCTACTAAGACCCAAAACTGTCCCATGTTTGGTCCCTTCAAATATAGGTTAAAACAACCCATGACTTATGAGGTTTCCAAATTTTCATCTAATAAACTTTTATAGTACATAACTTGGATCATGTCACTTCCATGAAGAGAAAAGAAGAATAACTAAAGAAATCTTGCTTAGGGTTCTTTTCCAATCAGAAGGAAGAAGTGAAATGGATCAATTCAACTATATAGAATTTAATATACTCGCTGTAGAATTAGCCCATATTCAAATTAATTTTGAACACCATGTCATTTCATGCAAACTGCTCATAAATCTGTGAGTAAGCCAACTGAGCAACAGTTCCTAAACACTGGAACAAGGAAAACAGAGTAGATCCTATATGAGTCATAGCCATATAGACAAGACAAGATTTGCCTGGGGAGATTCTCAAACCAACATACAAGAGATTTAGGAGAAATAAATCCTATATAATGCAGAGAAAATTATTCCCATTGTGATATCTATAATATTTGTCTTTGGTAGGCAATCAGCAATTTTGAAATTTGGAAATTATCTCATTGGATCCAATATTCCCTTTCCTTCTGAAAATACAGGTACACACACACACACACACTTACTTATTCCTAGTTAGTTCTTTTACTCTAAAATACATCTTTAGCTCAATATAACATATTGAACTCTGTGCACATCAAAACTATAAATCTCTGTGTTCTGTATGCTCACAAAAACAACACAAGCAACGAAAAATACAGGGTAAAATGTTTAAAATACTGAGCATTCTGTAAATATGGCTTATATTAAGAGTGATTTTGTTCAATTGGCAGTAGTTAAGTAGAACCTCTGGGCATTAGACAGTGAGACATGGCTCAATAAAAGAAAAGAAAGATATTGAAATAAAGTTTACTACTCTTAGTTCCTGGAGGATGTACATAATATGCCTTGAGGGAACAACATGAAGAGGTCAAGACTGAGTGCAGGCAGAGAGAATGGCAGGAACTAGGGCAGATGTCGTTCTTAGGGTCCATGGTTGGTGTGCTTTGGAGTTCCTGGACCAAGTCTAGAATATACAATTCAACCCAAAATGAGTGGAGTATGGTAAACTGTGTGGGGTCTTCTCTAAGGGCTGCTCATGGTAAATATACTGGGAGTGGACACTCTTTCACAAAGACTACCGAGGAAGTCAGATTGGGAACTTACATGTGCATGTGACTGTGGGGGCTGTTATCTAGGGTATTTGCTATTAGGTGTAGCCAGAGTCAGTTCAAAATCCCTGCAGGCAGTCTAGTTACACAAATTGGAATACAAGTCAGCAGTATCACACATTTGTTTACCTACACACTAAATAATACTTCTATATCATCCTTATTAAAAACACCATAATGTCCTAGCAGTTACAGAAAGGAAGAAAAGTCTTACACAATCCATAACATAATAAAATAAAACTAAAAAAAAACCACAAAACAAAACAAACAAAAAAAGCTATAAAAATAAATGTGGGGAAAATTAATTTCAAATAATTTGAGATTTAGAGCCATTGGGAAAAAAGATTATTAGTGATATCATCACTAGTGATGTGAGAGTACAATTACAAGTGCCCCTTCAATAATGCAGGGGTTCGGTGTACCTACAACCCATGCAGTTGAAAATCTGTGTGTAACTTTGACTCCCCAATAGTTTATTTAAAGAGCCTACTGCTGGGGTGCCTGAGTGGCTCAGTCATTGGGCGTCTGCCTTCGGCTCAGGTCATGATCCCAGGGTCCTGGGAACGAGCCCCGCATCGGGCTCCCTGCTCGGCGGGAAGCCTGCTTCTCCCTCTCCCACTCCCCCTGCTTGTGTTCCCTCTCTCGCTGTGTCTCTCTCTGTCAAATAAATAAATAAAATCTTTAAAAAAAAAAAAAAAAAGAAAGAAAATCAGAAAGAAGAGAAAATACATTTACGGCACTGTACTATAAATAAATCTGACTATAACGGGACCCACACAGTTTAAACCCATGTTGTCCAAGGGTCAAGTGTACTTTGTGTTACTGTCTGTTTACCTGCAATCTTGATGAAATTGGGGCAGGCTAAGGTTGGTGCAGGATCACACTTTATTTATTACACATCAGTGTTAACACATTAAAATCCATTCAGTGTTATTATTTTAAATATACTAAGTCCAAACACACTCTAAACACACCCTTGAAAAATCACTGTATGATCCTTGGTCGAGGTACCCATTACATCATTCAAGAACCATTCTTGTTTCTCTGACATAATGCTCGGTGAGTTGTGCTTTCCATGCTTTTCAAACTGAGGCTACTTATGGAGTAAATGTGGATTTACAATAATTTTCCACCTTTTTATGAAAATGTTAGATATACTTTCCTAGATACCTATGAAAATTTCTTTATTTCAACCATATAACTGACGTTCTTGACTTGTATCAATTACTACTGTGAACATACATCCAGGCTTAAAAATAAAGTACCACCATATTCTCCTAAACAGCAGCTGGCAAAACTATTTAAAATTTAGAATGTTCCTCTGTTTTACTTTAATGCAAATAACAATGCCCTGAATACTTACTTCACCGTGGCTTATTATCACTCTTACACGCAACCACAAACAGCATTTCCATGTGGACTTTCGTCACACATTGTACATTACAGTGTCTTTATTTTTTTTACTTTTTTAAAAGATTTTATTTACATACTTGTGAGAGAGAGTGCACACGCAAGTGCATGCGTTCGAGAGAGAGAGAGCATGAGGTGGGGGGGGCAGAGAGAGAGGGAGAAACAGACTCCCCCACCCGCCCCAGCAGGGAGCCAGATGCGATATGGGGCTGGATCCCAGGGCCCCGAGGTCATGACCTGAGCCAAAGGCAAACACTCAACCAACTGACCCACCCAGGCGCCCCTACAGTGTCTTTAATCTCATGGAAAAGTAGGTATGAATTCCCTATCACACAAGAGCCTTTGAGACAGCAACTAGATTATTTTGCACGCACACAAGCAATAAAGGCTTAGCATGAGACTATTTCAGAGTAAAATTAATATTTGCTATTGAAAATAACTCAAATATGGTCAAAAGAAAAAAGAGACACAGTGAAATTAATTATCCCTCTCCAAACATCCATCCCACCTTGATCCTCTCAGGTTTATTAACAAATACAGTTGACCATTGAATAACATGGGTTTAAACAGCGTGGGTCTACTTATACAAAGATTTTTTTTCTTTTTTGTAAATATCGTGTAGTACTATAAACATGTTTTCTCTTCATTACACATTCCTTAATATTTTTTCTCCACCTTACTTTATTATAAAAATACTGTATAGAATACAGACAACATAAAAAGAAGGGGATGATTAACAGTTAATGTTCTAGGTAAGGTTTCAACAATACGGTATTTCCATGGTAAAGCAGGAATGGTTTTAAGTTTTGGGGACTCAAAAATTACACATAGATTTTCAGTTCTGGAGGGGGTTGGTGCCCCTCATGTCTGCCCTGTCCAAGGCTAAACTGTGATTGATCTAGGTCATTTAAATTTGGATTTTTCTCTGTAATAAATACTCCGATTTAGAGTCATGTCTGAAAATGGCACTGACTTATTAACAACTCATTGTTGATTCTCTGATTTTATTTAGATTTGCCTTTCTATTGCACATACTTAGCCAACTGTTTACATCTTTAATATTTTTATCCTTTATAAAAGACTCTTTCTTTCCATACTGTATATTAAAAACAAAGGTCATTCATCAGCCATTACATGAAGGTTTCTATCTAGTATGCTTTATCTGATATTGAGTAAGGGTTCAGTTCCAGGTAAAGACGTTACCACTATTCTTGACAATTTTAAGGTATCGCCCCAGGATGTATTATCTCCTGTTGAATACTTTTGATTATGAATGAAATGCTTTACCACATTCCTTACATTTGTAGGGTTTCATACATCATGCCCTCTCTGATATTCAGGGAGGCTGTAGTTCTGCTTAAAGACTTGGCCTTTTTTTTTTTTTTTTTTTACATTTGTCAGCATTCTCCCCACTGTATTTTACCTTATATTGATAAGTTTTGAGTGGCAGTTAAGGTCTTTACCACACTGTTTACATTTGTAATACTTCTTCCCATTATGAAATGTCTGCTATTGAGTCTTGAAGACTAGTTAAAAGGTTTGCCACACTTACTACCTTTTTAGTCTTCACTTCAGTAAAGATACAGTAATATACAATAAGATTTGAGCTTTCATAAAAGACTTTCCCACATTTATTATTCTAATATTGGTTCTCTAGAAACTGAATTCTCTGATGTTTATTAGGATTTGACCCTTGATGGACATTTTCCCCAGATTCGTTACATTGTCAAGTTTTGTCTCCTTTATAAACAACATGGTAATTATAGAAAATAGTCCTCACAAAAGGCCTTCCTAAGTTCACAACACATGAAAACTTGCTCCAAATTAAGTATTATGTGGTTAAGTATTCCACAGTGATGTCTGGATAAAGACTCTCCTGTGTTTACCAAATTTGGAGAGTGTGCAACAGGGAGGGATTATGTGTCGGTGGGAGAATAATGAACCCTCTGAAAAGGACTTCTCAAATCAATCACATTTAGAATTTTTATCTTTATTTTTAAATGTCTAACATTCAGAAAAGCATCAGTGAATGACTAAACGAATCTTATATTTGAAATGGTTTGAATGAAACTTTCAGCACAGACTAGGTGACTTTCCAGAATTTTCATATTCCAGAGAATATGTATGTTGAAAAAATGCATTATATTCCCTGGGTTCAAAGACATTGTTCTGCAAATATAACTGACTTACGGTGGGATTTTCCCTGAATGTGTTCTATGCCTCATCTCTTCTGGCGGGAAGAATTTCATTATGGTAACTGTCCCACTTGGGTTATATCCATCATAACATCCTTCCTGCCTGCCCTTCACTACCCTCTGTCACCCTCCCAGTCATTTATTAAGTATAAATACTCAGGGCCACTGCTTCAACATCTTAAATCACTCTAAAAAGTGAATCTTCTTTCCCTGTCTTTGCCAACAGGCCTTTGGGTGTTATGGAAAGACACAACTAAAAGATACAAAATAAGTTATCACACTCACTATACTCACATGCATATATATTAAAATGCTAATGTGCAGGGGCGCCTGGGTGGCTCAGTCGTTAAGCGTCTGCCTTCGGCTCAGGTCATGATCCCAGTGTCCTGGGATCGAGCCCCACATCGGGCTCTCTGCTCCGCGGGAAGCCTGCTTCTCTCTCTCCCACTCCCCCTGCTTGTGTTCCCTCTCTGGCTGTGTCTCTCTCTGTCAAATAAATAAAATCTTTAAAAAATAAATAAATAAATAAAATGCTAATGTGCAAACTTAATACTAATCATTGCTCATCAGCAGAATGGAGAAATACGAAGCATCAGGACTTTGCTCCTCCATGGAGACAAAAATGGACCAAATTACCTTTTAGAGTACTCCAGAAGCCAATTAGAACACAGCAACCCCAGACAAGTACAAAGGTAGAAGAGGCTCATCGAAGAGACAAGAGAAGTTTGGGACACTTGCCCACAACAGCGGCTCACCCTCCCTGACACTCCACAGCAACAGCGTGAGAAAACTCTTACCTCTCCTCAGAGAGGATCAAGTGAGTGACCTGTATGCTCAATGATCTGGCTGTGCGGATGCTGCCCGAGGAAACTGTTTCTGTCATGTATGCCACAGAGGAAGAAGGAATGAGAGCACCCTTTGGACGCATTATGGTTGCAGCTCAGACAAAAGGGGCGCATTTGTTCAAACACTGGAGAGACTAAAGAGCTGATTGATACCTGAGTTAAATTCACACTGTCCTGAAATCTACTGAGGTGAAAATTGTCATCCTATAATAAAATACACAGGTAACTAAATAATGTTGTGAAAGGTCCCATACAAAAGGAAGCACATTATTACGGAATTATAAAACCAGAATAAGACAAAATTTAACCCAAAGAATTCCACATACAAATAGATGAATTTTGGGGTGCCTGGGTGGGTAAGGCTGTTAAGCGTTTAACTTCAGCTCAGCTCATGATCTCGGGGTCCTGGGATGGAGCCCAGTGTGGGATCCCTGCTCAGTGGGAAGTATGCTTGTCTCTCTCCCTCTGCCCCACTCCCCCCACCCACTTCTGCGTGCTTTCTCCCTAATAGATAAATAAAATCTTTAAGGAAAAAAATGGATTTTTAAAAGGAAACCTTTTATAGAACTATAACTTTAAATTGAGACTGTGTACTCATGAAAACTAAGCATTCTGAATTATAGGCATGCCTTTATTGACAGTAAAATAGTAAAGAATATATATTAAAATCTACCATGAGAAGTTCTAATGGAAGATTTTATGAATAAGCACTTAAAAGACATTGGAAAATGTATTATTATTAATATATCCCTCCTGTACACAGACTAGAAGGCCACCTTTAGAACCAAGCACCGTGGGGCACCTACATGGCTCAGTTGGTTTAGCATCTGACTCTTGATTTTGGCTCAGGTCATGATCTCAGGGTTGTGGAATAGAGTCCCTCAAGGGTGTCCACGCTCATCAGGTAGTCTGCTTGGGATTCTCTCCCTTTCCTTCTACCTCTCCCTCTCCCTCTGCCCCTCATCCCAAGAGAGCTCATGCACTCTCTCTCTCTGCCTCATAAATATATCTTTAAAAAAAAGAGAAAAATAAGAATCAGGCACCCAAAAAAACCCTTCATTTTGAAATAAAGAAATACCGTCACAATTTTAAAATATGGCAGCAATCACTTTGTAAAAAATAAATATTTGGGATTAAATTCAGATACATTCTGAGGAAAGTAGAAGAAAAGCCTAATGGTTAATTTTTCCAGATGTAAAATTAAATTTATAAGCAAAACTTTTTTTTAATATGGGAATTTTACTAATTATCCACCTTACTTTCTATAAGCAAATGCCCATGTCATATCACCACTTTTGATATAAAAAAATCAAAGATGAATATCATGTATAACTAATAAGAAAATGAGAACACACATGGCAAAGTCACAGCAAATTCATACCATGCAAAATTATAAAATGATTCAATTATTAATAAAGTAACAACTGAGACTTTATTACAGGCTGAAAATTCTGAATTCTAAATATTCTAGCTCCCCTATGGCATTATATAGGTAGGAATTCCAGGAAACAGATACATTTAATTATTTCACCACTGAGGAATGGGACACATAGAGTGAAAATTTCTAATATTATTTAATACAAAGAAAAATGAACTTTTAAGTGAAATAAAGGATTAGATTTTCTCATTCTAGGGAGGTATTTTGTTATCTGATGAAATTACTGATTCTCAGTTTTGTACAACTAAGATTAAAGCCACCATAACATAGGAAAGCATAAACCAGAAAACATGTGATATCTGTCTCCAGTGTTCCCAGGATTTCTGCCCCAAACCACAATGTGCTTACAACCACCCTGACACACTTCTCCCATGATGAAAAACAGAACTTACAAAGGGCTTAGCATAGAGTTCCTCAGAAATAGGATGATTTTCCCAGGGCCCTCACAGCTATGGAGAAGCTCTCAGACTATGGAGGCCCTCCCACTCCCAGGAGAGTCCCCTGGCCCTCCCTGTGGATGTGATGGACCATCACTGGAGCTGACGGAGAATCCTTAGAAAATTTAAGAGCTTGATAATGTTGGATAGCAGATGTCCCTCTGTGAGAGGGGGGGAAATTCAACTATGCTTCCAAAACGAATTTCCATTCAAGGAGAGCTACTTGAACCACAATTTAAGGTCTGTCTTCCTCCTTCACATTTGGGCCTCACCTCTGTCATCTGCCTCATTCATTCCCACCTACCTGGATGGATGGCTACTGTTTCCTTTCTCTTCACATCCCAGAGCTGCTTCTCTTGCTCCAAAAAGATGACCAGGTCTGGCTTCCACACAATAAGACCTGTTTATTAGAAAAAATGAATAGTAGTACTGCTGGAGATTCTTTCAATCCACTAGAGGACATTGTAGAATTCTATAAAATGATTTCCCAAACACTGTTGACCAACAGCCCCATTAAACAGGCAGGAGAAGTTTCACATTTTCACATCATGACCTCCACTTTCAAGTACTACCAATACAATAATAAGGACTTAAAATTTCAGTTTAAGATGTGGGCAGTACCATTTTTTGCCACTCACTGTTTACAACTGGCACTCATCTACAGAAGTGATGATGTTCTCTTAAGAAACGGGAAGCTAAAGCTGAAAAGGAAACACCATGAAGATTTTTCTCTACATCTACAAACCCCTACTTATTTCCCTTATTGCCTGGATCTGAATTCCCAACATTCAAAGAGGAATCTTCTAATAGACAGTCTTCAAAGGAAGGAACAAAACCCTGAGTGTGGTTTGGGAAATCTGGAAGGGGTCATCCTCACCCAAGAAGAGGAGGTGTCCGTAGTTCTCTAACATCACATCCCTGTACAATTCCCGCTGAGTGTGGTTCAGGCATCCCCACTCCTCCTGAGAGAATTCTATGGCCACATCCCTGAATGTCAGCAGTCCCTGCAATAAATACCACAGTTACCAAGTGGCCATTGGCAGAGTTCACAATGGTCCCTAAGATGAAAGGGGGAGTTAATGTCACCAGCTAGACCCAAGACCTGACCTTCCCCAGTTACCTGATTATACCCTCCGATCTTTGTCCCACATTTTACTTAACCGCTTTTTCCACCTTATCTTTTACTCCAGGCAAAGACCCCATGGTCTAGTCTCCTGTCAAGGAACGAAAACTATCCAAATAAAGGTAATGACGGCCCAAAGGATGAAATTGGGCCAGCCCAGTTTGAGCTTAACCCCTGACTCACACCTGTGTAGATGGACCAAAGAGTAACCCATGGTACTTTTACCTCATTATAATATGAAAATCTCCATCCTAGGAGAAGCGCAAACCTCACTTATATAACATACAATGTATGTATGGAAGTGTTGTCTTCAGGTACCTGTTTGACCTCATGCCCAGCTCTATACAAGATGATGAAGCCCCTCCTTTCTAAATTTCCATTTGAACCCTAAATAAAAGGAAACCATTCTCCCTGGCTCTGGGAGTCTCTGCTTTGGAAGTTATTCCCTGTGATCTCCTTACTGGCTGCAAATCAAGTTTCCTTTGCGTCACAAGCTTACCTGATATAATTTCTATCTGTGACTCTATTATATTTCAGGATTTTAAGACACTCAAACATGTTAAGTGGTTCTTGTTTTTTTGTTTTTGTTTTTTTTTTTTGAAAATACAAAGAGGTAAATAAAACGGTAACTCTGTGACCTAAGTGTGGAGTAAAATAAAAACCTACAAGATGGAGGTCTGACTTAGAACCTCCAGTCCTAGAAATCATTATCTCTGCTACACGAAGGTGACAGTCTTCATTGTCCAGTGGAAACTGATGTGAAGGGGCCTGCGAGCTAAAGGTTCAAGAAAGAACTCTTGGGACATTTTCAGTGCAAAAACTGTTTTTATTAAAGCACAGGGACAGGACCCCTGGGCAGAAAGACCTATACTGTCCTAGTGAGAAGCCATTGATAAAATAGTTTTAAGTTGGCAGGCAAAAATAAAGGAAGTTTCTGCAGGGATTTTCATATGTTAAAGAGGACTTACAGGATCCTGGAGGTCTGGCTATTGTCAAGCTGGTTGCTTTTTGTCTCTAGAGAAGCATTAACATTAAGGCAGTTGTGAATTCCTGATGGAATGTCATACTCTGCCAGTCTCAAGTATTTATCTAGGCTCTGGAAGTTGAATTTCAGTTTATCTACATTTCTTTTACCTTTGTTCTCCTCAACAGAAACTAGAAGAGAAATTCAGAAGAAAGAAGTTTCCACTTTAAATGTGATGGTTTCTGCATATCACTCAGTAAATCCATCTAAGATACTTATGAATATATTTTTTAAAGATTTTATTTATTTATTTGACAGAGAGAGACAGAGTGAGAGAGGGAACACAAGCAGGGGGAGTGGGAGAGGGAGAAGCAGGCTTCCCGCGGAGCAGGGAGCCCAATGCGGGGCTCAACGCAGGACCCTGGGATCATGACCTGAGCCGAAGGCAGACGCTTAACGACTGAGCCACCCAGGCGCCCCAACACTTATGAATACTAAGGGGGAAAATATGAACTTTATAGGGGAGAAATCTGTCAGAGTGCACCAACCCAAGTAAAAGAAGGTAACACGAGGGCACCTGGGTGGTTCAGTTAGTTAAGCATCTGTCTTCCACTCAGGACATGATCCCAGACTCCTGGGATCAAGCCCCGAATCCAGCTCCCTGCTCAGCGGGGAGCCTGCTTCTTCCTCTACCCCTCCTCCCTGCTCGTGCTCTCTCGTCTCTCACTCTCTCTCTCAAATAAATAAATAAAATCTTAAAAAAAAGAAGGTAACATGAGCTCTAAGGAAACAAATTGATACCAGTGCTTAAAGCACACCAAAGGACCTATTACTACTGGTATGTTCTTGTGGTCATCAAACATTAAATCAGAATATAAATTGAATTATGAGAATACAGTGCATTTATACAAAGTTCAATCACACATAAGTTTCCAAGTCCTGTAATATCTATTATATTTTAAGCATTTTTTTCACAATTAGTTTCCAAGTCCTGTAATATCTATTATATTTTAAGCATTTTTTTCACAATCTAAAGAACATGAATCCGCCCCCTTCCCCTCCACCTCACCTCTTCCTCCCCCCCCAAGAACTTTCCCAGTTATTCTGAGCCTCATATCCATCATGTTTATTTATGCATTTTCTGACTCCTGGTCTACAGAAAGCTGAAAAAGCATCCAGATGGGACCTAAATAAGAACTGCTTTCCTTGACTGATATCCCAGGACCGGACCCCATCAGCAACAGGAATCTTGAACTCAAAGACTTCCCCTGTGAATCAGTCACAAAGGGAATATTTTCAATACTTGCAGGACTTTAATTCCAAGTGACAATTGTTGATGGACTATTGGAAGCCAGGTTGGAGAGAAGGGAGAGAAGGCTCTGGGATATAGGGAAGAATTGTTCCAAAGACTTAACCTTCAGTATCATTTTTGAAAAGGTTTTAAAAATTAGGTGAAAACATAAAGCGGAATTATCAGAAATAGAGGAATCAACATTTGCAATTTCTAAATGCAAGGAATTTCAGGAGAAAAAGATGACAAGGCCTCTGACCTCAGATGCAAGGCTTACCTGAGAACTGGCCATTTCTTCTTCTTTCACCTTGTCCTCTAGATTTCTTTGTCAGAAGAGATTCATGGAGAAATCACAGCTGCATCAGGAGAAAATGCCTTTAAAGCCACCAACAGAGCCTCTGCACCTCTAAATTGCTCGGCCTGAAGGCAGGACTTTGAAATGCAGAAAAAAGGCCCAACTTCCTAGTCCTTTGTGTCAGGAGCCTTTCAGAAACCACGAGCTCCTACTTGAAGACCAATCCCTGACTTTTCCTTCTCTGCTTCCAGGGGGCCTCCCCTCCCACAGATGCCCACAAATTCAGCTACAGCCTAGGAACCCTGTGCTCCAAGGACCTGACCCTCCCAGACTCATGTAGCAGAGACCCTGTTTCCTCTTCTTGAGCCAAACCCTGCTCTCAATTCTCATAAAATAACGGAAAATAACGGAAAGCCCTCGTGCTTAACCCTGGCCTCACTTAGAATCACCTCGAGCCCTTAATTAACACAGCACTGTTGTTTTCACCAGTTGACAGAATCTGAGGGGGAGGGCACCAGCAAGGATCATTTTGGGAACTTCACGCTGTTATCCTATTGGGAAGCATTTGGGGAGGTGACCAGGCAAAGCACAGTATCCAAGGCTGTGGTTGCTAACCAGATTTAAATCGATGCTTTTTCCAATGATCAGAGTTTCTGGAGATTTATACATTCTCCCTCTTTCTGCTACACAGAGGGAAGCACCCTTACAAATGGAGCTTTCCCTTATAAATGCAAGTATCTCTTACAAAAGTAAACATACTGTGTTTCAGGGCTTTTCCTTTGTCTGCCATTTCTTTAAAATAACAAGTGGAGGGGCGCAGGGGCGCTCAGTAGGCTGAGCATGTGACTCCTGAATTCACCTCAGGTCGTGATCTCAGTGTCATGAGGTCAGCATCCACTGAGCAAGGAGCCTGCTTAAGATTCTGTCACTGTGCCCCCCCTTCCCCCCCTCCCCGCTCGCGTGCGCATGCTCACTCACGCTCTCTCTACCTCAACCCCCCACACACACACACACCAGCCGGCCTAAAATAACCCTTAAACAAAGAGACATATTTTGTGCTAAGAGCATGCTGCCCTTCGGTAGGTAAATGTTTGTTTTCACAAGTAACTGCAAAACAGTTTTCCAAAATGAATGTACTTTTTACTTTCCCATCAGCAATACAGGAGAATTCTAATTCCTCAAAATTTTCACTAAAATTGTGTTATTCTTCTTCTTTATTTTTGGAATTCTAGAAAATAATGAGTGGTTTCAGACTTAAAATTTGAAGCGGTCTTACTTCAGTTGCCCTGGTGACTCAAACTGAAACCACTCGAGAGCAGAAGTTGAACAAAAATCAAATGGCGGCATTAAAACAGTAGTGAGGCTTGATGGTATAAAGTATGCTTTTCCCTCTCTTCCCCAAACTCCCCCCTCCCCGCTTCTTAGCCTTTGTTTCCTGTTTTCAGGAATCCAGGACCACTCTGAAAGCCTGAACAAGGCTGTCAACACAGACGCAATTCCTGTTCAAACAGGAGATCCTGTATCTCCCTACAAAACCCTCAGCCCCTGACACCGGGTGAGCTTGTTGTTCTGAAGGCCTCAACTTCCACCAGCCTCCTCTGTCCAGCAAAACTATAAAGCTACTGTTCTTCTTGACCCCCCAACTCTGTCTTCAAGTTTGGCTCTGAAGCACAGAGGTCAGTTTTCAACAACAGAATGAATGTTAGGAGAGGAATCCATTTTTCTTCATCTGTTCTCAATTCTTTGGCCGGTCTAATAATTAAACTGATATAAGACAGATTCACAAGAGAAAAAAAATAATTTCTTAATTATGGGAACCTCAAAAATATGAGGCTCAACCACAGGAAACTGATGCTTACATGCCACTGTGACTTAAGAAGAGTGTAAGGATTTAGAATTTCAAAAGGGGGTGAGCATATTCACAGGAAAAAGGAAAGAGCAAAGTTTCTCAAACAATAGTTTGCAACACCAGGCAGGCAACTCTTTATAATATAAAAAGTTAATGTCTGATATTTGTTATATTACTGATAGAGGTCTGCCATCTAATTCATTCTGGGTATATAATCAACCTCACAAAAGAAGGAAATCCTTCCATTTGCAGCAACAGAATAAACCTAGGGGACCTTTTTTTTAAGTTACATAGAAGCCCTGCCCGGGCCCCTTTGCCCAACTTAGTAGTCTTTAAATTTTAGCATGCACCTTTAGCGTGTGTGATTGATAAACCAAACCTCTTTGTATATCTATAGGTCATGTATTGCTTCCTAGAAAGACGTGGATCGGAATCCTCTTGCATAACCTCCCCTGGGGCACCAATGCTTCACCCCCAAGAACCACAATAACGTCTCTAGCTGACACCACTGAGTCTGCAGGAACCAAGAAGTGCTAGAGACTACCATTCTCCTCTTTTACCAATTACTGGCCTCAAGTTCCCCTAAAAATCTTGGGCCAGGCTGAAACCATGGAGTTGGTTTTTGGACAAGACTTCTACCGAATTGATTAAAGCTCATATTCATTTCCAATCAAAACTCCTGTCTTGTGTATTGGCTTTTGGAGCCACCAGCAGCCAAAAATGGGGTTCTCCGTAACAAAAATTGTTGTGGGATTGTTGAGCCCATCCAGCAGGAAAGAATTCTTGAGATTTTTTTTTTTTTTTTTTTTTTTTACAGATTATTCAAGTAGCAGGGAGACAGGACTCCTGGGCAGAAAGAGTTGCACTTTGGCTACATGAAGCTTGTGGTTATATGCTTAGTGTTCAAGGGGGAGGGGACATGCAGGGAGTATTAGATCACAAATGTTTCTCCAATTTTCTACTTATAAAACTACTTTTTGGGATGCCTGGGTGGCTCAGTTGGTTAAGCATCTGCCTCCAGCTCAGGTCATGATCCCAGGGTCCTGGGATTGAGCACCGCATCGGGCTCAGCAGGGAGTCAGCTTCTCCCTCTGCTTGTGCTCTCTCTGACAAATAAAATCTTTTAAAAAAAACACTACTTTTGCAAAATTACTCTGGTGCTTATCATTCAGTTCGATATTAACTATGCAGTCACGAGACCCTTTAAGAATGTACCAACCAGCACATATTCAATCCTTATCAAAATTATGCAGGCTATAAGTCAACCTTCTGGGTTAAAGGTGAACATTTTTTTGTTTCTTCCCTCATCACCTTATCCCTGACCAATTATCGGTTCTTAAATCATCAAGGTTGTTGAAGGGTGAAGGGCTCAAATTCTGTAACTTCTTCAAGGTGATAGGGGTTGTAGAGATGTCCCTGCCCATGCATTGAAATTGGTCTCTATCTGTCCCTACGTGTAACTATTACAGAAGGCCATTGTTGTAGAGTCCAGAGGGGACACTGCGGTGAATTTGTTTTGAGTAGTCAGTATGATCTGCAGGCTGGGTAAAGGAGTCAGGAACTGCTTGCATGTGTCTCAACAATAGGAGAGAACAAAGCAAAAGAGAAAACACTTAGAATATTATTATAATGAGCAATAAGAAGACTCTTTAGGGTGACCATAGTCTACCTCTCCACGAGGAATTTAATCAATTCTTAAGTGAAGTGGAGAGAGACAGAGAGAGAGAGAAATCAAGAAACAGACTCTTAATGATAAAAAACAAACCAAGGTTACCAGAGGGAAGGTGGGTGGGGAGAAGGGTTAAATAGGTTTTGGTAATGAAGGACTGCACTTGTTGTGATAACCACCTGATAATGTATGGAATTGTTTAACCATTATATTGTACAGCTGAAACTAATATAACACTTTTTGTTAACTGGAATTAAAATCTTAAAAAGTAAAAAAAAAAAGTGGTGGCAATCAATCAAAATACTGATGTATCTTTACAGTAGCAATAGACAGATGTACAGAATATTAATTGCTGTGGTTGAAATGAAGAAAACTTCCCAGATATCAGTAGAGGATAGCTAACTCTTCCCTAACAGGGCATATGATTGTACATCGACATTTCTTAACAATTACTTCAGGCCTGAAAATTATTGAAATTATGACTCCTAGGTCATTATATCAGAACAAGAATGTTTCTTGAATGATTGTAATCTGTACTTTCAACAAGGATCATACAGTGGATTTGAAATGCATAACTTAGTCTATGTGTGATCCTAAGATATTTTAATAATAGAACATATTGGTTTTTAATGTGTTAACACTGACAGGTAATGAATGATGTATTATCCTGCCACCAATATCAACCTACCTCACCTTATTTAAGAATGTAGACAACAGATGGTATCTACCACCCATTTGATAGCGCTGATGTAATATAACTAGTAATCCATTTTCTCTGTGGCCTCAGACTTTAAATAATGTGTGGTTATATTTCCAACAGTTTATCTATTGCATCGTTTTCTCCTCCTTTTAACTCCTGGGACATCAACATGGATATATTATAGATTATATAGGGGGACTGTAGGTAAACTTCTCCATAATGGTGCTACTTGGCAGCCATTTTGTGTAGTCAAGTTGGTTCGCAGGGGACTTGAACTGACACCAGCCCCTCTCATTAGTGCATTCTCTAAACAACACCCTGCAGAGGCACACATTAATATAACTTCTGATAGGGGCACCTGGGTGGCTTAGTCGTTAAGCATCTGCCTTCAGCTCAGGTCATGATCCCAGGGTCCTGGGATTGAGCCCGGCATCGAGCTCCCTGCTCAGGGGGAGCCTACTTCTCCCTCTCCCACTCCCCCTGCTTGTATTTCCTCTCTCGCTGTCTCTCTGTCAAATAAATAAATACTTTTTTTTAAATGTAACTTCTGATAGGACACCTCAACCACTGCCCTTTTGAACCACCACCTCCCCTGGCGTCCTAGACATTCCCCTTGTGCACGCTATAGAGAAGATACCCACAGAGTTTACCTAAATCTGTTTAAGTTTCAGTGGCTCAATCTGGACTTACCCAGGAACTCCCGAGCACTCCACCCATGGAACCTAAGAAAGGATTGAGCCCCATGTCATAATGGAGGGGTTCCTTTGATGTTTAAATGAAGTGAATATACACACATGGGAGTACTGGATGTGTGATAGATATCCCTTAAGTAGGAGGAAAATATTCCAATATGAGACAAGGCAAGAGAGAAAAAGATCACAGGAAGAAGAATTGGCATGAATTCTGCATGTGGAGAAAGGATAACCTGTTTCCAGGTTGCCCACCTGAGTCTCTGAATATAGACAGATAAATTCTACTTGTCTTATTTTTTAATGATCTCCAGTTCTTCTTGGTTCCTCAGTTTCATTCCCAGCTACAAATCCATCTGAGAAAGTTTTTTGTATGCGTTGTGGCTAGAGAGTCCTCACTGACCTCTTAATTCAGATTAAAGGGATACAAGGACAATGGGCCACAGTATAAATTCAGACATTTAGCACTGAGAGGAATGTGAACATAGGTAAAACATGATGATCTATACTCCTAGAAAGAAAGAGAAGATTTATTTTTCATTTTTTTAAGATTTTATTTGAGAGAGATTGAAGTGAGAGAGAGCACAAGCAGGGGGAGTGGCAGAGGCAAAGGGAAAAAAGCAGGCTCCCAGCGGAGCAGGGAGCTCAACGCGGATCGAATCCAGGATCCCAGGATCATGACCTGAGCCAAAGGCAGATGCCCAACCAACTGAGCCACCCAGGTGGCCAAGACTATTTTTTAAAAGCTTTTATTTATTTCACAGATTGAAAGAGACAGTACAAGCAGGGAGAGCAACAGAGGGAAAGGAGACGTAGGCTAGATCCTGGGATCCTGGGATTATGATCTGAGCCAAAGAAAGATGTTTAACTGACTGAGCCACCTAGAGGCCCCAAGATAAGACCTATTAAAAGCATACATGGAGAACTCTTTTTGAAATGTGGGGAGGGAACTGGAGGGAACATGTACTCACTCCAAAGGCCAAGTCAGCTGCTCATGGTGTCATCTGATGATTAAAGTAATGGACATGTGGACTTGGGAAATACGGTAATCTCCTGGAACCAAGGAATTCCTATTTTTCTTCATGATTTAACTGAATTCTTGGGTGTTACTGATAAGCAGATGCTGTTGGATGACAGAGATTACTGATCTTCCTCAGGCCTAGATTATTGGCACTGGATAGTGATAGGTATTGGATGATGGAAGCAGTGTAGACATCGCTTTAAGATGTCACATGACAGAGTAGATGTTGGAGATGAAGAAACCTTTGGGACACTGTAATAGGCAGGATCAGCAAGGCATGTGCTGTGGTTGCACAAAGTACTAGTATCCCAGGTGTATAACCCCAACATAGGTTTGATCCCCTATAGATGGGTGATCTTCCAGGGATGCTGACTCACAGCTGACAGGCACCTCCCTCATTCCACTTACCCCATGATTAGGGTGGTCATGTGCTCTGGGCTCTATGCTTGTTGCCAATTAGTGGGGACACAGGTTAGTAGTCAGAGGCAGTGACCATCTCTGCTTTAAATGATCCACCCATATTTTGGCCAGAAATCCCCATGGTATTTCACAGCCAGTGCTGTCCTTACACTCATCCTATCCAGAGTGGAACTGGGATTTCTAGCAGTTGTGGAATCCACTGCAAAGAAGTTGGGTAGCAGGTTATGCCCATTTAAATTATTACAAGTGAAATATAATAATCCATTTCATTTTGTAGCTTGTGTGCATGTGTTCAGCTACACCAAGAAAGAGTAATACTTATAGAAAATAAGATGTACATTTTAGGTACACAATGAATATGTAGGAAGCCCATGTCTGATGAAATGACTGAGACATCACACAGGGTACCCTCTTTTTCCTCGTTTTTGCTCTGATATTATTGATATGCAGCGCTGTGCTCCTCTCTCATCTCTCATGGCCCCCAAATGGTTGCCCTACCACTAGGTACCAAACCCTGTTTCAAGATTAAGAAGGAGTAAGAAAAAAATCTGATAGCACATAGAGATTTTGATTGGAAGTTATTTCTTTTTCATCCAGGGCAGTCCTGCCTCCGTGGGCGCTTCTCCATCTCACTGACCAGAGCTCTCTCCGATGGCATTTAAGCAACACCGTGTGTGTAGCGTAAGTGGACACCCAAGAACATCATTAAAAATGGCCATTTTTACCCACACTGTGTCACCATGTCTGACACGATGGCCATCACCTTTTTCACTATAATGAGATGTTATGAAAATCCCTCAAATTTAGAATATGCTTAACTCAGATGCACAAGAATCTTATTATGTATGTAAGTAGAATGCTTCTTTTGAGGTAGGCATGGACAGGGTTTCAACACTGAACTTATGATATTTAGGATTTTATGGAAAAATTGTTGGGGAGAAATAATTTTCCATTACCATTTAAGATTATTTTAGCTGGTCTAAGAATCAAATTGACTGAGATAGATTACAGGAGGGAAAAAAAAAAGTATAATTACATGCACCCAAAAAGCCAATCATGAAATTGAGACCCATAGAAATAACTGATGTAGATAGTTTTTACGGTGTTTTCGGGAAAAAGAAGAGACAATACATCTGTGAGAATTTGACAGCATAAAGAAAACTCCTGTTTGGGCCTTCAATTAGTATGGAATTCTGAGCAGAATTTAGGTAGTGGAAGTAAAGTAGTGAAAAGTAACAAGTTTGTTCATGCAAATTTCTCAGCTCCTAATTCCCTATCCATGGAGATAAGAATACCTCTTTCTCTCTCTGTGCAAGAAAGTTATCCATTACATGAGAGATTGATTTCCTGCTTTCTGGACACAAATGGTGATCAGAGTGTTCTTTTTTTGCATTGGCTGTTTCCTAAGTAGCTTTTATTTCAAAATAATCAATACAGCCAAGGGGTACATTTTAGGGCAGTCTGCCATTGTCCTCTACACAATCCTCACCGTCCACAGCCCCACCCAGATTCACCTTCTTCTGAAGATTTTCTAGGTCTGTCCCTACTCTAGACTCTCCCCTCACTGAACAAATAGAAGGAGAGCTAAATTTTCTTTGGCTGCTTATTCCTAGTCTCAATGTTAGGTGCTCACTTTTTGCTGAAACCCAAGAGCAGATACATGGGAGCAGAGAAATGTCTTTGAGTGCCTAAATGTCTGTCTTTGTCATTAAAGTCAGTGCTAATTTTAAGTACTCATTCAGGACCTTGTTTTCCATTTATGAACATCCAGTTGTTGCTGAGGGTTAAAACAGTAAATATCCACATACGTGGTGAAATTATCATCTGAAACTGGTTTCACCTCATGGTGGGCGTTGAGCCAAAAAACACCGCCAAGACAAAAATAAGAAAAATACAGGTTTTACTTGTATCAAGTGAAGAGAACACCAGGGACATTTCCCAATACTAGCTCCCCAAACAACAAAATTGGGTGAGTTTTAAGCTAATAGCACATGCATATTCATCAAGGGGCCTGGAAAAGGCCATTTCAGAATGAAATCCATCAAAAGGCATCCTAAATTGACAGAGTCCAGGCCCCAGTTGATTGAAGTCAAAGGACCTGTAAGGGTGGGGATCATCAGTTCTCTGGCTCCTTTATTATTTGTGTGCTCAAAGGGATTTAATTCCCACAAGAGCCACTACAGAATCTCTGTTAAGACAATCTTTACTTTGGAAACAGCAATGGGAGTTTTACCATGGATTAATTGTCTCTGGTATGGTTAGACTATCTTCTGGGCTTGTGGTGGCTGTTTGTATTTACATTCTTTTGCAGCCTTAAAATCATTAACTACTGAGGTCTTTCTGTAATTTTGACATATTCCAGGACATTCATCACAGAGGTGCTTGGGTAAGTGGTGCCGGCATAGATCATAAGCAGTCATACATCATAAAATGGCTGGGGGCCTAAAGTGACTTCTCTTTTTTTTTTTTTTTAGATTTTATTTATTTATTTGAGAGAGAGAGAATGAGAGAGAGAGAGCATGAGAGGGAGGAGGGTCAGAGGGAGAAGCAGACTACCTGCCGAGCAGGGAGCCCGATGTGGGACTCGATCCAGGGACTCCAGGATCATGACCTGAGCCGAAGGCAGTCGCTTAACCAACTGAGCCACCCAGGCGCCCCTAAAGTGACTTCTCTTATGTGAAGGAATCTTTGTCTTTTCTCCCTTTTTCTGTGGACCGTTAACCTTATTTCCTTTTTAATTTTTTTTTTAAAGATTTTATTTATTTGACAGAGAGATAGCGAGAGCAGGAACACAAGCAGGGGGAGTGGGAGAGGGAGAAGCAGGCTTCCTGCCGAGCAGGGAGCCCGACGCGGGGCTCGATCCCAGGACCCTGGGATCATGACCTGAGCCGAAGGCAGACGCTTAACGCCTGAGCCACCCAGGCGCCCCCCCTTAACCTTATTTACCTACAAAACGTTTACCATAATGAAGCTCATGAACATATCCATCACTCCATATAGTTAAGATTTTTGTGTGCTGATAATGCTTTATTTAGATGCATTCTAGCAAATTTCAAGTGTAAAATACATCACTATAGTCAGTGTGCTGCACAATGGAACACCAGTATTTATTCATCCTAAGTGAGTGTTGTTATATTTATGGATTTTTTAAAGATTTATTTATTTATTTATTTATTTTAGAGAGAGAGAGAGAGAGAGAGCAAGAAGAGGAGCGGCAGAAGGAGAGAAAGAATCTCCAAGCCGACTCTCCACTGAGGGCAGAGCCCAACATGGGCCTCAATCCCTGTAACCTGAGACCTTGACCTAGACCGAAATCAAGAGCTGGCTTTCCAACCAACTGAGCCACCCAGGTGTCCTGAGTGTTGTTATATTTAACATTAAAAATAAAAACTGCCGGGGTGGCTCAGTGTCTCAGTCAGTTGGTCATCTGACAGGATTTCGGCTCACATCAAGATCTCAGGGTGATGAGACTGAGCCCTCCAACAGCTCTTCGATGAGCGTGGAGACTGCTAAAGATTCCTTCTACCCCTCTCTCTACCCCCCCCCACACACGCTGCTCGTGCTCTTGTTCTAAAAATAAGTAAACAAATAAAAGAATAAATAAAAATAAACAAATAAAAACTGCCAGTTATTTCTTCCGCAAAAAGATGGGTTTATTCAAGAATAACAGTATCAAATTAGGGACATACAGGCTATGGCAAAATGATAGGCAAGTCTAGGAGACAAAGAAGGAGGATGCTTGTTTGAGGAGAGAAGGGGTAAGTTGAGAACTCTGTCACACACTAAAGTTCTTTGGAGTAAAATCGTGGTTTGAAGGATGGTGATTTTTCAGTGGTTGCCTCGGAGGGATAAGAAAAGCACATCTCCCTCTGGCTGGAATAGTATAGTCCATCTCCAGGGTCAAGTTTGTATAATGTCAAGACCTTCCCTTCCTGTTGGATCTGCCAGTGACTTGAGTCATAGGGCTTGAGAGCCCCGCCTGCTGAAACCTCCTGACTCCATTTTAGTGAGAGTGTCAATTAATTTCACGTTACCGTTTGACCAACATCTCAAAATTTCCTTCACTGGCAGTTGCCGGCAACAAACCTTCTAATCTTCACTTTGATGATTTCACTTTTTTCAGATTCCATGTGATTTTATACAGTATTTCTTTCTTCCGTGTCTTATTTAATTCAACAAAATATCCTACAGATTGTATGGGCAAAGCACAAGCTGCCCCATGATGGACCACTTCGGGAGAAATATTATTTAAGTTAAAAAGCAATCAAGGGCGCCTGGGTGGCTCAGTTGGTTAAGCAACTGCCTTCGGCTCAGGTCATGATCCTGGAGTCCCGGGATCGAGTCCCACATCGGGCTCCCTGCTCGGCGGGGAGTCTGCTTCTCCCTCTGACCCTCCCCCTTCTCATGTTCTCTATCTCATTCTCTCTCTCAAAGAAATAAATAAAATCTTTAAAAAAAAAAAGCAATCAAAATCCAGCAGATTAAGGAAAAGTCTTTTCCACCCTCCTGACTAAAAATAATTTAGGTAGAGAAGCTGCCCCAGGATGAGAGCTATCAACATACATAACTACCTTATGATAATATTCTAGGTACGAAAAACACAAAGGAACCTAATAAGACCTGTTTGAGCCAAATTCTCTGTCCTTTTTTTTTTTTTAAAGATTTTATTTATTTATTCATGAGAGACAGAGAGAGAGAGAGGCAGAGGGAGAAGCAGGCTCCCAAGGAGCAGGGAGCCCGACGCGGGACTCGATCCCAGGACCCTGGGATCACGACCCGAGCCGAAGGCAGACGCCCAACCATCTGAGACACCCAGGTGCCCTGTCCTATTTTTTTGAGTAGCCAAGAGAATAATATTTTACGAAATATTTACGCATTTTTTCTTCTTGTGAATTATATCTCTTCCCTTGGAGTTCCCAGACTTCTCCCCTCTTCTTCCTTTTCTTCTGATTTTCTCCTCAAAGACTTATATACCTTACTTTGCCAGTCTTTGAAACTTTCACATCTGTGTGGAGTCTCCATACATATGGGGTTTTTTTTTTTTTTAAAGATTTTATTTATTTATTTGACAGAGACACAGTGAGAGAGGGAACATAAGCAGGGAGAGTGGGAGAGGGAGAAGCAGGCTTCCCGCTGAGCAGGAGTCTGGTGCGGGGCTCGATCCCAGGACCCTGGGATCATGACCTGAGCCGAAGGCAGACGTTTAACGACTGAGCCACCCAGGCGCCCCTCCATACATATGGTTTGAATTTGATTTTCTCCTGTTTATCTCATGACAATTTGATTCTTAGTCAACAATGAGAACTTCCTTTTAAGTTCCAGTTTGTTTTTATATATTCCTCCAATCTATACTTAGCTCCTATTTTATACACTTAATGTTAAGGAAGAAAAAGAAGCAAAAAGGCAGGGCCCAGCATCTACATTCTCAGGGAAAATAGGGGACATCTAGTACCAACCCCTCAAATATTATGAGGATTAACTCACCTACATGTTCCTGAGGTCCCACAGCACCAGTGATCCTATGTGTGTGCACAGAGTAAAAGCTCAATACATACTGCATTAATAATATATCTATGTTATTTTCCAAATATAAACTTTCCAAGCTATAACTACTCCCAGCATGGTTGACTACATACGTCTAACTCACTCACCTATGCTAACTTAAGGCTTGACTAATTGTAGGTTCTTGAGATCAACTGACCTCTGATGCTAGGGAAACCAAGAACCCAATGTTCCTAGAAGATCAAGCTTCACCATGCTAGAAAGTGGCATCCCTGATGCTAGTGAGTCTCCTTTGAGAGATCAAGGATGATGAAGCATTGTAGCACCACTTCCCCGGCATGTCAAAGCTCACTACTTCTCGGAGCACCTGGGTGGCTCAGTCGGTTAAGCGACTGCCTTTGGCTCGGGTCATGATCCCAGGGTCCTGGGATCGAGCTCAGCAGGGAGTCTGCTTCTCCCTCTCCCTCTGCCTGCCACTATGCCGACTTGTGCTCTCTCTGTCAAATAAATAAAATCTTAAAAAAAAAAAAAAAAAACTCACTACTTTTGTGTGCCTCCCCCTTAAACACTTGCTGCTTGGTCTGTGACTTTGTATATTGTCTTTGGACACGAATCTACCATGTTCCCCATTGGCCAGCCTCCTGAACAAAGCAAATTTTCCTTTCCAACTGTGAAAATTAGTCATGGGATACCTCACTAAAATGGAGTCAGAGGTCTTTGGCAGGAAGAGCCCTCTTGCCCCCTACCACTGGAAGTCAGTTTCAGACCCAACAGAAAGAGATGTACTTGATCTTACATGGACTTGATCTTGCTCCAAGATACTCCTTTATTCCAGTGTAAGGAAGAGATGCCTTTCTTATGTATAAAAAAAACTTTCCCTCCTCATGGGCTTTTGTATATAAACGGACTGACTTAACAAGAAGTAATTTAGAACTTCAACTGCCATAACTGGATTCTTTGCTCTTTCCAAAGTTACTTTTATCAAAGATGAGGTGGAAAAACATGGTTCTGAAATTGACAAAACTGAATGGGATTCCTATTTTAATTGGTATTTTGAAGGTTCCAAACCCTATCAGGAACATCATATTGCCTCATACCAATATATAATTTTTCAACTGAAAAAGGTAAGAAAACAATTACAAACACAGAAAAGGGCTTCTGAGGCCTATTCTTCCCCTCCCCCACCTTCTTTGTCAACAGTCGCTAGGAAGCCATCCTGTGCTCAGGCCCCATGTCCAAAACCATCTTCCTCTGTGCTCTCCCTTCTTCATCTCCACTCTCATTCTATCTTTTGCACCTTCCTTTTCCTCTGAAGTTCCCTCTGCTACCTCCGCTCCTGAACCTATTAAAATCTGCCCCCTAAAAGTTAAACCTTCTGAAGATCTAAGTGGACACAGTTTATGTTCACTGTAATAAGGGTGAACTTTGAGCAATGAAGAGTTCCCTGAAGTGACTGAGGAGCTCCATAGGTTTGCAGAAGAATTTAACATATTGATTCAAAGTTGCCAAGCTGGTTTTTCAGATTTATATCAATTGGTCCACATGCTTGCAGTGAGGGCCAGGCCAAACATTTGATGAAATTAGCCCAACGGAAATATCATGAACAGGATCTAAAGAAAAAGACGTGTAACTTTTGGCAAGATGCTAGAAAACTTGCTAGAAGACACCAACAATCAATTATATTGGCTTTTCTGAATCCAGTAGATCAGAATAAAATTCAGGTCTGTACACAGGAGGCAGATGAGTCCCTTCATAAGGATTAGAATCAACTGCAGTTGTCTTTAAAGGTGGATTCTGTCAGGGTGCCTGGGTGGCTCAGGTGGCTGAGTGTCTGATTCTTGATTTCACTCAGGTCATAATCTCAGGGTTGTGAGATTGAGCCCCGACTCAGTCTCCAGGCTCAGCACAGAGTCTGCTTGAGATTCTCTCTCTCCTCCCTCTGCCCATCCCACTGCTCCTGCTCTAAATAAATAAGTAAATATCTTTAAAGGTGTATTCTGTCAAGAACCTGAATGGTCCTGGAAGCAGATAATCCCCTAGAGGCTGCAGAGAAAATCTCATGCCTCATGAAACCTTGATTTTCACTTTATAGGACCCTAAGCAGAAAACCTGGAAAGCCCACTGAAATTCAAATATATAATCAGCAGAGTGTTCTTTTTTAGCTCCTAAATGTGTGGAGATTTGTCACAGTAGAGATAGAAAACATCTACACATAGACATAACATTAACTATTTTGTACGTTTATATTGTATAATTCTTATTTTACACTTAAATAAAGTAAAAATCCTCATTCAGTGCCCCAAGGCAGTAACACTTTGATCTTGTCATAACAGCTCATCAGTATGAGGTGTATCCTTTTTCTTGTGCAATTACAGAGTGTGTGTGAAGTTCCATTTGTTTTGGGGTTTTTTTTTTAATTTATTATTTTTTTTAATTTAATTATTTATTTGACAGAGCGAGACACAGCGAGAGAGGGAACACAGCAGGGGGAATAGGAGAGGGAGAAGCAGACTTCCCGCAGAGCAGGGAGCCCCATGTAGGGCTTGGTCCTGGGATCAGGACCTGAGCCGAAGGCAGACGCTTAATGACTGAGCCACCCAGGCGCCCTGTGAAGTTCCATTTGACATTGTGTAACACACATACAAATTAAAATATTTTGCACTTAATGTTTGCATAAATATTGCCATATCAATATTACTGCCAATAAAATTGCTTTCCTTGGCTCCCTACTCAGCAGGGAGTCTGCTTCTCCATCTCCCGCTACTTGTGCTCTGTCAAATAAATAAATAAATAAAATCTTTTAAAAAAATTGCTTTCCTTAATCAATGCCATATGAAGGTGGTGTCATCTATTGCATTTCTAAAACATATCCCACTGTAATTGTAAATGTAACACACTTGTTGAAACACTTCCTTCAGTGTTCACACACAAATGTATCTGTCTCCTGCTATCACACACATGAAATGTGGATCTTTGATTTGTACACATGTAACTTACTGGGTGGTTTTGGGACATGAAATTGTTGCACCATCATGACTGTGCGTTCTTTCAATGAGTGGACAACTGTTGAACTACCCTTGCAAATCGATTAAAACACACACACACACACACAAACACATAATATCCCACCAACTGTGTTTCCACTATTAAAAAAATTAAACAGGGAAGCCATAGACTCAGGGGGCTTTAATGTCTCGGTAGCCTCTGTAAGCAAACCGCAACTTAATTCACAGTCACTGCACTGGAAAGGAAGAAAATGAACTTAAGAACAAACAATTACGTCAACTAGGCCTTCCAAAAATAAGGCAACTGCTTAGGGCATATCCAATCAAATACCGCCCTTCCACAACCTCTCCATAAAGACCTCATTGCAACCTCCTACAGGTGGCGCAAGACTAACCATTTGAAAACACAAACCTACTGGTCAAATTTACTCTGGAAAATTTGAATGTATATCACTTCATCTCTAAAGATCACACAGTACCACCTTTCATTTTGACCAGTTTCTCAAGTGGCCTAAACTCCTTACCCACATTGCAAGTGGGCAGAAGACAGGGCAACAGATTTGCCCGCCCTGCTCCGCTCACTTTTGCACATGCGCACAACACACCAATGCGATTCTGCCCTCACTTCCCCAGACTTCACCCTTGGTAATGGCTCCCCAGAGCGCCTGCGCAGATAGAGTTGCCCAACAAATGCTGCGCATGCGCACAGAGGATTTGTGGCGCGCACAGCTGCTCTCTGGACCCAAACCTGCAGTCGCGTGCTCTTCCCTTCACCAGCCGGGCTCCAGAGCACCACACCTGAATCTCATCTCAACCAAGCCCACACATCTGAGTTCACAGTTCAGGCAAGCTGGGACCAGAGTCTATGTTCAGCCCAGTCCTCCCTCTGACCAACATTGTTATTGCACCCAGAGTTTACCTGCCGTCTCCCGTTTCCGCCTTTCCTATTGTCAAAACTTCACACATGTGCACACTGAAAACAGAGGTGAACCCCTCAAGGTCCTGAGTATGTCATCTGCCACAGTGCAGAGGATCCCAGAACAGACGGAGATCAGGGACTGGACATCCATGATCACCCTGTGCAATATGAATGCATATGGCGCCGGTCAATCCCTCCTCCAGTGGACCCACTGAAGCCCCCGGATTCCTGTTTCTTATTCTGGACCTAGCATTGTGTGCACAGAGCTCAGGTGCCCAGAAATTACATCGGGAATAGTCCCTCTGCCTAAATGGGGATTACGGAGACTTACAGGGAATTGTCCGTTCAGATTCTGTGGAAAATAACCTTAGACCACGAAATTGCCCTCCACGGCTCCACTGTCAGTCCCTGTGCCTCCCTTCTCAGAACAGCTCAGAGAACAGAGTTCCTGGCAGCTCCACCTGGGTGGCCCAAACTGGCATTCACACTTTCCTGAGGCGCAGACTCAGATAAAGCAAGCAAGAGACTTAAAATTTGGGGAGGCAGTTTCACCTTTCTGGTTAAAACACTGCTTCCAAGATAACGCATAGCATCCCACTCTCCGTTCCTGAGATGTCCACTGGTAGTCCACACATTAAAATTAATCAAATACATAAATGCAAATGATGGACCCCTCAAATTTGTCTCAGAGCCTCTAATCCACCCTTCCTATCTCCCAGTCTGCTCTCTATATTTGGGCTATAACACCCAACATTATTTTTAAGATTAATGATAATGAAAAAGAAGAGAAAGAACCTCTACAATCCCAGGGAGGCACACCCAGAATCCAAATCCTTCTGGAAAAAATGATCATATAGCACCCAATTCCCAGGGCTCTAGAACGATTAACATGCAGAATGCATATAAGATTCCCAGCACAGTATCCTGGACACAGTGCGTCCTCATATACCTGGAGTATGTAGTAGATGCTCAATAAACACTCCTTTCATGAATGAGCACATACTATTTATCCAAAACAACTTTGCTCAGACAACACAACCTTATCTAGTCCCTTCCTAACTTGTATGGGATGAGCAGAGAATGTCATCTTTCCAGAAGCTGTTAGTAGTCATCACTGAGAAGGGCAGTATTTGTGTTGAGAAAGGATAGTTTGGTATAAGGGACTCAGATGTGCTCTTCTGCTCTAACATAATGCTACTGGAAATGAAGTCTGGGGACAGCAACCTCAATGAGTGTTAAAAATACACACTAATGGGCTTCATCCACACCTAGGGAGTCATGATACCAGAGTATGGGGCCCCTGATTCTGTTTTTAATGGGAACTTCAAATGGTTTGTATATTCATGAAATTTTGACAAACAATGTTTGAAAAGTAGTTCTCAGCTATGGCTTCATGTTGGGATCTCCTGTGTAGTTTTTAGAACTACCATGTCCAGCGTCCCAACCACAAAGATTCTGTCACTTAGTCCTTGATAGGGCCTAGCATCAGTTAGGTCTTAATGAAGGGGCCCAGCATATTCCACTGTGAGGCCAATGTAAACACTGAAGCTCCCAGGTACATTTCTAAAGACAGAGCACAGAGTCTGGTCAATGGGGAAACCTCCATAGGGAAGGCTACTCTGCATAAGATTTGATAGGGGAGGGTCAGTCCTCGCAATACCCCCGCATTCATGATGTTGTATGAGAATCTGTGCATGTCTCCAGGAGACAAGTGCACCCAGGATTGGGAAAGGAGTAAATCACATTGGGGCCTCCACTTAGAAACTCCCTGTGTGTGCAGATTTTCCCATACCCCCGAAAGCAATGGAATAGTAATTGGGTCACATACACCCTCAGTGGCCATGGGGAGGCTTTTGGATTTCACTGTGAATGCCATGGAAGACACTAGAACAGAAGGGAAGTCCTTAGAGGATGTAGGAGCATGTGAAGAGTGGGACAGGAGATGTCCCTCTGTGACCACCAGAGAATTAAACGTTGGCTTCCAGAATCATTCCATTCAAGCAGAGCATCCCAAACCACATTTTAAGGTCAAGTTTTCTCCTCTGACCTTTGGCCCCCACCTGTGTCATCTGCTTCATTCATTCCCACCTACCTGGGTGTGTGGCTACTGTCTCCTTTCTCTTCATGTGCTGGGTTCTTTACTTTTCCAAAGAAGTTGACCAGATCCAGACTACAGACAGCAAGACCTATTGACAAGAAAAAGAAGCATGACTCTTGCCAGAGAATCTACAATTTCAAATCCAGCACTATGTTCGGTAGAGACGAGAGCACATTACAGAAGCATATAGAAAATTATTTCTCCAAACACTGTTTCCTGATGGCCTCTTTAGAACACTTAGGAAGGATTTTCAATGTTCAGCTCCTGAACTCCACTTCCAAGTACTGCTGAATCAGAAATGAGGAATAGATACTTGATTTTAAGATGTGGGCAACAGTGTTTTATGCCTGTTAGTTTGTAGAATTATCACTAAACTAGAGTGAAGTTTACAGATAACCTCAGGGAATGGTAAGGCTGAAATCAAGACAAAACATCAAGAATACTTCCTTCCTTACACCAACAAATGTTATTTCAAGGAAATAATCAGGCATTTGTCATTTGTGCTGAATTACACTACAGAATTTTAAGAAACTTGAATATACAGAAATTACAAAGTACTTGTTTCATTCTGCTGAAAATAAAAAAAAGGCAATAAAGGAGAGCATATCTGTGACACTATGCAGAATTATATGGAAACTCATGAAACCAAAGGCCATTTAGTACCTTTATTTGCAAAGGCCAAGATCTCCTGTAAAGAAAGGTGAGAGCCCGCATTTTCCGGGGGAATCTAGCAGAAAGACCCCGAACCAAGTGAACAAAGTTAACATCAGTTAACAAGACAAACTGGTATCAGTGGCCTGATGCACGGAGGACTCTTTACTATTGTGATAAAGTTTACAAAACAAACAAATCATATGATGATTCCAATCATGAAAATATAGCAGTTTTATGAGATTTCAAGCCAGAGATAGCTCCCATATCCTGTAATCTTTCATGTATTTCAAATAGTAATTCCTTCGTTGAAGCAATCTAGACAGCAAGGCTTTCTTTTTCAGAACATTGACTTATTCTGGGCCTGATAGCCACCTGGATTGTTTGTTCATGGTCGTTCAGTTTATATAGACTCAGGCTACACCCAGACGGAATCTAAATATTACATATTTCCTCCTTCATTGAGATTCCAAAATCCAACAAATCCCCAGTGAGGATCTTGGGTATCAACACATCCCCAAGTTGATCTGTCACAAAGGGAATATTTTCAATACTTGCAGGTCATGAATTCATGGTAGGAATTCTTCATGCTGCATAGAAAGCCCAGTTGGAGAGAATGGAGAGACGGCCCCAAGGATGTAAGATGGGAATATCCTAACGGGCTGACTTTGACTATCATTAAAAGGATAAATAGCAGTCCAAAACAAATTTGCTAGGAAGGACAAGAGGTAGAGAAGTAAATGTGCAAATTCTAAACACATGGCATTTGGGTAAGAAATGGGGACACGGCCCTGAGCTAAGTCAAGACGAAACTTACCTGAGAAGCAGCCATTTCTTCCTCTCCCTCTTGCTCTTGATTGTTTTCTCGGGTGATATTATGTAAAGAAATCACACGTGTATGCCTTTAAAGGCCTCAACACGGCCTCATTACCTGCTATCATCAGCTCAGAGACAGAAGGATCTTGAACTGCACAAAAGGCCAACCTCTACTTTGTCACAGGAAAGATTCAGAAAAGAAGAGCTCCTATATGGACATTTGCATGTGAGTTTCTCCTTCCCCGGTTTCAGATGTCTTCCCCTCCCACAGACAGCCACAAATCCTGCCACAAGAAACGTGGGCTGCACTGACCTGCCCCTTCCAATTCCAGACCAGTCTGTTACCTTCTCTTCAAATGAAAGCTGGAGTCAGCTTTCACAAATATACCTTCGAATCCTTGGGCTTCACCCTGGTCTACCCGAGAAGCACCTGAAGCACATAGTTAAAGCAGCACTGATGTTCTCACCCTGACCAATAGACTCTGGCAGAGGGCCCAGGTGATGGTGGTTCTTAAAACTCACCATGGGATCTTTACTGTAAACCCAGGCTGATAAGCAATGATGTGCTTTCAAGTTTTAATGTGCATAGAAATCATTTGGTGTTCCAGGTTCCACAGAAGAAATGGTGATTCTGCATGTTTGGAATGGGGTCTGAGAATTGCCATCTTTCCCAAGTACTTGTTAGTGCTGATGCTGCTCCTGGAGACCCTCGTTTAGTGGCTACACTAGAGAATGCGGGCACAGCTCACCTGAGCCCCCCACACCCACCATCTACGTCAACACAAACAACTCCTGGGGAGTTCCCAGGAAAGAGTTTATCATTTACTTTTCACTGTTGTGAGTTTACTGTGGGTTCCCAGCAAAGAGTACAACCACCATCCTGAAGGACCACATCTTACATAGCACTTTAAAGTATACAGAAAGAAAAAAAAAGTTTACAGAAAGAAGGCTACTGAATGCACAAATGTCTAAGCAAGTCTCTATCTGGAAAACAATGTAATACATTGATTACTGCAATGTTGATTGAGCACTGATTTTCTGTTCACAAGGAAGTTATGGTGCACCGTGTTGGCGACTTCACACATATGATTTCATCCCCATAATACCCTGCGAGCTGGGCACTAGATGTCCTATAATAACCATGAAGATGTACATACTGGGCCCCACGTATCTGCTTTGCCTCCTGTTTCCCTATCGATTAAAAAAAAAATGTTTGTGGCTCTCTGCTCCCCCTCAATCAGCAGACAGCCATGTCTTCTGATAGTGCAAGCCGCATCCCCAAGACACGATGGTGAAGGTTGGGGTAAACAGATTTGGCCAATTGAGCACCTGGTCACCAGGGCTCTTTTAAATCTGGCAAAGCGGATATTGTAGCCATCAATAACCCATTTATTGATCTCAACTACATGGTCTACATATTCAGTATGACTCCACCCATGGCAAATTTCACGGCATAGTCAAGGCTGAGAATGGGAAACTTGTAATCAATGGAAACTCCATCTCTATCTTCCAGGAGTGAGATCCCACCAACATCAAAAAGGGTGATGCTGGTGCTGAGTATGTTGTTGAGTCCACTGGGATCTTCACCACCATGGAGATGGCTGGGGTTTACTTGAATGGTGGGCCCAAGTGGGTCATCATCTCTGTCCCTTCTGCTGATGCCCCCATGTTTGTGATAAGCATGAACCATGAGAAATATGACAACTCCCTCAAGATTGTCAGCAATGCCTCCTGCACCACCAACTGCTTGGCCCCTCTAGCCAAGGTCATTCATGACAACTTTGGCATCACGGAGGGACTCATGACCACAGGTCATGCCATCACTGCTACCCAGATGACCATGGACAGCCTCTGAGAATTTGTGGCATGATGGCTGAGGGGTTGCCCAGTACATTATCCCTGATTCTACCAGCACTGCAAGGACATCCCTGAGGTGAATGGGAAGCTCATTGGCATGGCCTTCTGTGTCCCTACCCCCAGTGTGTCATTTGTGGATCTGACCTGCCACCAGGAAAAAGCTGCCAAATATGATGACATCAGGGAGGTGGTGAAGCAGGCACTGGATGGCCCTCTCAAGGGCATTCTCAGCTACACTGAAGGCCAGGTTGTCTCCTGTGACGTTCACAGGGACACCCACTCTTCTACCTTTGATTCTGGGGCTGGCATTGCTCTCAATGACCAGTTTGTCAAGCTCATTTCCTGGTATGACAATAAATTTGGCTATAGCAACTGTAGCCAAACGTTATGGTCCACGTGGCCTCCAAGGACTAAGAGCCCTCTGGACCACCAGCCTGAGCAAGATCAAGAGGAAGAGAGAGGCCCTCAGCGGCTGGGGAGTCCTTGCCCCAAGTCATCCCCCAACACACTGAGAATCTCCTGATCTCCAATTACCATCTCAGACCCCCTGAAGAAGGGGAGGGACTGGGGGAGCCCTACCTTATCATATACCAGAATAAAGTATACTGTACCCAGCAAAAAAAAAAAAAAAAAAAAGTTTTTATATAATAGGAACAAAATATGGATGAATGGAAAAATACAGAAAGGTAGATTAGTAGTTCAGAGAGTTTTCATTCTTGTGTTCACATTATAGGATAGAAAATGTTTGACTTTATAAGTAAATGCCAGTTTTCCTGTACTTTATCCACACTCATCAGCAACGTATGGTCATTTTAATTCCTCCACATTGGTGTTAACAAATTTATTTTTTTCTCAAATTTAGTCATTCTAGCAAATAGAAAGTGTCATCTCCCTGTAGTTTTCCTGCGTTCTAGGAGTGGTTAAAGAAAATATAACATATATGCATTATATAATATTATTTAAGATATAAAATGCATATATCATAGAATATATTATGTATCGTAAGTAATACATAAGATATATGGATGCAACATTCAGTCTTAAAAAAAGAAGAAAGACATCCTTCCATTTCAGACAAAGTAGGTGAGCCTGGAGGATCTTATTGTAAGTGGAATAAGCCGCAGAAAATGGCAAATACTGCTTTATCTCAATTATATCTGGAATCTAATAAAGTTGAACTCCTAAAAGCAGAGTAAAACTGCAATTTCAGGACATGGCTGAGGGCGAAGTGGGAGATGTTGGTCATATAGTACAAAATTTTATTTATGCAAGACAAATAAATTCTGGGGATCTAAAGTACAGCATGGTGAATACAGATAATTCTGTGTCTATTATTATACTTGATATTTTCTAAGAGAATATATCTTCAATGTTCTCAACAAAAATTAATTAAAAAATCAGAAATCAAAAATCGTAACACTATGAGGTGATGGGCATGTTAATTAGCTAGATTGTTTTAATCATGTCATAATGTATACATAGATTTATGTTTTGTTACTTGAGCAACTACTCAATCTGCAGGAATGAAAAACAGGATTCTGGGTGAAAAGCTGGTAAAGCACATGATTTAATGATAAAAACAGAAATGAAGGCAAAAATATTTAGTCCTTTGCTCCCATTTATAGGATTCTGGGTTTTGGGAATTGTGAGCACCAGCCCTGGAGAGATGAAAGGAACAGCCACTCAGAATCGGATCTCCAATCTGTCCTGGGAAGGGAGGAGCTCCAGAGCCAGGCCAGACCTGCACACAGCTTCAGAAGGGGGTGGATCTGGTTTGGGCTTGGGAGGGAGCTGGCTGTAGGCTCTGATCTCCCTGCTTCTGGGGTATGTCTAGGCCTGTCACTCCTAAGCCTTCCCAGAGAAATTCAACACCCAGAGTTCATATTGTTTTAATCTATTTAGTCTCATTCCTATTTCAGAAAATAAAATAAAAAGCAACTTAACATAAACACTTAGCATTTTTGGGGGCAATTATATTAGAAAGCTTTTATTCTTACAAGAATGCAAAACAAATGCTACTGCTACTAAGAATTCTTTGGTCCATGGATGACCCATCAAAGGTGACACCAGAACTCACACCACAACACAGAGAGGGAACTGACTCAACTGAAGTAAAGTCCCCGGTATACCACTGCTTCCTTCCATTGACTCCACAATCCTGAATTCGAAAATGTACCCATTTGCTCTAAAAATTTCTGGATGTTATGGATCATGACTCGACTGCCACGGAAACAATCAGTTTCTAACCTATTTGCATCTCTACACCTGCTCAGTGTTCTTTAACCATAGGAGGGACTCCCACCTGGACCACGAAGGCGATTTCTTCTATGGAGGGAGGAGAGGACCCTGGATGACTCACTCCTCTTTCTCTGAATGGGAAACATATTCAAATTCTACACAGTCTACACAGGACATCCCTATATATTCCAAAGAGTCCCTGATACTGGAAAGTATGTCCCCAGTGAGACTGAACTGATGCCCCCACAGGGATCCAGGTAGTGGAAACCTTAGGCTGAGTCTGGGTCATCAGGTAGAGCACAGACCTGTCCTGGTGGAGCAGCATCCTCTGATGCAAGTGTGATGTATCCTGTCCCTGGGCAGGGCTCTCTGCAGTAAGAAGCCTCTACTTCAGTTAACATGGGTTACATGTAGCTGTAGTTGTGTTCATGATCCTAGATTTGTTGTGGGTCTTAACCTTGCACTGCTAAAGGATCTTCTCCCTTCCTGAGGTTGTACTAAGGCAGGACCTAGTGTGGCAGGTTTTAAGCCTATGCTCGTTAAAACTTACAGATTTGGCATTGATGATCAGGAGTGCCAGTTTGTTGAAGGACCATCAAACACGTTAACCATCTTTGTGGAACTGTCTTCAAAACCCCATGCCCAGGTATATGTTAGTAAAATATCTTATATTGAAAGATACACATTCAATGGGGCGCCTGGGTGGTCTGCATTCGGCTCAGGTCCTGATCCCGGAGTCCTGGGATCGAGCCCCGCATCAGGCTCCCTGATCGGCGGGGAGCCTGCTTCTCCCTCTCCTACTCCCCCTACTGTGTTTCCTCTCTCACTGTCTCTATCAAATAAATAAATAAAATCTTAAAAAAAAAAATATACACATTCAAATGTATTTTTTTTTTTCTTTTTAAGAATTGATCAATTGACACCACATGACCTTCAGGGTGGAAATAGCTTCTGCAAGCATTTGGGCAAAGGGAGGGGGGAACGTTAGAAGGGTCTCAGTTTCTTGGCAACATTGAGGTCCAGGTATTCGTCCAGAAAGCTGTTTGCAATCCCCAGGACGCCTAGGACAGTCAGCAAGGCCAGACTCCCCAGACTCAGCCGGAAACCGGTGATCCTTTTTTTAGCTGCTTCTGAATATCCCCAGAAATACTGGTGACGGGCATGTATGTAGACCAGACCCAGACAAGTAGCAAAAACTTGATTAAAATACCATCCAGCCATCCACAATGTAATCAGAAATACGGGGTAAAACTCCACAGTTTTGTTGTGCACAAAATATTCTTTCAAACTCTGGTGACCCAGAGACTGCCAGGGGTGTGACTTTGTATTTTAATCTTGCCTTTCCTACATGCAAAGCAAAATAACCTTGTTGACAGGCCGACAGGACTGAGACAGCAGCCAGCAAGACTGAATGCCCAGCCATCTTTCACATGGAAGGTTCTGGTTCAGGGAACTATTTGTTGAAATCCCCACATTCAAATGTATTTCGAGTATGTCTGTTTTATTTCAGGAGCAACGGTTTCATTACTGATTGAACTGTAACCTTTATCTCCTGGGACCATTAATACAACATATCCTATGGATAATTATATAATTACAAAGGATTCATTGTACAGCTATAATTTCTTATTACTGAAACAGATTTTTTTTTTAAAGGTTTTATTTATTTATTTGACAGAGACAGACACAGCGAGAGAGGGAACACACGCAGGGGGAGTGGGGGAGGGAGAAGCAGGGAGCCCGATGCGGGGCTGGATCCCAGGACCCTGCGATCATGACCTGAGCCGAAGGCAGACGCTTAACGACTGAGCCACCCAGGCGCCCCTGAAACAGATTTTCTATTTTATTCACAATTTTACCTACAATGTGACTGGCTTGTAATTGTACATAACACCGTGAGACATGAATATAGAAATGACTGACATAGACAAAAACAGACTACATTTTCTCATGAGATGAGGAAGTCTTGGAATTCCTCCAGGATACAGAGAAGGACCTGGATACACAGTGGTCATCACCCAGGAGAATAAAGGGGCCTGGCAGCTGGGAAATATACATCCATCAAGGCCAAGTTGTTCACTTGCTACCAGGTGGTCTAATGAAAAAGAGAAAAAATACAGTGATGGCAGAGAGGGTATAAAAAGTTACAAAGGTGCTTTCCAGGACAGAAATGCTTGGGGTAGTAGGTGTTAGCTCAGGGGAGGATCTAGGTACGATACTGTTCCTATGAAGGTGCTGGCCCCTACGCTTGTGTTTGCACAGAATGACAGCCATAATGAATCCTACACACAAAACACCTGAGGTACATCTGAAGGCTGCATAAAGTCTATACGTGTTTATCACAAAATATAGCAGAACAGGTGCCAATATCTACAGTGTTTGTGATGTATTTATTGATCTTCTTGTGACACACAAACATAGTAATTGTGATATTTACCAGCTCCTATAGATTCCAGCAGAGGATACTGGAAGGGCTAATGGAATGTGAGACTGTTTGTTCCTTAATGCTTTGCCCACCTGGAGTTCTGGGACTGACGGTGATGGCCTGGAAGACAAGGAACCAGAGTTGCCAAAGGACACACCTCTGGACACTATGTGGAACTAAAAATACATCCGCATCCAAAATCATGGAGAAAATGTTTCAAACCAAAAGCTGCCAAGGTGTCTAGGATAACACCAAGAGAAAGGAACAATACTTGGCTACATTCAGATGACCGAGAAAAACCTCTCAAACTTGTCCTGGTTCCAATGCAGTAAAGAGAAATAATGATGACATAAGAGGTAGAACTCCTGCAGGTTTCCAGGGAAAATCTGGACCAGGAAGATCATTCCCACTGTCAGATTCTCAGCTGTCATTTTCAGGGTTCAAATATTTACATTCAAAAACAGAGAAAGCAGCATGGAAACAGGAGTTGTGGGCTATGTTTTCCATGAAAAATGAAAGCCACAAAATTCAAAGTCTAAAGTCATTCCATAGTGTTTACAATGTATGGTCCAGTTATTAATGCTTTATTCTCATGATTTTATGAATTTGGACTAATATTATTCCTTTCTTACCGATGTTAAATAATAGAATACATACATATTTGGAACAAAGCTCTGAAAGCTCTTGCAAATTACTAAATGATAACAGCAGTAGGAGCATTTTTTGTTCTTTGGAAGGGACTCTGGGTGGGCTCCTGGTTGGGGAATGGCCATGAGAAATACCAAGTCATAATCAGAATCTTGGAAAACTCAGCTTCATGTCCCCACCCCCCTTAATCCAGAGAAGGAAGAAGTGCTGCAAATGGAATTACGACTGGTCATGCGTACATGAAAGCGGCTCCAAACAATCCCGATAGTACACAGTCGGGAGTGATTGCAGGCTGGTGAACACATCCACACAGGGAAGGTGACACTGCCTAAGTCCACGGGGACAAAATCTTCTAACCATGGGACCTTCTCAGACCTCACACTATGTATCTCTTCATCTGGCTGTTCATCTGTATCCTTTATCATAGCATTTATTTATGTATTTATTTATTTAATTTATTTATTTACTTACTTATTTTAAAGATTTTATTTATTTATTCATGAGACACAGAGAGACGGGGGGTGGGGGGCGGGCACAATCCCAGGACCTTGGGATCATGACCTGAGCTGAAGGCAGACGCTTAACCGACTGAGCCACCCAGGTGCCCACCTTTATTTATTTTTCAAGATTTATTTATTTGAGAGAGATAGAGCACATGGTGGGGAGGGACAGAGAGGAGAAACTCAAGCAGACCGCGCTGAATGCAGAGCCCCACACGGGGATCAATCTCAGGACCCTGAGATCATGATCTGAGGTGAAACCAAGAGTCGGAAGCTTAATGGACTGCGCCACCCAGGTGTCCCTATAATAGCCTTTAATTAGCTGGTAAACGTGTTTCCCTGAGGTTTACAAGCCCCTCTAGCAAACTAATTGAACCCAAGGAATACATTATTGGAATCTCTAAACTATACCCAGTCATTCACAAATACGGGTAATAGCCTGAGCTTGTGAATAGTGCCTGCAAGTATTATGTAAGGCGGGAGGGCAGTCCTGTGGAACTGAACCCTTAACTGTGGGACCTGAAGATATCTCTGGGTAAATAGTGTTCAAATTAAGTTAAATTGTAAGACATCCAGATGGTATTGGAGACTTGCTTTTTGTTCTGGGGAAAGCACCTCCACTCTGTATTTGTGACCAGAAGTGTCAGAAGTGCTCTATGTAGTAAGAGGGACACAGAGCAGAGAAACACATTAGGGAAGAACTGGGTTTTTCTCTTCATAGAAAAGAAATAGGTTGTTTGTTTTCTTTATAACTGATGAAAATAGTTTAATTAAAAAAAGGATTAATGATCATATAATATTGGTAGAGTCAACATTTGAACCTATACCTACAGCAACAAGAGGCCCTTCCAGAAGACCTGTTCTTGGATTATCTCCTCTGTCTGACAGTCAATCCTTCATCCAAAAATCTTCACACACAACAGCCTCCATGGTCTAAGACTTAGTGTGTAAGATCCAGCCCTGGACACATACATATACCCTGAATGGGTATTTAACCGAGCACTGAAGACCAGGTACACAGGTCCAGCTTCCAGAGTTTAAACACAGAAGCCCAGCCTACACATGAGCCCACTTTCACATCTGGAGAACCAAGACCACAGTCTACCTAAAACAATTCATGACCATCTGTGTATCTGCATTCTTCATGGGCTAACAACTTCATTGAAGAGGACAACCATAAGGATGCCCCCAGAGTGTCATGCTCAAAGCAGGTTCCCCAAACAGGCCTCATTGGCATAATCTGAGAACTTGTAAGAACAGAAAATTGGGGGGACTACAGCCCAGCCCAGAAATAATGAAATGGTAACATGGGAAGAGGCCTAGAAATCTGAGATTTTACAAGTGGTCCAGGTCGTTCTGGTGCAAAATAAATGTGACAGCCTCTATAGTAACTAAGTCAAAGATCATTCCTGAATAATGCAGATAGTCACTCTTAGATATTCTCTATGTGGTGATGTTACTTATGTGACACATACACACAACCTAGACATTTACCGTATTCATAAATAAATAGTACCGTAACATAGTCTGTCTTGGCTACCTCATCTTCCACATGTCACTTCCCTCAATGCCCTCCTCCAGCTTCCTGGGATCACCCATGAATACACTTCTCATCACACTCTTTCATCAAAATAATCCAACTTAGAATGAACTGGAATTTGTTCAAATATTTCATCAAATAAGATGAACTAAGATATGAATACATATAAGATATGTATACATATATGAATATATATGTATATATATGATATGAAATAAGACAGAAATACATATAGCCAAAAATAGATGTTATAATTTATAATGGAGTCGAATATAGAATTCTATGAATCTGCATTTGATGATTTCTACTATGAGAACATAAATGACTACAGACTAAAAAGCTCCTCATGCTCACCTCTGAAGAATTAGCACTTTATTTCCATATATGATAAAATTATTGTGAATCTCAGTAGGCACACTCTAAATTTCAGGGCCTTTTCATAACATCTGATTCTAGTGCAAGGCATGTCCTTTGTACCAGATGCCTTGAAACCATTCAGGTAACGCTGGCCATTCCCAACAAGCTCACACGTCCACCTGTGTACAGATATGTGGTTACTCAGAGTGGCCTCATGACAGCGTTCTGGTCAGTGAGATGAAGAGAGAAGCACCTGAAAGAGGTTGGCCTGCTCTGAGAGAGAAAGGAGTGGTTCTAAAACAAATTCCCTGAGTCCTAGCAGATTACCACCACCTCCTTGATGCATGGAACATGGTTTGATGCCTGAAGGGGGGGCAAGCATCTTTGGCCATGACAACAAGTGTTAGCACGATGTCTGCGGCTAGACAATAGCAGAGAGAAGAAATGGAACAACTAGAGTATACCATAGTGTGTATGAGCCATTTTATCAGACATGAGCATCTACCTACTCATTACATACATAATACACAATATACATCTTCTTTTCTATAAGGACACATCTACCTTTTCATGGTATAGCTGAACACAAACAACAGCTACCCAAAAAAGCATCATTATACTTCACTTGTACCAATGTTAAATGTGAGCACAACCTACTACCCAACTTCATGGTATCAGTTTCCACAACGGACAGAAACCCTCTTTCATGCTGCCCATAGGATGGTTAAAAATGCAGCATGAGCTGTGAGTGAACATAGGAACATCTATTTTTAAAAAGTACGTGGACTGTTTGAGGCAGAAATGCTCACTCTCTCTGACTGGTGAACTGCCCCCCAACTAATCAGTGCCTTGAACAGACCTCAAAGAATAACAGTCGACATGGGGCTCAAGCAGAACCGAGTTTCCTACCAGCTGTGGATCAGCTTCACTGCAATGACCTCCATCTACAGTGGAGCAGGCTGACGTTGGGCTTATATACCTAAGATTCTAGTGCTTTGAAAAATGACAGCACACACCTTCCTGATACTTCCAGGGTCCACAAGGCTTCTACATTTCCAACAACTACTCTGCCATGTGACATCTGAAGGGTATGGCCACAACATTTGCATCTTCCACCAACCCCTCTCCTTCCACTCCCATGGGTTTTGGCCTGAAAAGTACAGGAATCTCTATCATCCAACAGCATCTGTCCTCAGTACTACATAGGAATTTATGAAATCATGAAGACAGGATCTGACTTCTCCGAAGGGAGGGAAAAGAAAATGCTACTAAGAAAATCATGAGGAGGGACGACTAGGTGGCTCAGTTGTTTAGGCGTCTGACTTCAGCTCAGGTCACCATCTGAGTCCTGGGATCAAGCCTGGTATGGAGCTTTGCCCTTGGTGGGGAGTCTGCTTCTCCCTTTCTCTCTCCCTCTGCCCTTCCCCCAATTCGTGCTCTCCCTCCTTCTCTCTCTCAAATAAATAAAATCTTTAAAAAAAAGGAAAATACACTTACAGTAGTGTACTATAAAAAATATGTACATGTAAGTGGACATGCACAGTTCAATCCCATGGTGTTCAAGGTTCAACAATACATTATAGTTAGTCTCTTTACGTACAACTTTGTTTAATGTGGAGTAGGTTAAAATTAGTGCAAGGATAACATATCATTCACCACACATCAGTATTAACACGCACACACAAAACATTCAGTTTCATTAATTAAATAATAAGTTCGAACATGGTCTAAACAAGCTACTGCAAAACCACTGTATGATCCTAGGTCAAAATACAGATTACCAGCATTGGTAACAAAACAAGCAGTTTTGTTCATCTTCTATGATCAGAGAGTTGTGGCCCCATGGTTTTACTAATAACATTCCAAATATGTGATCAAACTGTTTATGTTCTCAGTAAGGTTTCTGGTCAACAGCAGTCTACTAATAGTTAAATGTTGGTACACATACAAACACAAACATTTTCCTTAGTTCTTTTACACCTAAATTATATCTTAAGCTCTGTGTATTTACAATTTGCATTCCATGCATACCAAAGCCATGGGAATCATTTTTGCTCAGGACACGCAAAAAAAACCTCATGAACAAAGAATAGTATAGAATAAAACTTTATAAATGGTGGTTTAGAATTCTGCAGGTATGGCTTATAAGTATATTTCTAGTGACCTTGTTACACTAGCATTTTTTTTTTTAAGATTTTATTTATTTGACAGAGACACAGTGAGAGAGGGAACACAAGCAGGGGGAGTGGGAGAGGGAGAAGCAGGGGGAGTGGGAGAGGGAGAAGCAGGCTTCCCACTGAGCAGGGAGCCCGATGTGGGGCTCGATCCCAGGGCCCTGGGATCATGACCTGAGCCGAAGGCAGACGCTCAACGACTGAGCCATCCAGGTGCCCGTTACACTAGCATTTGTAGAGTCCCTGGGCTTTTGTGGTGAGTCAAGTTTCAATAAAAAGACACCAAGGGAAATGAAATAGCCAAGTTCATTACTCATAGATCCTAGAGGATGTACACGATATGCCTTGACAAGTACATGATGGAGTCAAGGAGTGCAGGCAGAGAAAGAGGCAGGAACTGGGGCAGATACATTTATTAGGGTCCATGGTTGGCACGCCTTGCACTTCATGGGCAAGTCTAGAATGCACAATTCAAACCAAAATATGTGGAGTATGATAACCTCTGTAGGGGTCTTCTCTACAGAATGCACAAGGAAAATATACTGGGAATGGAGACTGTTGTTTACAAGGACTGCTGGGGTTGTCATATCAGGAACTTACACTAGCTTGTAACTTTGAGGACTGTTATCGAATACATTCGCTATCAGGAGGAGCAAGTCAGTTCAAACCTCCTGCAAACAGCCTAGTTATATCAAACGGGGTCCAAGGCAGCAATACCAAGAAGTGAGATAGCTACATTATTATACTTTTTATTTAATGATTCACTTTATTATTTATTTGACAGAGAGCACAAGCAAGAGGGGTAGAGGGAGAGGGAGAGAGAATCTCAAGCAGACTGGGCACTGAGTGTAGAGTCTGACACAGGGCTCGATCTCATGAACCTGAGATCAGGACCTGAGCTGAAATCAAGAGCTGGAGGCCTGACTGACTGCCGTCTAGGCACCCCTCTCGATAATACTTCTATATCATCTGCGTTATAGCAGTCATAATGTCCCAGTAGTTACAAAAGGGAGGAAAATACACAATATATAAATTTGGGAAAGATAATCTCAAATCATTTGAGGCTTAATGCTACTGGGAAGATGTAATACTTCTTAGGCGATCCCATTGCATTCATAAGTACAGTTGATTCTGGTACAATGCAGGGGTTGGGATTCTCCTACATATGTATACTCCGATGTCAAAGAAGTTTTAAGCAATGCTTAAAGGTTTCACCAAATTGTTTACATTTGTAAGATTTCTTCCCAGTATGTATTCTCTGATGTTTAGAAAGTTTTGTGTGCCAGTAAAAGGCTTTGTCACATTCATTTTTGAGGTTTCTCCCCAGTATGTGTTCTCTGATGTCCAGGAAGGCTTGAACGCTGGGTAAAGGCTTTGCCATATTCCTTACGTATGTAAGGTTTCTTCTCAGTATGAAGTCTATGCTGTTGAGTTTTGAACACTGCTTTAAAGCTTTGACACATTTACTACATTAGTAAATCATCTCTTCAGGAAGGATATGATGACATATAAAAAGGTTAAAGCTTGATAAAAGACTTTCCAACATGTATTTGTTTTATACTGGTATCTGGAAACTGAGTTCTTTAAAGGTTATTAGGATTTACCCTTGTTAATGTTTATTTCCATATTTATCACATTCATAAATTTTTTCTCCATTATAAACACCTTGGTAATTATTGAAGATCAAGTCCTCACAAAAGGCCAGCCAAAGTTCATCACACACAAAATCTTGCTCCAAATTATGTATTATGTGGTATCTATTGAACAGTGATGGTTGGATAAAGACACTCCAATATGTATCAAAATTAGGGACTCCGGAATAGGACAGACTATTTGTTGGTAGAAGAATCATGAACCCTCAGGAAGGGAATTCTGAAATTGATTATTAGACTTTTAATCTTCAAATTTCTAATTTATAGAAATCTTTGAATAATTAATACCTCCTATATTTGAAATGGTACAAATCATTACTTGCAGCATGGAATAGGTAATTTTCCAGAATGTCTGCTTTTGTTTTCAGAGAAAACGTATGTATAAAAAAAGGAGCTGAGGCTTTGTATTCACAGAGTTCTGCAAACATAATGGTCTTAAAGCGGGATTTTCCCCAAAATGTTTTCTATTCTCTATTTCTTCTGGCAGGAAGGATTCGATTAAGGGTCATTGTCCCGGTTTAGTTATATCCATTATAACACTGTTTCTGCCCTCCTTCTCAGTCTTTCATTAACTGTGATCTCAAAGCCGCAGCTTCCACTGTCTTCCCAGTAGCACGTTATGGAATACATTTTCTTTGACTGTTTTTTGTAAAAAATCCCAGGTGTCATGAGAAGACCTAATTGAAAAATACCAAATAAATTATCCCACATAGTACGCTTGCAAGTATATACTTTAAAATGCTAATGTATAAAATTAATATTCATCAGATGACATGAGTAAGATGGAGAAATAGGAAGGACGAGGACTTTGCTCCTTCATGAAGACACAAACTAACCAAATTGCCTTTTTGAGTGCTCCAGAAGCCAGCTGGGAGAACACAGCACCCTCAGGCAAACACAAGTGAAGAAGAGCCTGTTTGAAGAGAGAAGGAAAGTTTGTTACATTGCCCCAGCAGCTGTTCACCCGACCTGGCACTCCATGACAAGACTGCGAGAAAACTCTCAACTCTGCTCAGGAAAGACACGCGTGAACTCTGTGGGCAATAATCTGGCTTCTTCACAGCTGCCTGGAGGACCTGTTTCTTTCATGCATGACATGGGAGGCTGAGGGAATGGGAACAGTGGGAACACCCACTTGATGCATGGTGGGGACTACTCACAGAACAGGTAGGACTTGCTCAAAAGCCAGAGACTGCAGTGCTGAAGATCATGTGCAATTAACAGGAAACAACAATTATTTAACTGTGAAAGTACAAACACTCAGACATTACACATCCCCAGAGTATGTTTGATAGGCCCCACAATTGCCTCACAGATGGCTGTTATCTGTGTTCTCCATTACAAAGCAAGTACATAAATTCTGGGTCCAGGGCTGGTTTTTAAATTTCCAAACATCACCAAAAGATCACAAGGCATACAAAGGAGCAGAAAAATGTGTTACAATTAAAGGAACAAGACAAACCTCCAAAAACTGGCCCTAAATTAATAAAGAACTATAAATTACCTGACAAAGGATTCAAACTAACTATCATAAAAGTGCTCATGAAGGAAGAGTAGAAACCAGGTAACTAAATGAAATCCAGTAAAGTATGCATGACCGAAATGAAAATCCAGAGACAGGAAGTTTAAAACACAACCTAACAGAAATTAGGAGCTAAAAAGTACAAACTAAATTTTAAAGTACACTAAAGGGTCAGCACCTGACTTGATGAAGTAGAAGAAAGACTCAGACAACATAAAGATCCCTCATTTTAATTTATCCACTGAGGAGAATAAAAAACTTGTGGAAAAGGACAGGGTCCAAGGGACTTATGGGACACCAACAAGTAGACCAATATACACATTAAAGGGGACTCCCCCCAAGGAGAGCAGCGTGGAAAGGGGCAGATAGCTTACATGAAGAACAACTGGCTTATACTTCCACAATTGTGGAAAAACAGAGACATGTTCAAGAAGCTCAGTGAATTCTAAGTAGGATAGATGTCAAGACATGAAGACACAGACACATTATAATTAATTTATCAGAAATCACAAGTGAACAGAGAGCTTTGAAACAGCATGACAAAACTAATTTCTCCTGTGTAACAGAGCTCTTCTAAGAACATCAATGGTTTCTCAGCAGAACTTACAAAAAGAAATGCAAGGGATAAAATCTTCAAGTACCGAAAGACCAAAAAAATATCAACCAAAAACACTGTATGTGGCATAAATGTCCTTCAAAAATGGAGAAATGAAGACATACCCAAGTCAAATCCCCTAGAAGTGTACCATTAGACCTGTCCTACAAGAAACACTGAAGAAAGTCTTTCTGGTTAAAGCACAAAGATTCTAAACAGTAATTAAAACCACATGAAAATATAAAGCTCTCTGGTAAATGTAAATGTTTACACAAATACAGAAACCTAGAATATTGTAATGAGGTAGCACAGACTGCTATTTTCTCATTGAACTGAATTATTTCAAAGAATAAAAACATAGGGGCGCGTGGTTGATTTTGGCTCAGGTCAAGATCTCAGGTTGTGAGATCAAGGCCCGCACTGGGCTCCAAGTCTCTCTCTCCCTCTCCATCTGCCCCTCCCCCCACTCACATGCATGCTCGCTCTCTTCCTTAAAAAAATAAATAAATAAAAATAAAAATGATATATCTAAATTATAGAGTACACAACAGAAAAGACAGAATTATTAAATATAGGGTTATGAGTGACCCATAGTGGGTACAGGGATGGACAGGATAAGCAGTAGTTTTGCATGCTCTTGACGATATTAGGTTAAAACGGTTTGTTACAGCTTTGAGAGGTTTTAAGTAATCCCTATGGTAACCGGGGTGGAAAAAAAACCAACAACAGAAGATATAAAAAGGAAAGGAGAATCGTATCAAAGCATGTCACTACAAACATCAAACAAATATAATGAAGCACATTGGGAGGGAAAGGAGGATAAAATAGCCACGAGAAGTACAGAAAACTATGAAAAGACAGCAGCAGTACTTCCCTTTCCTAATTACTTTGATGGTAAGTAGATTAAACTCCCCCCATTAAAAGGCATAAATTGGCTGAATGAGTAAAACACAAGATGCAACATCCTCCTGTCTACAAGAGAGTCACATTAAATCTAAGGACACACCTAAGATGCAAGTAAAAGTATGTAAAAGCACATTTCATGAAAATGGAAACCAAAAGAGGGCACAGGTGGCCGTACTAATATCACACAAATACATGTAAATTCATAGTTTCAGAAGAGAAAAACATACATACATAAGGAAATGAAATTACCCAGATACTGTAACAATTATGTGTGCACCTGACAACAGAGATCCCAGACATGTGAAGCACAAAAGGCAGAACTGAAGGAATAAATCAACAGCATCATTATAGTAGCAGAGGTTAATACCTTGATTTAACTGGACAGAAAGACCACATTCAAGTCCAGGAAGGAGAGCACTTGATTACGTATGATGGACACACACAGACCACTCCACCAAGCAAGAGTCGGATACACAATCTTCTCAATCACACACAGAATGTTCTCTAGCACAGACTGTCTACAAAACACGTCTTAACAAATTTAAAGATTAATATCATAAGTATCATTTCTGATCACCATGGAATAAAACAAAGAATGAACAGCAGATGGGAAATTGGAAATGCCACAGATATTTGGACATTAAACAACATGCTCTTGAACAATCAATGAGTCAAAATGAAATTATAAAGAAAATAACCAGTAAATACCTTGAGAGTAATGAAATGAAACAATATATTCAAACATATTGAAATCAGAAAAAGTCATTCTTTTTTTTTAAGATTTTATTTATTTGAGAGAGAAAGAGAGGAGAGAGGGAGGGCATGAGCGGGAGGAAGGGGCAGAGGAAGAGGAAGAAGCAAACTCCCTGCTGAGCATATAGCTGGATGTAGGGCTCAATCTAAGGACCCTGAGATCATGACCCGAGCCTAAGTCAGACACTTAACTGACTGAGCCACCCAGGCGCCCCCAGAGAAAGTAATTCTAAGGAAACAGTCAGTGGAGTGAAAAGGCAACCTGAAAAACGCAAGGAATTTCTTTTGCAGACCCTCTAGAGCAGAAGGATTTAACATTTAGAACAGAGAAAGAACTCTTGCAATGACAACCAAACAGCAACTAGCATGATTAATAACTGCACAAAATTTTCAATGGGCACAATCCAAGAAATATATACAAATGGACAAGGCACAGGAAAGATGCTCAACCTCACTATTCATTAGAAAAATATAAATCAAACAGTGAGTCATCACCCCTCACCTGTCCAGATCCCACTATAAAGCACGAACAAAAAAAAAAAGGACACGTGCTGGAAAGGATGAGGAGAGATTGCACCCCTTATACACTGCTGGAGGAAATGCATATGAAGCAATCACTATGGAAAACGGAGTGGAGGTTCCTCAAAGAGTTGTAAATCATATTACCGTATGATCCAGCCATCCCACTTGACAGTATATGACCAAAACAATTCAAAGTGGGATCCACAAGAGATGTTTGCACAGGGATATTCACAGCAGCATTATTCAGAAAAGCCAATAATAAATGAAAGCAACAGAAATACTTATGAATGCATAAGAAAATGTAGCATATACATTCACTAGAATAATATTCAGCCTTGAAAAAAGAGACACATATTGTCACTTTATACAACATGGTTAAAACGTGATGATGAGTGAAATAAATGAGTCACAGAAACAGATACACTATGATTTCATTTAAGTGACTAAACCTAATGTGAACCTCATGAAAAGGAAGGAAGGAAAGAGAGAAGGAAAGAAAGGATGCCAGGATCTCAGACACAAGTGTGGAAGTGGGTACTTAACAGTTACTAAGTTTTAGTTTTATAGGATGAGATAATTCTAGAAATTGGTATTCCAATAATGTCAACACACTTAACACTTTAGTTAAAAATGGTTAAAATGGTAAATTTCATGGCATATATTTTTGACCACAATGAAGAATAATGACACCTAAAACTGAAGAGATACAAATTTTTTAAAAATTACCTTTAATTCAAAAAGGTGTTTCTTTCAAAAGAGAATATGAATTCATCCACAAATAGATGATGACATTAATTCCATATAACAACTTACCCAGGATAAACACACAATATAAAACCACCACTGACAACCAACCAAGAAAAGAAACAAACAAGGTAAGTCATGAACCAACAATGTACGGGTAATATTTGTACAAACAAATACACACATAATTTTATTGGCATTTGACATATGGCTGATTCCTATTTCAATTAAACCCTACACTGTCTTTGAACTCCTAAGTTGAAAATTGTTATCCAAAACTATAAAACAGATAAAAAAAACAAAAGCACAATTCACTAATGCTGTAGAAACTATCAATAAAAATGAACTTTTGGGGCGCCTGGGTGGCTCAGTTGGTTAAGCGACTGCCTTCGGCTCAGGTCATGATCCTGGAGTCCCAGGATCGAGTCCCGCATCGGGCTCCCTGCTCGGCGGGGAGTCTGCTTCTCCCTCTGACCTTCCCCCCTCTCATGTGCTCTCTCTCTCTCACTCTCTCAAATAAATGAATAAATAAAATCTTTAAAAAATAAATAAATAAATAAATAAATAAAAATGAAGTTTTACTGAATGCAAAACAATAAGAGAAATGTTACCTGTAATACTTCTGAATAAAACAGATACATTATACAAGGATCCTTCCATATAACGATAGTTTTAAACCGAGACCGGGCACTCAAGAAAAGCAAGCATTTTCTGCTTTGTTTAGTTTCTGCTAATGTTTAACACATTAGCATGTGTTACGTGGCATAAATTGTGCACAGAAAATTCATCACAGTCAATCATAAAATGTTCTAATAAAAATTTTATGGATGAGCTTCATTAAATGACACTAGAGAATTTGTTAAGAGATATTGCCACTTTTACAAAGAATGCCAAGGCTGTAATTCATCCTTGAGAAGCAACATCACAAACAAACATACAGAGAAAGACCATGATTGTTGTACAATATGCTGAGTATCACTGCTATATAAAATAAACATTTAGGTATAAATTATACCACAGTTCACATATATTTTAAGATAATTATTTCAAGTAGCACTTCCCAAATCACACATTCAGGTGTGTTCTCCGCTTTGACCATTACACCTCACCTGCGTCATCTGCTTTACTCATTCCCACCTACCTGGATGTAAGGCTCCTTTCTCTTCACATCCCAGGGCTCTCTCTTGGCTCCAGAAAGGTGAACAGGTGTCACTTAGATATAACAAGACTCATTTGTTTTAAAAATAGAAATATGAGTTTTGTTGGATTCTTTAATTTTCAACTCAGTATTGTCCTCAATAGAGAAGAGAGAACATTGTAGAATTCTAGAAAATGGTTTCCCCAAATACTGTTATTTGATGAGTTTGAATGGAATGTTTTTATGGAAATTATACGTGCTACTAGAACAGAAAGAATGGCAACAACAATCCTTTTTAAACATTTACTAGAAACCAGGTAGTATTGTAAGTTAATGCAAGGAAACAAACCAAAACAACAAAATAATTTATGAGACCAAACATTTTTTTTTCTCTTATGAGAGTATTTTGCCAAATGTCCAGTAAATGGAAGAAATGAGGTTTTAACCAAGGTTATCTGAGTTTATGTAACATGACACACAAGTCTACATACAGAGACGTATGTAGCCATGTTTAAAGCAATGTTCTGTAGGGACCAAGGGTAGGCTGCCCCCAAGATGAACATTCTTTTGGGCTAAAGGTAATTGACACCCTGGCTTAAGAGAAACTTTTTACCGTCCCTTAACTTTGTAGAAGGATCTAACTTGGGGGTCTTCACAGAATACGGGTTATTAGTAGTGACAAATTTTATCTGAGTGACCCACCTGTGACGTGGCAAACATCTAATTATCAAACATCTACTCTTCTTAATGCCTTGTGAAGTACGTTTTTCCACTTGAAAATCCCTGGTCCTCCTTCTTAGTTCAGGAAGACATAAATACCTCATTTTGCCTGACTGCCTTTGGGATTTCCATGCCTGTGAGGGTTCCTTACACTTATAAAATTTAAGTTGATCTTTCTTGTTAATCTGTCTCATTTCAATTGGATTCTTAGTCCTGCTAGAAGGACCTTTTAAGGGACAGAAATTCAAGCTCCCTGACAGAATCGACACAAAGTTGATCTAATGAAGCCAGCACTGATCTTGTCAGTGCAGATGAGAGAATGCACGCTACGGGTCATATATCCCCAGGCAGAGCTGTACCAGACAAGGGACATGTAGCCTAGGCTCAAGACACAGGCATGTGACCCCACTAGCTTACAAGTAGTTAATCAGCACTAGCCTACAGATATAATTACAGGATACACCTCATAAAACCTCTCAGATAAAGAAGAACGATATTTTTCTGACTCAAAGTGTTTTGAGAAGGAATACACCTCTAGGGTATAAGGTGAAGTGACACCAGAAGTTATTAAGGACATCTGCTAACATGACCTCATGGGTCTATAAATTTTCTTTTCTGTTTTTTTCCAGTTTCACCTCAAGCCACAAAATTACACCACTTCTATTATTTGTGAAGAGTTTACGACAACAGAATTGTTCACGATCACCTTATTCAAACAATAAGGTAAATGAAAGGCTGAATTCTATGTAACATAGCAATTTCATATCTGCTTAAATCCAATCAATTTGATTTTCACATCAATAGAATATTAAACAAAGCACATATAGTGAAAACAGGCCACAATAAATGACAGACATTTTGCTCAGTCACTAAAGAAAGCCCTTGACATTTCCAATTTCACACCATCAAATTAATCATTCTTGCGGATTTAAAAACACAAATCAGGGGCGCCTGGGGGACTCCAGTGGGTAAGCGTCTGCCTTCGGCTCAGGTCATGATCCCAGCACACTGGGATCCAGCCCCGGGTGGGCTCCCAACTCAGTGGGGAGCCTGCTTCTCCCCGCCCCCCTTATTCTCTCTTGCTCACTCTGCTCTAAGAAATAAATAATCTTTAAAAAAAAAATAAAAACACAAATCAAATATGGATCCTAGGACTTACTTTCAGAGGTGCCAGCACAGATAACTTCCTATAGTGATCCAATTTGGAAGTCAGTAGGGACCAGAAGCCTACTCCCCGTGAGCAGGGAGCCTGACGCAGGCCCAATCACAGGATCCCAGGACCATGACCTGAACCAAAGGCAGATGTTTAACCAACTGAGCCACCCAGGCGTCCCAGAAGATGATTTTCTTCAGTAATACTGCATGGCCACAATACACGGTAAAGTCAGGAGAAGCACAGATGCATCTGCCTCTTAGAAACTTAAAATTCTTCACAATGTGACCAATTTAAATCCTTGACACGTTCTGTAGATGAGATTCTGAATGAATGCAAAGACAAAGGATAGTAGTTCCTCTCAGTAGAGAGTGGCAGAGTCAACTTCAGCACCCGGCAGCCATCCCACAGGGATTCCCAGTCACGATACAAATAATTCAGTTGCTCCATCAGGGGAAGCATGGAAGAATCAGCCACTTAGCATGTTGAGCACTTTGAATTCAGCCAGGCTAACTCCAGGGAAAACCAAGACACAAAACGCAATCCACCATCTCCAGGGTGACACCTGAAGCAGCATGATTAAACTCTAATTAGCACATTCTTTCACGGCTAAATTCCCTTAGATAGTGCTGGCATGTCAACCAACAGGGATAGAAAATAAACCATCACAACCGGAAAAATGGGATGGAAAACCCCCTTCATACAATCTGGTGGGGCTCATGTTTAATACACATGGATTACATATCTGCAGGCATCTAAATAAGTAGAATATACAAAGGATTTTAATGCTCAAGTGGTCTAAATGAGGATCCCTCAGATACTTCATTTGTGTACCTATGCATCCCCTTCAAGAGAGCCATCTATTAAATAGAGAGGGATACATATTTTGATTGCTACTTAGAAGCTTTTATTAAAGATTTACTTATTTTAGAGAAAGAGAGAACACAGGGTGGGGGAGAGGCAGAGGACAGGGGAGAGACTCTTAAAGGAGACTCCGCGTGCAGCCTGACAGCCCGGCACCAGGGCTCCGTCTCCTGACCCCGAGATCATACCTGAGCCAAAACCAAGAGTTAGAGGCTTAACCAACTGCACCACCCAGGCACCTCTACTCAGCAGCTTTTAAAGGAAACACTGATAATGTACCATCTAAGCAGGAAACAAATACAGGACCTTCTGAAATAGGGCCAAAACCTGAGCTCAAAAATATCAACTCCTGTACAAGTACTTTCTACTGCTACACCACCTTTTTATAACTTAAATAGGATGCCAGGGAATGAGGCCTTAAATTAAATCCCGTCAGAGAACAAGAATTCTTGTCCCCTCAAAGGTCTTTCTAGCTGGACTCAGAATCAAATTCATATGAGACAGATTAACAGCAGAAAAATCAAATTTAATAGGTATATGTACAGGAAATCCACACAGAAGTGGAAGTTCCAGACTGTCAGGGAAGATGAGGTACAAATACCATCCTGAAATAAGGAAAGAAGGGGTGGGGGTCAGGAGCTTCGCAGGAAAGGAAAACACTTCACAGGGCGATAGGAGCACATCTTTGGTATTTAGGTATTTGTCTTACCTTAAAGATGGTTCAGAGATAAACTTTTTCATGTTAATCTCTCATGTTCTGGAAAGACCCCCCCCCCTCCCCAATTTAGATTCTTCTGGGTTGTTAATGGCAGGGGAGGGGTAGAATGTCCTCTGCAACCTGCAGGTTCTCAAGTACCTTCAATTATCCAAAGGGGCATTTTGCAGGGGGCGGTGGGTGGAGAGAGAGGCTTGTCCTGCTCCTTCAGTTCCCCCATCTAAAACTTCCTTGGGAGTTTCAAGTATTCCATGTTGATCTGGTAGATTACTTCAGGTCACTGATCTAGCATTTTACCCTGCCAATAGGTCAGTTTGGCCAAACTCGTTTCAGAAGGCAATGATACGGGTGTATTTTCAAAGGCAGCCTTGTAGCTTAAGTACTGTGATTAAATGAGGCATTTATATGAAAACAAATGAACTACGATTAATGATTAGATCAAATGTTAAGGCAGGTTCTGATCTCTGAGGGTAGCCAGCTGAGCAGACTTCTAGATGTTAGATTTCAAGCATCGTAAGATAGAATGAGGGCAGGCAGGGGAAACCTAACATATTGTCCTGGTTTATAGTTTAAATACTACGTTGGTAGTATTTCAGTGGTCCACAGAGCCACAGTACTAGGACTGTCTATACATGAGCTATTATGACAATTTCTTTACAAGTCATTCATATTAAGTTTGCAGAGCTTCAGGAAAAATGTCAATTTTAGTTCTCAAATGATTCCAAGTAGGAAGGTGAGAGAAAACTCAAAATGTCTGGGGACTTGTAGCCATGCATTGGTCGACATTAGAAGAAATCAGGATGTAGTCAATACTGAATACTACTAAAATCTAGTATCTACAAAATGTTACTGAAACAAATTTTTACCAAAGATAGTCAAATTAACACTAATTTGATTACAAAATAGTCTAAGAAAAAACACTTGGCCTGATTATCTACATAACTGCAGGTAGAATGGAGGTTGAGCTACAGACACTTTAAAAACAGTTTTGCAGGAACTTTTCATGAGGAATCTCTAAATCGAACTTTTAATAGCATCTCCAGGTCAGAGTCCATGCCATTTTCGTGCCACCAGACTTTATGGACAGTAACTACAGATTTCAGTGATCTCCTCTCTTCATCAAGTCCCCTAAGTATCCTGAGGTTCCTGCGCCTGCTAGTAAGTAATCTTCCTTGCTCACATGGTAAAGCTGCTGGGAACTCCCTAAGCAAGGTATCAGGCTGGTATTTCCAAGGGGGCCTTTTTGATCCATAAAGTCAATCTTAGTTCCCTATAGCGGTCTTGTCATATCTGAGTCTATGCAGCTCTTTCTCAGCTATGACATTCCAGTCAAAGCCATCGTTGTATAACCAGTGTTTGTTTGTGTCTTGTCACCATGAGAACAGATTCTTACTGAAATTATACAAATATATATATACAGGCATTAAAATATAAAAATAGTTACTGAGACACTCTGAATTCTGGAGGAATCAGGGAGAAAAGATAAACGTTCCAATTTGTTTACAAAGGTGTATTTTGTGTAACGTAAGTTAACATAAGGGATAAAATTTCTTAAATCTGTAAACACCAAAGTATTTTTTAAAAGGTTTTATTTAAATTATAGTGAGTTAACATGCACTGTCATATTTGTTTCAGGTGTACAATAGTGATTGAACAATTCCATACAACACCCGGTGCTCAATACAACAAATGCACATCTTCATTCCCATCACTTATTTAACTCATCTCTCAAATCCATCTCCATTCTGGTAACCATCAGTTTCTTCTCTATAGTTAAGAGTCTATTTCTTGATTTGCCTGTCTGCTTTTTTTTCTCCTTTGCTTGTTTGTTTCTTATATCCCACATATGCGTGAAAACACATGGTATTTGTCCTTCTCTGACTTCTTTACATTAGCATAATAACCTAGCTCCATCCATGTCATTGCAAATGGTAAGATTTCATTCCTTTTTAAGGCTAATATTCCATTCTATATAGATACACATCTTCTTTATTATCAGTCAATAAACACTTGCACCAGACTGTCTGAAGCAGAAATGCCCACTGCCACTGACTGTTGTACCACTCCTCCAAGAAATCCATGGCACAGAGCCAGGGCACAGGGCTACACTCATCATGGCACGCGGTAAAGGGAGGAAGGTCCCACACAGCGGTGCATCAGCTTCCACGAAACGATACCCATCTACAGTGGATTTAAACTATGTTGGGGTTATATACCTGGAATACTAGCGCTTTGGTGAAACCACAGCACACATCTTGCTGAGCCTGCCTGTTCCACCGTCCAGAAGGCTTCTTCATCTCCAACATCTACTCTACCATGTGATATTTTGAAGCTATGCACTAAATGATTGCATCATCGAATACCCTTCCTCCATCCACAGCCACTGATCTAGACCTGGGCAAACACAGTCATCACAACAGCATCTGGTCCTCACTAACACACAGGAATTCAATTAAATCATGAAGATAAAATAGGACTTCCCTACTCCTCAGAAACCCACCACACTTGCCAATTCCTTTATTCCATTACATTTATTCATCAGATGACACCACCAAGAGGTAACTGTGCCTTTTGAATGACTAAAGGGAGCCACGTTGGGTTCCCTACCCACACTGAAAAGAATTCTTCACATTTTCTTTTAATAGGTCTTACCTTTCTAAGGATGCTGCCATCATTGTGTTTTACTTATATTTACATCCCACATGCCAGGGCTAAATGTCTGAATTGACACCCATTGGCCTTACTTGTCTCTAATCTCAATTAAAAGGTCAGTGAGGACATTCTCACCACAACACAGGCAAAGAAGAACGTTTGAGATGCCTATGTAGGTGGAAATAAAACTGGGGATAAATAGAAATGGAGATCTACAGTTATCTAGGAAAATAAACAAGTATAAGTTATTTTTCTAAATCCAAGGAGTCAGTTGTGCAACCCAGGAAAGGTGTCCTCTCTCCACATGCAGAATTTACGCCAATTCTTCATCCTCTGTACTTTCTCTTAACTGGGGCTACAATGTCACTCCTACCGGAATATATTTCTCTAACTTATGGGGTATCTATTACACACAAACCATTGTTATAAGTGTATGTTTACTAGATAGAAACATGAAAACAACACCCACATGTATGAAGTGGGGCACATAACTTTATTAGGGGCCATGGTAGAGTGCTTTAGGGTCCCTGGGAGAAGTCCAGATAGCCTTTCAAACTAAAATAGGTTTAAGTAAGCTCGGTGGGAGTCTTCTCTAAAGGACACATAAGGGGAAAGTCATGGGAGACAGGAGAAATGTTTGCTCACAAGGGTGGACTGGGAATGCCCTATCAGAAGGTACATTAACTTTTGACTCTGCAGTTTGTTATGTAGGAAATGCACTAGTAAGATTCTCTTGTGTCACTAAAAGTCCCCTGCAAAACTCCTGCCTACACAAAATGTATGCTAAGTAGCACTGTCATGGAGTACTTCACTTAGTTGATCAATAAGACCCACATACAATCTATAATATATCTGTTATACTATCCCACTAGACCCAAGGAGGAGAAAATGATACAATAGATAAACTAACGGAAAAACAATCACACATTATCTAAACATTAAGGCCAATGAGAAAAATGGATTACTAGATAATATTTCCACTCTGTTGCCAAATAGGTGATAGATACCATCAGTTACCTACAACCTTATATAAAATGAGATAGGTTAACATTGGTAGTCAGATAACACTTCATTCATTACATATCCATGTTAACATGATAAAAACCATTATGTTTTATTAATTAAAATATATTAAGTTCACACATAGACTAAGTTATGCATTTCAATCCCCTCTATAATCCTTGCTCAAAATACAGTATATAAGCATTAAAAAGCATTCAAGCACTGATATAATGATGTGGGAGTAGTGGTTTCAATAATTTTCAGGTGTGAGGTCCTTCTCAACAAATGTGGATGTATGCCATGTTGGGGAAGAGTCAGCTACCCTCTTTATGGTATCTGTGAGGATTTCTTCCTTTCAACCACATCCACTAATATTCTCTAACTATTGCTATCATGAGGATACATCAGAATTTTACTGGATTGCCACCTGTTTTTCTTCTAATACCAGTTGGTAAAATATTTTATTTGTAATATTCAGAAAGTTCTTTAGTTTTAATAAATGGAAAAGATTGATGTTCTGAACACCTTTTTCATGACGACAGTCATTAATGTTATAACCACAAATAATATCTTCATTTAGATTTTCTTTATATATTGTATATTATATTGTCCTTCATCTTCCATGGATAATTAGATATCATGAGTCCCACCTAGTGAAGGAGAGAGCTCCTATCTTTGATGAAGCAACAATCAGTCACACAATTTCACACATACTAAAAATAAATGTATTTTCTGAAGTGACTTGAGAGTAGAGATACATTAATATTTGCTAGACACAAATATCAGATAGGGCCAATGCTAAAAAAAAAAGCACATATTGAAATTAATTAGAACTATGCAAAAATCTATCCACTCAATCTTTTGAAGAATAGGACAGACATTTCTAACAGTTTAACTTTGTTATTATTCCTTATCATGAGTATTCTGATGTAATATCTGAATAGACTGACTGACGTAGTGCTTTGTACTTGATTTCTGTGACATTTATTTACATTTGATGTTCAGTTACATACATTTCTAAGTATTTACATCTTTCAAGTTACTGTCCTTTATGCACTCACGAGTGTTTACTAATGTGTATACTTAAAATGAAGGTCTTTCCTCATTCATAAATTTGTAGGGTTTGACTCTAGTGTGAATTTTTGGATATTAAGGATTGAATTCCAGTTAAAGGCACTGCAAATTTCTCTGTATTTTAGTTTCCATCCTGTGATGAGAACTATGATGTTCAGTAAGTTGGGAGTTCCAGCTAGAGGCTTGAGACATTCTTTTACCTTTGTAATGTTTCCCCTCAGTATGAACTCTGAGATGCTGAGTAAGAGTTGAGCAATCCTAAAAGTTTTACCACATTTTACATTTCTAAGTTTTTTTCTCCAATACGAATTCTCTGATGGTCAATGAAGCTTGACTTCTGATTAAAGGGCTTGCCAAATTCATTATGTTTGCAAAATCTTCTCCAGTATACATCCTCTGATCAGAAGTTAGACTTTAGCACTGCTTAAAGGCCTTGGCACATTATTTTCGTTAGGACTCCTTCAAGTATGAATTCTGTGATGTCGAGTCAGGTGTGAGTGCTGGATAAAGGTATCACCACATTCTTTACATATGTAAGGTTTCTCTCCACTATGAATTCTGTGATGTCGAGTAAGGTGTGAATGCCGGTTAAAGGCCTGGCCACATTCTTTGCATATATAAGGTTTCTCTCCAGTATGAATTCTGTGGTGTTCGGTAAGCTTTGACTGCTGGTTAAAGGCCTTACCACATTCTTTACATTGGTAAGGTTTCTCTCCACTGTGAATTCTGTGATGTCGAGTAAGGTGTGAGTGCCGGTTAAAGGCCTGGCCACATTCTTTACATATGTAAGGTTTCTCTCCAGTATGAATTCTGAGGTGTTCAGTAAGCTTTGAGTGCTGGTTAAAGGCCTGGCCACATTCTTTACATATATAAGGTTTCTCTCCACTATGAATTCTGTGATGTCGAGTAAGGTTTGAGTGCTGGTTAAAGGACTGGCCACATTCTTTACATATGTAAGGTTTTTCACCACTGTGGATTCTGTGATGTTGAGTAAGGCTTGAGTGATGGTTAAAGGCCTGGCCACATTCTTTACATTGGTAAGGTTTCTCTCCAGTGTGAATTCTGTGATGCTGAGTAAGGTTTGAGTGCTGGTTAAAGGCCTTTCCACATTCTTCACATTGATAAGGTTTCTCTCCAGTATGAATTCTTTGATGTCGAGTAAGCATTGAGTGCTGATTAAAGGCCTTTCCACATTCTTCACATTGGTAAGGTTTCTCTCCAGGATGAATTCTGTCATGTTGAATAAGGTGTGAGTGGTGGATAAAGACCTTGCTACATTCTTCACATTTGTAAGGTTTCTCTCCAGTAGGCATTGGCTGGTGTTGAGATGGTGTTGAGTGCCAGTCAAAGGCTTTACCACATTCCTCACAAATGTAAGTTTTCTGTCCAGTAGCGGCTGTGTTATGTATGTTTAGTCCTGATGATTGACTCAACATGTTCACAGGTTTATTACATCTGTATATGTTTTTTTCCATGTGAATTCTCTGATAATCACCAACACTGGAGGATTGGTTAACAGATTTCCCACACTCATTATATTTATAAGGATTCTCTCCCATAGGGATACTCTTATGTATAATCAGGTTGGAGCTTTGATAAAAGACTTCCACACATTTATCACACTCATAATGATTCTCTGGAAAATGAGTCCTCACACATTTATTAACATTTGAACCCTCGTTAAATTTGTTCTCAGAGTCACTGCATTGAGCAATTCCATTTTCATTGAAAATGCTCTGGTCATCTTGTAGGGTTGACTCCTCGGTGAAGGACCTCTCAAATGAATCCCACTTAGCACTTTGTTCTTCATTTTTAAATCTCTGGTTTTCAGAAATGTTTGACTCAAAGGTCAATCCAATCCTACTTTCAAAATGATTCAAATAATTATTTTCAGCATGGACTAGGCAACTTTCCAGATTTTCCAAATTCTCGTTCTCCAAATACGTATGTTTCACCATTTGATTTGAGCCCTTGCTTACAGAAAGACACTGCTTTGCAGAAGTAGCAGACTTAAGAAGGGATATTTTCCCAAGTGTTTTATATTCTTCATCATTTTGGGCAGTGAGATTCATATTATGGACAGTTGTCTCAGTTTGGATATGTCCTTCATGATATCTTTGATGCTCTTCACTCTCCCCATCATTTTTCCAGTCTATCATTAAGTGTAAATTGTCAAGGGCACTATGTTTATATCTACCCACTGCCACGTTTTGGAAAGAAGCTTCTATGCACAGCTTTGGCAGGAAACTCTGGGTGCCATGTGAAGATACAGCTGAAAGATATTGAATAAGAGAAAAGTAAAATCATTCCACTTACTATTCTCAGATGAATATAATGAAAGCTTCTAATACGCAAAATTAAAATCAATCAGAGAACTTCAGCAATATGGCTGAGAAAGACTCATCAGGACTTCATTCCTCCAGGGAGACAAACTCGCAGACAACGTACAGATCACACAGCCTATCACATAGTTCCATAGTACTGTCATGCTGGAGCACACATCATGATCCTAGACCTCAAAAAATCAGGAAAAGTGCCATTTGATCCCAAAACTAGCAGAAGGAAAGAAATTTAAACTTAAAATAGAAATCAACAAAATACGATAGCAAAAACAGGAAAACATCAATAGGAAGATTGCATTTTCAGAAAAGATCAACAAAATCAATATACTTTTAAATAAAGAATGGAAGCAAGAAGACTAGGTAAAATCAGAAGTAAAGAAGTGAAAGCAGACGCAATATAACTGATACCAAAGAAATAAAAACAATTGTAAGAGGTGATGATGGATAATTATATGTCCACAAACAGATATATAAAAAAAAACAACTTGTATAAATCTCAACAAGTGTATAACCTACCTGACTCCATTATGGAGAAATAATAAAAAAATACAAATATCAAATAATCTACCACTATTAAATACATTGAAAAAGTAAAACAAAACAAAACAAAACAAAATTCCCAACAAAGAAAGTCCTGTGCCAGATAAATTCACTGGAGAATTCAAACAAACATTTAAAGAGAAAGCACTTCAAATCTCCTCCAACATTTCCAAGGAGTGAAGAGAAAGGAAACTATCAAACAATCTCTGAGACACCAGCTTTACCAGGTTATCAAAGCCAAAGGAAGACACTACAAACAAAGACGACCACCAACTACTAACTATGAGGAATAGTTATACTAAGTCCACAATAAAATGAAGCAAACTGAATCAAAAGCACATTTTACTATTTTACAACATAATCAAGTGAGAATTCTTACTGGAGTTCAGGGTCTTTTAACATATGGAAATCTATAAATTTAAGAGTGTGCATTAACAGAATGAAGGTCAAACATGACATGTTCATATTAATTGAAGCAGAACAAGAATGTGAGCATATCGGACACAGTTTCATGATTAAAAACACTCAAGAGTAGGAACAGAAGGAAACCACCTCAGCATAATACAGGCCATCCGTACTGAAAGCTGAAATCTAACATATTCAATAGTAAAAGACTGAATGCTTCTCCTGTATGATCAGAAACAAGGTAACGGAATGACTTCAGCCCTTCCATTCAACATAGTACTGGATATTCTAGTCAGAACAATCAGGTAAGAAAAAAATACATAAAAGGAATCCAATTCAAAAAGAAAAAGAAAACTATCTCTGTTCACAGATGACATGATCTATAGAAAACCATAAAGAATGCCTATTTTTATTTTTATGCTATTTTATTGTTTGGTCATCACTTGTATATTTCTGCTAATTTTCCCCACTAGACTTTCCATTTTCAATTTTTTTAATGCTATAAATGCTTGAGTTAAGAAAAAAAGTTCAAATAAACAACATAACGTTATACTATAAGGAACATAAAAAAGAAGAAACAAACATGAAATTTAGTAGAGGAAGGAAATAACGAAGAAAAATCAGACATAAATAAAACAGATCAGAATAAAAAGTAACACTGAAAATCTCTATCAAAATTCCAATGTCATTTTCTTTGGCAGAAAGATCAAAACCCCTCTTATCATCCATGCGGATGCCACAGTATAACACCCCCAGAATAATTTTCAAACTGAAGAGTACATTGGAGGCACCACACTCCCTGATTTAAAACATACTACAACGCCATAGTTATCAAAATACACCACAGACATAAATACAGGGATCGCTAACCAAAAAGCAGAGGTGAGCCAGACCTGCCCTTATCCAATGTTAATGTGTAGGACAATGAAGTGAAGATCCTGTCAAAACTTACAATCTGATTTGGATTTCTAGGTGGGATCTGAGTTCCCACATTTCTCACGAGCTTGCAAGCAATGCCTATATCTTAGCTCAAGTGCCACACTTTTAAATTCCAAAAAGAAAAAGAAAAGAAATGGATGACTTTGAACGTAAAGAATATTGTGGAAATTACAACTTCTAATTTCAAGAACAAAACAATTCGTCTTTGAACATTTACTACCCACTACATCACATTCTAACATTTTTTCATAAATTCACCCATGAATCCACACTAACCTAAGAGAACAGTAGAATTGTTCTTCACCTTTCAAAAAACATCTTGGCAAAACTTCAGTAATAGTACATCCTGAGTTTTATCCCAGATTGAAACTGAATTACTTTAAGACAAACACACAGACCACTCACAGAAGTAACCCTAAAAGAAGGTTCACGGCAGGTTTCAAAGGGACAATGGGAATGCAAACACAATTAACCCACAGAACGTATCAACTAAAACAGGTAAGTGAGGATAAAACATAAAAGAGAAAATTATAGATTCAATAAAAAAGAATAAAAATGATAGACTAGAGTTTTTCTTTATTGTCACTAAACTGAGAAATGCTTTCAGTGATGAAAACTCATGAATATATTTGTGGATGAAGGTTTTTGTGTCTTGCGAAAACACCACAAAGACAAACACACAAGTCTATGACTAAAATAACCACTGTTTTTGAGTCTCTTATAGCATTCAATGTATTGGTCTCATGTGGCTTTTGTGCTAAGTTATATTTTACAATTTTAAGGCAGTGGAACATATATGATGCATGTTTTCTTTCTCTAGAGCAACAGAGAAGTGATAAGAAATGCTATGTCTGTGACATGAGTGTGGAATAAAATGGAAATGTGTAGGGCCAAGCCGTTACTTATTTACAATCTCTACTTCAAACAATGGTATCTTAGGCCAACACAGGAGAGCCTTCACTTTCAAAGCAGACTACAAAGTGAAACAGAGAAAGGAGTTTCCTGATTAAGTAAGATGACTTATGCACATCTTTCAGTAAATCCTCCCAAAGTACATAAAAATAAATGAGAAAAATTATTAACCTTATAGCGGAGGGATCCAGCAGGGAACACCGAGGACACGAAGTGCATGAATCTCTACTGGGTCACACTGGTGATGGCGCCTAACAGTCTTCAGAGGACACACAGTAACTACTGTGAAATAAATGTCCAGAAGCAAGTAAATCATAATTAAATGTAAACATGAGAACTTCCCTGTCATTCAAGTATCAAGCCAAATATACTGCCCACACTCTGTAATCTGGAATAGTGTATGTAAACTATGTCTTTCGTGTGTGATCACAGGCTTTCACAGGCTCCTCTGCATTTTGATCAGCTCAATCAGAGGCTTTTCCAGAGACCCAGATATGGGAGGTTAACCCATGTACAAGAATCGTGGAATTCTCATCTCCTGTAGGTACGCTGCCCTCGAGGGTTCCGGAAACACTGGGATTTCTCCACTGCAACACAGATGGACTGGGAGTTTAGATACAAGTCCTAGTCCTCATGTTGACCGAAGTCCTGTCCAATTTCTGTCTCTCAAAAATAATGTTCTTCTATTCTTTCCTGAGAGTGTCCATAGCAAGGTCAAGTGGAAGAGGAACAGGCAAAGTTCATTTAACACCAGGGCTAAATCTATGGCTCCCTTACGTCATTTACCTCTCAGGTTTAACCAGAGAATGATAAAAACTGATTCCTTTCTAGGTGGTGGAAAAACAAGAAAGAGGCACACCTCACAGGGGAACCAAGAGGCTGAATCAAGGCTGCACGGAATCCAGCTTCAGTTCAGTCAAGGGCACTAAGTGTATTTTTAAAAACAAAACAAAATAAAAAACTCCTATAATTTGAAGCACACTGCATCTGGGCAGGCAAACTTTGAAAATGTATGCTCCAGACAAAATTCCAGGCCTACATCACAAAAGATGAACAATTTAAAGGGTTCCTAAACACGGGGAAGAGGATAAAACAGGTGAGCCTGGAGTCCTTCCCTCCCTTCACTTTTCATTCAAACTAACGTCACTCCTGCATGGTGAACTTCATCAGCCACTCTTTTCTGGACCTCTATTTATCCTTCTTCAAGTCACCATGCCAAATATATTCGTGGAAAGAGCTCCCACGTTGACAAGTCACACAGGTGCAATCTGCTAATGGTACAATGCTGATTTCTTAGCTTGGACCCCACAGATTACATAGATTTTAAAAATATCAAGGTTTCCCTACACTTTCACTAATTCTCAGTGCTATAGGATCTCTTCTGTTTTCATGTCAGGCTTCCTCCTAAAAACTGACTTTGCCTGAATTGAGCTCAGGAAATAAAATCAGTCGCAATTTCCAGTATCTTCAAAAGACTCCACTTATACAGAAAAGCCTTCATGAGATATTTGGCCATTATTCTATACACGTTAATGGTAAGAGATGAGAAAGCACACTGCAGGGAAAACTATTTAAGAAACTCTCACAGAAATAAATGCATGTTCTTCCATTATCTCCTAGGCTGCTCAGCCTGTGAGGACTCCAGGCTCTTCCATGTCGTCTATTCACTTCTCCACCCTGCTAGAACTCTCTCCTGTCTCCCATGTCTTCTCCTTTCTCCAGCAATTTAGCCTTATCTCCATTGTGTTACAGATAAATTTGCTTTCCTAAGTCTATATCCTATTATGAATACGTAGGATCAGCTTCATTTGGAATAGGTTAGCTTTCTTTACATGCAAGTTCTAAAGAACGTAGTTGAACCTATATATGTATATGCGTATCTCTGCTATTTTGTTTTCTATCAGAGCATAATTGACACAGATTGTTAAGCTGGTTCGGATGTACAACACAGTGACCTGACAACTCTATAGGTTCTACGACGCTCACAAGTGAGCTACTGTCACCGTACAACGCTATGATACCACCATTAAACATGCTCCTTATGCTGTGTCTTTTATCACCATGACGTATTCATTCCTTAACTGGAAGCCTGTACTTCCCATCTCCTTTACCCATTTTGCCCATTGTCCCTCTCCGTTTCATGCTGGCAACCAGCAGGTTGTTAAATGTATTTATGGGTCTTTCTGCTTTTTTGGTTGTTTCTTGCCACTTACGACAATGAAGATAGACTTAGAAGATATTATGCTATGTGAAATAAGTCAGAGAAAAACACCATATGATTTCACTTATATGTACATTCTAAACAACAAAACAAATGAACAAACAAAACCAGAAATAGACCCATGAATATCTATTCTGTTTTGAATAAAGTCCATGGATAATCTTGAAAACTATAAAAATTCCAAGATTACACATATTTCATAATGCGACAAACTGGCTTATAACAATTTTCCAGTGCTGGCAGAAGAGATCCGGGATCCAAGTCCAAGGTCTTCTGGCTCATGACACAGCAATCACCGTATCACCTTCTTGCTCACATTCATCTCACCTACCAGCCCCCCAACCACATGCACACATGTAGCTGCTGCACATGCACTGGCTTTGTGTCCCATCTATGAGACACAGGAAACCACAACACACTAAAGGAACAACTAGCGTATCTGCCTGCACCTTTTGCCATTTGAAGGAGACCTCTCCATTTTCTTATGCAGTAAACAAATCTGTCCTCTACCCACGAGCAAGATAGTATCACTATATTCCAAAGCCTTTTTCTACACAAACATCAATGAAAAAACAATTAGAATAAGAACCTTCAATGCTTCTATCCATAACACCCAGAGAAACTGAAACCAATAGAAAATCATGTCCCAACAGCAGCCACCACTCAGTTTGATCCCGGCTTGGCTCCTGCCTAATTTTCCCATGTGTATACCACCTTGTGAAACACTCATTAATCTTACATAGGATCTGGGATAAAATGTACTCAATTTACACCAGGAAACATTTTTCAAGGCTATGATCAGCAGGATGCAATGCAGGAGAATCGGTGAGCTATCACGTTCCCTTCTGCAATGTCCTCTGTGGGCCTTGCATTCAACCAGGTTAAGAAACCACAATAACCATGAGGGTCTACCTTAAATTTCTGTAGTGATCTTTCTAAGGGAGATGGGAGAAGAAAGAATGAAACTGTGCAAAAAACATACAATTTAAATGTATCTGAAAAGATGAGAGTATTTTGTACTCCTTACCCAGGCAAAGCGGGTTCTGGATACAGTGGAATCACGGCTTATTACAATAAAAGGGATGAGAATTGGAAAGCAGAGGAATTAGGGCAGAGAATTACAGCAAAGGTGTTCACCAACCATCAACAGAGAATATTAAGAAGAACCATGAGAGACGATGGACTCTGAAAAACAAACTGAGGGTTCTAGAGGGGAGGGGGGTGGGAGGATGGGTTAGCCTGGTGATGGGTATTGAGGAGGGCACGTTCTGCATGGAGCACTGGGTGTTATGCACAAACAATGAATCATGGAACACTATATCTAAAACTAATGATGTAATGTATGGGGATTAACATAACAATAAAAAAATTAAAAAAAAAAAACAGAGAATATTAAAAAGACAACCTAGACCTAAAAGATGTAGAAGATTGTGTAAAATGAAACGGAAGTGGTCACAAGGACAAAAATAGTGTGGGTAGCCCTGAACTTATGTGAAGAACACTGATCCTATGAATGCACTTGAAACACTGTGCATGTACTGGATGAAAATCATGGAACCACTAGTCTGGATCATGAGCTCACAACATGACTTCAAGGAATAGTAACAATACTGTAGACAGCAAATGTATGATTGGGTTCTAAAATGCCAAAGAGTATCCAAAATACATTTTCCTCCATATTTTACTGCTCATTTGGCAGAGACGTACAGCAGAAAATTAAAAACTCTTGTACTTGGAAGCTTTTACTTTAAGCTCCTTCCAACAAGCATCCATAGGGCTAATATTAATGATCTGGAAGACACCCAAGACCCACACTGTACCACACTGGACACACCCTTGACCACCTTGTAAACATACAAAAGTATCCACCCAGAACCACGGCAGAAATCTTTTCACCCAAAAGCTGTCATGGCTGGTGGGACTCCCTTAGAGACAATGACCCATGAGTCGTATATACTCACGTTTGGCAATAAAATCTGTAGAACTTAACCTACACCTCGTGAACTAAAGAGAGATATAATGGTAAAAAAGCTATCAGTTTGCCAGGATTTTTGCTACAGTGTATAACAAGATGACTGCTCATTTGCCAAGCCCCTGGAAGCCATTTTGCTATGGGGATATAGGAATAATTCATCTGAGCAAAGAAGCCCATGGAAGGTTTTTGACATCAAAACTGACACTGCGTGTGTGATCCTATGAGATTGTAAACATCACTAGAGGCAGGAAAAGATGGAGAGAAATCACAGGAGAAGTCTGCTCCAAGATCGAGGTGATGTTTATTGATGTGAAGAAATGACTTTGGTAAACAAATTAAAAGCACAATGCAACATTTTCAAAATATATTTCAATTTGTTATCAAATTTGATGGGAAAAAAAGAAAATGAATAGAAAATCTCAGTCACTACACAAACCACACAACACATTCATTTTTAATAGATTTCTGATCAAAATTGTAAAGATAATGATGTTTTTAGAGAAGCACAAAAGGGGGAGCCTGGGTGGCTCAGTTGGTTAAGCAACTGCCTTTGGCTCAGGTCACGATCCTGGAGTCCCAGGATCGAGTCCCGAAGTGAGTCCCACAGCCAGTCCCTCAGCAGGGAGTCTGCTTCTCCCTCTGACCCTCCCCCTTCTCATGTGCTCTCTCTCTCATTCTCTCTCCTCAAATAAATAAATAAAATCTTTTTTAAAAAAAAAAGCACAAGGGGCGCCTGGGTGGCTCAGTTGGTTAAACGACTGCCTTCGGCTCAGGTCATGATCCTGGAGTCCCTGGATCGAGTCCCACATCGGGCTCCCTGCTCGGCAGGGAGTCTGCTTCTCCCTCTGACCCTCCCCCCTCTCATGTGCTTTCTCTCTCGTTCTCTGTCAAATAAATAAATCAAATCTTAAAAAAAAATAAAAATAAAAAAAAATAAAAAATAAAAAAAAGCACAAAAGGATTCTATCTCTGTGTTCTTGGTATAAGGGAAGATTTCCAAAAATGATAAAAATCACTAACCATGATGGGTGAACTGACAAATTGGATTACATTAAAATTAAGAACTTCTGGGGCACCTGGGTGGCTCAGTTGGTTAAGCAACTGCCTTCGGCTCAGGTCATGATCCTGGAGTCCCAGGATCGAGTCCCGCATCGGGCTCCCTGCTCGGCAGGGAGTCTGCTTCTCCCTCTGACCCTCCCCCCTCATGCTCTCTCTCTCTCTCATTCTCTCTCTCAAATAAACAAATAAAATCTTTAAAATAAAATAAAATAAAATAAAATTAAGAACTTCTCTGCATCACAAGCTCAAGAAAAAACAGAGATACAGAGAGAAGACAAAGGACTTACTCTCATCATATATACAAAACTACAGATTGAAGAAAAATATATCACAACAGTAAAAATGGGCACAATGACCAATTAAACACTTTGAAAAAGAGATTATCCAAAGTTTAATGCCCAACTCCATACTAAAAAGAAGTGACAAACAAAAAAAAGGAAATAAAAACAAGACTCGGTAACATCACAAACCAACCAGAAAGCTACTGGGATGGGGCACCTAGGTGGCTCAGTTGGTTAAGCGTCTGCCTTTGGCTCAGGTTATGATCACAGGGGTCCTGAGATTAAGTCCAGTGTGGGGCTCCCCGCTGAACGGGGAGTCTGCTTCTCCCTCTGCCCCTTTCCCCACTCATTCATTCTCTCTCTCTCTCAAAAATAAAATATTAAAAAGAAAAAAAAAAGGCTACCACGAAAATGACATAAATTACCAAGTTTTGGAAAGCATGTTGTAAGCTAGAAATCCCATACACTGCTGGTGGGTGTGAAAATTTGTACAAATATTTTTGCAAAGTGTTTGTATTTATTAAAGCATAACATATTTAAACATATTCACTGACGATTCGCTCCCACATATATAGCTAGGAGGTAAGTGTGCATGTTTCAACAAAAGACAAATTATAAATTTTACATGCCAGTACTGTTCATGATAGTCCTACACTGAGAACCATCCACCTGTGTCCAATAACAGTAGAATGATGCACTCAGTTGATATTCACACAATGGAACTGGAACCTTCCATTCTAATGAGTGATGCACAATAACATGCAATAAATACAAATAAATTCACAAAGAATAGCTGGAAAGAAAAAAAAGCCCAATATAAAAGAGTTCCTGGGGTGCCTGGGTGGCTCAGTGGTTAAGATTCTGCCTTCAGCTCAGGTCGTGACCAGGGGTCCTGCGATCAAGTCCTGAATTGGGCTCCCTGCTCACTGGGGAGGCTGCTTCTCCCTCTCCCACTCCCCCTGCTTGTGCTCTCTCTCTCTTCTCTCTCACTCTCAGATAAATAAAATCTTTAAAAAATAATAATAAAAGAGTTCCTGTTCCGTGATTACATTTACATAAAGTAGAAAAATGAGGACAGCAATCTTTTGCCTTACATGTTAAAAGAGTGCTGAACTTTGGGGAAAGTTACTGAGGAGCTCAAGGGGAATTTTAGAGGACAAATAATATTCTGTTTCTTGATCTCACTGGCTTATAGAAATGTGATCAGTTTGTGAAATTACACTGAGCTGTTACTTATGATCTCCACATGTGCTTTACTTTAAAAAAAAAATCAAAAACTACATGTAGATAATTAGATAAATATCACATTGTATGTGTTGACAAGTTGAAATTAGAAGTACGATGTAGGGGCGCCTGGGTGGCTCAGTCATTAAGCATCTGCCTTCGGCTCAGGTCATGATCCCAGGGTCCTGGGATTGAGCCCCGCATCGGGCTCCCTGCTCGGCAGGAAGCCTGCTTCTCCCTCTCCCACTCCCCCTGCTTGTGTTCCCTCTCTATTTATTTTATAAATAAATAAAAGTATGATGTAATTTCTTTTTTTTTTTTTTTTTTTAAGATTTTATTTATTTGACACAGAGAGAGAGCACAAGTAGGCAGAGTGGCAGGCAGATGGAGAGGGAGAAGCAGGCTCTCCGCTGAGCAGGGAGCCGGATGTGGGGCTCGATCACAAGACCCCAGGATCATGACCTGAGCCGAAGGCAGCCAGCCGCTCAATGGACTGAGCCACCCAGGCGCCCCAGTACAATGTAATTTCACACTGTGATTAGATTTATTTTTATTTTCTTAAAGATTTTATTTATTTATTTGACAGAGAGAGACACAGCGAGAGAGGGAACACAAGCAGGGGGAGAGGGAGAAGCAGGCTTCCCACAGAGCAGGGAGCCCGATGCAGGGCTCGATCCCAGGACCCTGGGATCATGACCTGAGCCAAAGGCAAATGCTTAACAACTGAGCCACCCAGGCGCCCCTGTGATTAGATTTAAAAAGCATTTTTTTTTTTTAAAGCATGCCTTAATTTCTAGTTAAAACAATATGGTACTGAGGCCACAATTCACTGAAACAGAATGAAAAGTAGAGTTATTTAAATAAAATCTACTCAGGAAAACATAAGAAACAAATAATAAAAAATAGATTAGGGTATGAAGAAAAACATAAAAACTTGGTAAATCCAAACCCCATTATCTCCATTGTAATATTAAACATAAATAAACCAAATGTTCCTAGCACTGCCAAACTTTGCTTGAATATACCCCATTGGAATTTTCCTAGAGCTATAACGAAAACCGGAGGAAAGAACTGGAAAAAACCAAAAACAAAAACAAAGAAACAAAAACACACCTCATGTAGTGATAACCAATCAAACAACCAGCATGGCAATATATCATACAGAATAATCTTTAACACTAAAGGAGTTTGTCACTGTTACTCATAGTGTTTTCAATACCTAAATATATGCCATTTCAATATTCTAAGTGAAGAATAACAATCTGTTAGTATGTGTGCGTATCTACACACATATATGTAAAAATACACACACAGGTACATATAGGGAAACCTTTATTTTTCACTCATGAGACATTAAAACAATCATCACAGATAGCTGGTATCATCAACATGGTGAACAAGGTCCAGTGGGTGGCTCAATCAGGTAAGTGTCTGACTCTAGATTTCAGCTCAGATCACGATCTCGGAGTTGTGAGACAGAGCCTCGCAGCTGGATCCCACATCCTGCACCAAGCTGGGCATGAAGGCTCACTGAGATTCCCTCTCTCCCAATCAAAAAAAAAAAAAATGGTGACATACTTAGTTCCCACTTCAATACTTTTCTTTTCTTTTTTTTTCTTTTATTTATTTACTTCAGCGAGAGAGAGAGAGAGCGAATTCGAGCATGAAGGGGGGAAGGGCAGAGGGAAAAGCAGACTCCCCATTGAGCAGGCAGCCTGACTCAGGGTTGGACCCCACGACCTCAGGATCATGGCCTGAGCTGAAGGCAGATGCTTAACCAACTGAGCCACCCAGGCGCCTCCCCCCACTTCAGTACTTTTCATAATAAGCTCAACTAGCAATTATTCACATATGACATCACTGGGCAATTCTCAGTGCTCAGGGGTGAGGTTGAAACACACCCCCTGGACCACAGAGACCAAGAAGGAAAACATTAGAAGGGTAAGAGGAGCAATTTCAGGTTGATCACAATGCACCTCCCCGGGACCAGCACAGTGCCCCACCATGAGGGACCAGCAGGAACTATAATTGTTCCACTAAGAAAAAGAGAGCCCATGGTTGGGCACCCAGTATTCCCCAAATGGCAATCCACTTCCTGGATGGCCACGTAGGCCTCATCTCAATGGGATCTCTGGGGGAACCTGTGGTGCTGGACACTGGGGATCCTACAGACATGGAGAAGGTGGGTAGGACTTACAGCAACCAGTGCTCAGATCTCGGAAGACTCCCGGACCAGACTGTGTTCTACCTTGCAGTCACACCCATTCAGAGATCCCAGTAACTCTGCCCTCTTGTAGGGCTGAGATAAACGCATCTGGTCAAGGAGCTTTGCAGCAGCTATGCCCGAGTTGGGTCTCCAGCCAACAGGCTGAGCTAGAGCATAGAGGCCATTCTATGACCCTACCTGGGAAGGCATGCAAGTTGGAAGTCACTTCCCACTGCTGAGCACAGCCTCTAGTCCCCGCGCCCTCCACCATCAAGCGTGAACAAAGACCCTGGGCACCACAGAGCCTATCTTATAGGCCTATGGGGAGAGAGCCAAGCCAGCAACACTGCCCAAGTGTTGAGTATAACCTTGACTCTGCAGGACCAGGGAGCTTGAACAGCGAACCAGGGCAGTCTCAGAGTGAAGCCTATTGTACTGCCCAGCAACAGAGAATGGCCTTCAGTCCTGCCAAATGTTTGAGCATAACGTCTGCTCCCACCTTAGAGGGACCTGCCAGCACTGGCGTGGAAAACACTCGGGAGCCCACAGCTCCCAATGCACACGTCTGCCCTCTGTGAACATAGGAAGAAGGATTCCAAGAAAAATCTGGACCAGAGAAATCTTTCCAATTTTCAAACGCACACAGGCTATTTGGTTATATTTCAAAGTTCAATATTCACATTCAAATAGTGAGGATTCAGCATGAAACGTGACTTACGGGCTACCGTTCTCATGAAGAATAAAGTCCGACATGTCCATTTTCATAGTGTGTACAATGGCAGCAGTCATGTGTGAGCTACACTCTCAATAGTACTTCCACACTATCCTTATTAAAAGCACCATAATGTCCCAGCAGTTACAAAAAGGAAGAAAAGCTATAATATATAAATGCAGGGAAAATTAATCACAAATAATTTGAGGTTTAAGGTCACTGAGGAAAAGAGATTATTAGTGGTATCATCCCACTGCTTTAACAAGTACGAGTGACCCTTGAATAATGCAGGGGTTCAGCTTACTCACCACCCATGAAGTTGAAAATCCGTGTATAACTTTGACTCCTTAACACTTAATAGCCTACTGTTGACAAGAACAGTCAATTTAATCTATCAAAAACAGTCAATTAATACGTATTTTATATGTGTGTTATATGCAGTATTCCTACAATAAAGGAAGCTCAGGAGAAGAAAATTGTTAAGAAAATCCGAAGGAAGAGAAAATATATTTACGATACTGTATTATAAATAAATCTGACCACAGTGGACCATACTTCAAACCCATGTTGTTCAAGGGTCAAGTGTACTTTGTGTTACCGTCTGTTTACCTGCAACCTTGATGAAGCTGGGGTAGGCTAAGGATGTGTCGAATAACGTTTCTTCTATTACAATCAGTGTTAACACATTAAAATTCATTCAGTGTTATTAATTAAATATATTAAGTTCAAACACACTGTAAACAAACCACTGAAAAATCACTATATAGATATCTTTGGTCAAAATGCCCATTACATCACTCAAGAACCATCCCTGTTCACCTGATAGAATGATCTGTGAGTTGTGTTTTCCATGCTTTTCAACTGAGGCTAATTATTTAGTAAATGAGGATTTACAGTAATTTTACACCCTTTTAGGGCAGAGTTAGCTATACTTTCCTCAGTTATCTGTGAATATTTCTTTTATTTCAACTGAATAACAAATATTTACAAGTATCAACTGCTATGATGATGAAGATACATCCAGCTTTAAATAACCTACCACTGTATTCTCCTTAAACAGCAAATGACAAAACTACTTAAAATTTAGAATGTTTGTGTTTTACTTTAATGCAAATAATAATGCCCTGAATCCTTACTTCATCAGGAATCATTTCACTCTTATATGTCAACCACACACATCTCCATGTGGACTTTCCTCATATATTTCATGCTATAGCCTCCTTAATGTTGCATAGAAAAGTAGGTTATGAATGAATTCCCCATCACAGTGCCCTCATGTTGCTGACACAGCAAGAACCAAATCATTTTGCATGCACACAAGCAATAAAGGCTTAACATGAGTTGATTTCAGAGTAAAATTAATATTTGCCATGCAAAATATCGCAAATATAGTCAAAAGAAAAAGGAGACACACTGAAACTAATAATCCTTCTCCAGGTATCTATCCCCCCTTGATCCTTTCAGGCATATTAACAGACACAGTTCACCATTGGATAACACGGGTTTGAACAGCGTGGGTCAATTTATACATAGATTTTTTTCTTTTTTTTGAATATAGTGTAGTACTATAGACATGTTTTCTCTTTGTTACGATTTCCTTAATATTTTCCTTCATTAACCTTACTTTATTATAAAAATATTGTATAGGATACAGACAACATAAAAAGAAGGGGATGATTAACTATTCATATTCTAGGTAAGGTTTCTGGTCAACAATAGGCTATTTCTTTAAAAAAAGATTTTATTTACTTATTTGAGAGAGAGAGCAGGAGGAGGGGCAGAGGGACAGGGACAAGCAGACTCCATGCTGAGCAGGGAGCCTGATGCAGGACTCGATCCCAGGACCCTGGGATCACGACCTGAACCAAAGGCAGACGCTTAACCGACTGAGCCATCCAGGCGCCAGCCAAACAATAGGCTATTTCTATGGAAAAGTAGGTATGGTTTTGAGTTTTGGGGACTCAAACGGTGCCTGGGTGGCTCAGTCAGTTAAGCGTCCACCTGAGGCTCTGCCTTCGGCTCATGTCATGATCCTGGGGTCCTGGGATGGAGCCACGCTTTGGGCTCCCTACTCAGCGGGGAGCCTGCTTCTCCCTCTCCCTCTGTGCCCCCCACACCCCGGTGTTCTCTGTCTCAAATGAATAAAATCTTTCAAAAAAATTACACACAGATTTCCCCTTCTGGAGGGGGTTGGTACCCCTCCAGCCTGCATTGTCCAAGGCTAAAATGTAATTGATCTGAGAGTTTAAACTTTGGATTTTTATCTGTAATAAATACTCTGATTTCTAATGTCTAAAATGTGGTACTGACTTATTGCTTTCTACTGTGAATGTTCTTATTTAGATTTCCTTTCTACTGCATACTTTGCAAATTGTCTACATCTTTAATATTTTTATCCTTTATGAAGACTCTGTATATTAAACACAAAGGTCACTCATCAATCAGTACATTTCTAGGATTTCTATCCACTATGCTTTCTCTGATGCTGAGTAAGGGTTCAGTTCCAGGTAAAGACTTTGCCACCATTCTCGACATTTGTAAGGTACCCCCAGGATATATTATCTCACGCTGAATACTTCTGATTATGAATTAAATTCCTTGCCACATTCTTTACATTTGTAGGGTTTCATACAGTATGCACTCTATGAAGTTCAGAAGTGTGTAGTTCTGGGCGCCTGGGTGGCTCAGTTGGTTAAGCGACTGCCTTCGGCTCGGGTCATGATCCTGGAGTCCCTGGATCGAGTCCCACATCAGGCTCCCTGCTTGGTAGGGAGTCTGCTTCTCCCTCTGACCCTCTCATGCTCTATCTCATTCTCTCTCTCAAATAAATAAATAAAATCTTTAAAAAAAAAAAAAAAAAAAAGAAGTGTGTAGTTCTGCTTAAAGACATCGCCACAATTTTTTTTTTTTTACATTTGTTGGCATTGTCCCCACTATGTATTCTCTTATACTGATAAGTTTTGAGTGGTAAAGGTTTTGCACATTGTTTACATTTGTAATATTTCTTCCCATTATGAAATGCCTGCTGTCCAGTGAATCTTGAAGACAGTTAAACGGTTTGCCGCACTTACTACATTTTTAAGTCTTCTCTTCAGTAAGGATACAATGATGTACAATAAGATTTGAGCTTTCATACACAACTTTCCCACATTTATTACTATAATACTGGTTCTATGGAAACTGAGCTCTCTGATGTTTAATAGGATTTGACCCTTGATTGATGTTTTTCCCAGATTCACTGCATTGTTAAGTTTTGTCTCTATTATAGGCACCTCCATAATTATAAAAGTTAGAGCCCTGACTAAAATCTTCCTAAGTTCTGGGGTGCCTCGGTGGCTCAGTTGTTAGGCGTCTGCCTTCAGCTCAGGTCATGATCCCAGGGCCCTGGGACTGAGCCCCGCATCGGGCTCCCTGCTCCGCGGGAAGCCTGCTTCTCCCTCTCCCACTCCCCCTGCTTGTGTTCCCTCTATCACTGTGTTTCTCTCTGTCAAATAAATAAATAAAATCTTTAAAAATAAATGAATAAAATAAAATAAAATCTTCCTAAGTTCACAACACCTTGAAACCTTGCTCCAAATTAAGAATTGTGTGAGATAAGTATTACAAAGTGATGTCTGGATAAAGACCCTCCAGTGTACATCTAAACTGGAAACTTTCCAACAAGGAGGGATTATGTGTTGGTGGAAGTGTAACAAACCCTCTGGAAAGCACTTCTCAAATCAATCATATTTAGACATTTTATCTCCCCTTTAAACATCTAACATTCTGGGACGCCTGGGTGGCTCAGTCGTTAAGCGTCTGCCTTCGGCTCAGGTCATGATCCCAGGGTCCTGGGATCGAGCCCCACATCGGGCTCCCCGCTCTGCGGGAAGCCTGCTTCTCTCTCTCCCACTCCCCCTGCTTGTGTTCCCTCTCTCGCTGTGTCTCTCTCTGTCAAATAAATAAATAAAATCTTTAAAAAAAAAAAAATAAAATAAAATAAACATCTAACATTCTGAAATTTGTCAGTTAACGATGAAACCAATCTTGTATTTGAAATCGTTTGAATGATTACTTTTAAGTTTGGACTAGGTGACTTTCCAGAATTTCCAAATACCGTTCAAAAAAATATGTATGTTTAAAAAATGGATTATCATCCCTGGGTTCAAAAACATTGTTCTGCAAATATAACTGACTTAAGGTGACGTTTTCCCCGAATGTTTTATATCCCTGATCTCTTGTGGCAGTAAGGATTTCATTATAGTAATTGTCACAATATGGTTATATCCATCATAATGTCCTTCATTACCCCCCATCACATTCCCAGTCATTCATCAGTATAAATACTTATTTCCACAGCTTCCACATCTTCCCGTATCACTCTACAAACTGAATCTCCTTTCCCTGTCTTTGCCAACAGGCCCTGGGTGTTATGGAAAGACATGACTAAAAGATACAAAATAAGTTACCACACTTAGGACACTGACATGCATATATGTTAAAATGCTCATGTGTAGAACTGATACTCATCACAGCACATCAGCAGAAGGGAGAAATAGGAACCACCAGGACTGTGCTCCTCCATGGAGACAAAAACGGAACAACTTACCTTTTAGACTGCTCCAGAAGCCAGTTAGGAGAACACAGCACCCCAGGTAAGTACAAAGGAAGAGCCTCATCAAAGAGACAAGGAAAGCTTGTGACACTTGCCCACAATAGCCACTCACCCTCCTAGACACTCCATGGCAACACTGTGAGAAAACTCTTACCTCTCCTCAGGAAAGAAACAAATGAGTGACCTATATGTTCAATGATCTGGCTTCCTGGCTGCTGCCTGAGGGACTTGTTTCTGTCATGCATGACATGGGAGGCAGAGGAAATGAGAGCACCATCTGGATGCAGTGTGGTGGCTGCTCAGACCAGAGGTGAGCATTTTTTCAACCAATGGAGAGAACACAGAGCTGAAGACAAACAGAGAGGAAGCTATCACGGACATAAAGTAGTAACTACAGTTTTAAACCTGGGAAATTACAAAAATTCAGAAATGATAAATGTCCAGAACATGTGTGAGAGGTCCCAGAATTACTATTATTTGTGTTCCTCTGTGCAAAGCAAGTCCATAATCTTGGGCTCAGAGGCTGCTTTTTTAAAATCCACATATGTCAACAAAATATAATAAAGCATAGGGCGCCTGGGTGGCTCAGTCGTTAAGCGTCTGCCTTCGGCTCAGGTCATGATCCCAGGGTCCTGGGATCGAGCCCCACATCGGGCGCCCTGTTCGGGGGGAAGCCTGCTTCTCCCTCTCCCACTCCCCCTGCTTGTGTTCCCTCTCTCGCTGTGTCTCTCTCTGTCAAATAAATAAATAAAAAACCTTAAAAAAAAAAATATATATATATATATATATATAATAAAGCATACAAAGAAACAGAAAAATGTGTTCCAAACAGAGGAATGAAATAAATCTCCAAAGCTGGCCTTAAATTAATAAAGAACTATTATTAGTGGCCTAACAAAGAATTCATATAACCATCATAAAGATGTTCACGGAGGAAGAAAACAGATAGTTAACTAAATGGTATCAGGGAAACTATGCATGACCAAAATGAAAATCCAAACAGACAGAAAGTATAACAACAATGAACCAGAAATAGGGAGCTGAAGAGAACAGTCACTGAATTTAAAAATACACCAAGGGGTCAGCCATAGACTTGATTAATCAGAAGAAAGAATCAGACATCTTAAAGACACCTTATTTTAAATTCTCTACTGAAAGGATCAAAGAAAAATGTGGAAAAGGACAGAGTCTAAGGGACTCATGGGAGACCAACAAGTGGACCAATATGTACATTAAGGGGACCCCATAAGGAGAGGAGAGTGAAGGAGGCAGAGTTTACATGAAAAACTAAAGGCTTGTACATCCCACGTATGTGGGAAGAGACTAATTCAACAAGCTCAGTAAATTCAAAATAGGATAAATCTCAAGACATGAACACAGTGACACATCATAATTAACTTATCACAAATCACAGGTGAAAAGAAAATTCTGAAACAGCATGACAAAACCAACCATCTTGTACAAGAGAGCTTTGTAAGATTAGTAGTGGGATTCTCAGCAGACCTGACAGGAAGAACTACATGGGAAAATATATTCACATACTGAAAGATCAAAAAATAGCCACCAAGAATACTTTACCTGGCAAAGCAGTTTTCCATGAATGTAGAAATGAAGACTTTCCCAAGTAAAAACCCCTCTAAGTTTACCAGAAGACCTGTCCTACAAGAAACGTTAACGGAAGTCTTTCCAGGTGAAATAAAAGGATTTTGAACAGTAACTGAAACCACATGACAACATAAAGCTCTCAGCTAAACGTAAATATTTACACAATTACAGAAACTGTAGTGTTGTAATGAGGTAGCACATGTCACTTTTATTTCTGCAATAGAATTTTTTTTATATAAAAGCATAAAATCATAAACCTAGGTAACAAAGTACACCACATAAAAGATAGAATTTGTGATATTGGTAACAAAGTGGGTGCAGGGGTGGAGATGATAAGTAGAAGAGTTTTGTATGCAAATGACAAGAGCACTTAAAAATGGTTTGTTATACCTTTAAAATGTTTTAAGTAATCTCTAATGTAACTATTATGAAAATAAGTACAGAGAAGACACAAAAGTTAGTGAGGATGGTATCAAAGCATATCATGGGTATAACACCACAATTAAGGATATAATGTAATACCAAAATTTGATTCAGAGGTATAAAATGTTTAAAAATTACACTGAATTCACAAGAGGTGTTTCTCTCATGCAAAGGGAATATAAATTCACCAACAGCTGATGAAATTAATTCTATTATTATAACAACTCACCTAGACATGATACAACACTCACTGAACACTAACCAATAAAACAAATTCACAAGATGAGTCATAATCAAAGTATGCATGGGTGGTATTTATACAGACAAATACATACATAATTTTATTGATAAAGGGCATAAAGCTCATTCATATGTGAGATAAACTCACACTGTCTTGAAATCTACTGAGTTGAAAATTGTCATCCTATAATAAAATACACAGGCAACAACAATAGCACAACTAAATAATGTTGTGGAGGGTCCCATACAGAAGTAAGCACATTATTATGAAATTGCAAAAGCAGAATAAGACAAAATTTAACCCAAGTAAGTCTACATAAAAATACATGAATTTTTGAAAGGAAACCTTCTATATAAGCGTAATTTTAACCTGTGACTATGTACCCATGAAAAACAAGTATTTTGAATTACTGTCATGCCTAAATTGACAGTAAAATTATAAAGAATATTCATTAAAATCAACCATGAATAGCTCTAATAGAAAATCTTATGAATGAGCACTTAAAAGACATTAAAAATGTATTATGTTATTAACATGTCCCACCTCTTATACAAAATACAAGGCTGTAATCCATTCTTTAGAAACAAGCAGGCTGGGGTGCTGGGTGACTCAGTAGGTTAACATCCAACTCTTGATTTCACCTCAGGTCACAATCTCAGGGTTGTGGGATTGAGCCCCTCAGGTAGTCTGTTTAGGGTTCTCTCCTTCTACCCCTCCCCATACTAGTGCTGGCTCGTTCTCTGTCTGTCTCTCATAAATAAATAAATTTTAAAAAAGAACCAAGCACCCGAAGAAATACCCTTCATTTTGAAATATAGAGTATCAAAATTGTAAAATATGCCAGCAATCACTTTGTAAAAAATAAATACTGGGAATTAAATTCGGATACATTCTGAGGAAGAAAAGCCTAACAGTAAATTTCTCCTAAAGTAAAATTAAATTTATAAACAAAACTTTTTTTAAAATATGGGGATTTTACTAATTATCCACCTCACTTCTTAGCAGCATACGCCCATGTCATGTCACAACTATTCATATAAAAAAATTAGAGATGAATCTGACATATAACTAATAAAGTGAAAACACACGACAAAAATCACAACTTCATATCATACAAAACTATAAAATGATGCAATTATTAATAAAATAACAACTGAGACTTTATTATAGGCTGCAAGTTCTAAGTTCTAAATGTTCTAGCTCCCTTATGGCATTAATTTATAATTTATGTAGGAATTCTAGGACACAAAAAGATACATTATTTCACCACTGAGGAATGCAACACAGAGTGGAACTTTCTAATATTAGTCAATACAAAGAAAAATGAACCTTTGAAGGGAAATAAGGGATTAGATTTTCTCATTTTAGGGAGGTGCTTTATTATCTGATGAGATTACTGAGTCTCAATTTTGTTCAATTAAAATTAAAGCCTCCATAACATTGGAAAGCATAAACCAGAAAACACCAGATATCTATCAACAGTGTTCCCATGATTTCTGCACCAAACCCCAGTATTCCACTGCTATCATGACACACCTCTCATACGAGGCAAAACAGAACTTAGAAAAGGCTTAGCATAGAGCTCCTCAGAAATAGGGAGATTTCCCAGGGCCCTCACGGCAATGGAGAAGCTCTCAGACTATGGAAGCCGCCCACTCCCAGGGTAGTTGCCTGGCCCTCCCTGTGGATGTGATGGACCATCACTGGAGCTGAAGGAGAATCTTTAGAGAATGTAAGAGCTTGATAATGTTGGACAGCAGATGTCCCTCTGTGAGAGGGAGAGAAATAAAACTAGGCTTCTCAAACTAATTTCCATTCAAGGAGAGCTACTTAAAACACACTTTAAGGTCAATCTTCCTGCTTCACATTTGGACCTCACCTCCGTCATCTGCTTCATTCAGTCTCACCTACCTGGGTGGAAGGCTACTCTCTTCTTTCTCTTCATATCCCAGAGCTCCTTCTCTTGCTCCAAAAAGAGGACCAGGTTTGGCTTCCACACAACGAGATCTGTTTAATAGAAAAAAGTATTGCTGGAGATTCTAACTTTCAATCCAAAATTGTGCTCAGCAGAGAAGAGAGGACATTGTAGAATTCTAGAAAATTATTTCCCAAATGCTGTTAACCAACAGTCCCTTTAGAACACACAGTAGGGGTTTCGAATATTCACATTATGACCTCCACTTCCAAGTACTATTGATACAATAATAAAGAGTAATAATTGGAGTTTAGGATGTAGGCAGTACCATTTTATGTCACTGAATATGTAGAATTACCACAAATCTACAGAATTGATGGTATTACCCTAAGGAAAGGGGAAGCTAAAGCTGAAAAGGAAATATCATGAAAATTTTTCTCTACAAACCCCTACTGATTTCCCTTATTGCCTGGATCTGAATTCCAGTCGTGCAAAGACTCTTGGAAGAGATGGTTTTCAAAGGAAGGAACAAATCCGAGTGTGGTTTGGAAATATGGAAAAAGCCATCCTCAGCTAGGAAGAGGTGTCCGTAGTTCTCGAACATCACATCCCTGTACAACTGCCTCTGAGTATGTGTGGTTCAGGCATCCCCAATCCTCCTGAGAGTCTGACGGCCACATCGCTGAATGTCAGCACTGGTGAGCACAGAGGCCGACGCGGGGCTCAAGCCCATGACCCATGAGATCGTGACGTGAGCCAAACTCACGAGTCTGACACTTCAGCTACTAAGCCACTCCGGTGGGCCTCTGAATTAGATTCATACTCTGATTTACTCTAGGGCAGCAACAAGAACTCAGTTCTGCTGTGTCCCTCAGTGTGCCTCACGCACTGGTATCAATTTGCTTATCACTACAGCTGATGTCAACTTCTTTTACTTGGCTTGGTGCTCTCTGCCCGATTCCTCCTATATAACGTGATTTATCTCTTAATCATTCATAATGATTGGATGGATTTACTGAAAGATGTGCAGAATCCATCACATTCAAACGAGAAACTCCTTTCTTCTGAGTTCCTCTTTGCTTGTGGTTTCCAATGGAAAATGAAAGCTCTCTTCTGTGCACTGAAGATTCTGACTTGTGGGAGTGTTGGTTCTAAGTCAATGAGGCCTCCAACTTGTAAGATTTCACTGTATTTCACACTCACGTCACAGACACATTCTTTTGTTTACTTATTTGTATTTTCCAGAAAACATGAATCATATAGTTAACATACTGAAGTGTCCCTGTGTCCAAAGCTGTGACTTTTCATATGGGTACATAAACTTACTTTATTTCACGTGGCACAGAGTACAACACAGAATGGCATATACCATCAATGCACCATTTGCTGTCACGAGTGAACACCGTGGTAGCAGAGAGACTGTACCTCTAAAGACGGACACTAGGGAGAGCAATATATCATGGACTCTTGAGAAACAGAGAAATTTCTGTTACTGGGAAGTTACATGCACAGAGAATACACCTGACCAAATGGGTTTGACAAGTTGCAAATTTTCTGCATCCTATGACTGTTACTGGTGTTCTCCTGAAAAAAGCAAGCCCATGAAGACTAGGAGACCTAGGCTGTTTAAATTCCCAAATCTCAAAAGATCAAAAATCATACAAAGAAGAAAAACAAGGCACGCTGAAAGAAACAAAATACATCTGCAGAAATTGGCTGTAGGTAATGGACATCTATATTACCTGATAACACAATTAAAATAACCATCTAAATGATGATTAAATAGCTAAAAGAGTTAAACAAAATATTCAAACTACGTTAGAACAAAATCAAAGTATCAATGAGACAGAAAGTACAATCAAGGAACAAACAAAAAATGAGAGCTGACAGTAGTACAACAATAACTACACCTGAAACTTCACTAGCGGTTAATGACGACTTGATCAAGCAAAATAAAGAAAGAAAAAGCCTGAAGATAATTCACTAAAATTATGAAGTTACAGGGAGCACAAAATAAAAATGTAGACAAGGGACAAATGCCTGAGGGACTCACGGGACACCATCAAGGAGACCAATATACACATCAAGGGGACCCAATGAGGTAAAGAGAAAGAAAAGGGGGCAGAGAGCTTATATGAAGAATTAATGGCTTATATGTCCCTCATCTGAGGAAAGAAACAGGCCTAAAATATCAAGCAGCACAATGAATTCCAAATAAAATAAACTGAAAGATATCCACACAGATACACAATATAATCAAACTATCAAGAATCACAAACAAAAAGAAATTGAAAAGGAACAAGAATAAGCAACTCAGGGTGTACAACAGAGCTTCTACAGCATTATCAGTAGATTTCTCAGCAACAGCCTCATATAAAGAAAACAGTATACAATCTATTAATAGTCATGAATGAAGCAAATTACCAAGAATACTCCGTCAAAATGAAGGACAAGTAAAAAATTTCCCAGAGAACTACCTGTTACAATTTCAGCACCATTAGACTAGCCCTACAGAAAATGCCGCGATATCGTACACACAGAGAATTTTCTAACACTGTCATACTGTATGTAGCACAAATCACTTTATTACACAAAAAAGAATCAGAAAAAGAAGAATGTCTAGGGCGCCTGGGTGGCTCAGTTGGTTAAGCGACTGCCTTCGGCTCAGGTCATGATCCTGGAGTCCCTGGATCGAGTCCCGCATCGGGCTCCCTGCTCGGCAGGGAGCCTGCTTCTCCCTCTGACCCTCCCCCCTCTCATGTGCTCTCTCTCTCTCATTCTCTCTGTCTCAAATAAATAAATAAAAAAAAAAAATCTAAAAAAAAAAAAGAAAAAAAAAAGAAAAAAAAAAGAAAAAGAAGAATGTCTAGCCCAAGAATGAGCAGAGGGGAGGAAATTTTAACATGCAACATAAATCAACAAAAGAAGATACAGCAAAGGGCACCTCAGTAGCTCAGTCAGCTGGCGTCCAGCTCTTGATTCCGGCTCCTGTCACAATTTCAGGGTCGTGGGATTGAGCCCCACAAAAGGCTCTGTGCTCAATGTGGAAGTCTGCTTGGGGTTCTCTCGCTCCCTCTCCCTCTGTCCCTCCCCCTGTCCCTCCCCCTCTGTCCCTCCCCGTTTTCGGTCTCTAAATAAATAAATAAGTAAATAAATAAAATATGTTAAGAAATAGGATATGGAAAAAATAAAAAGCCATCAACAAAACAAAGAGTTGGTTTTCTGAAAAGATCCAGAAAAATGACACACCCTTTACTAAATCAAGTAAAAATAACAGAAGACTCAACTAAAACCACATTAAAACTGATGCCGGGGGCGCCTGGGTGGCTCAGCTGGTTGGAGACTGCCTTCGGCTCAGGTCATGATCCTGGAGTCCCGGGATCGAGTCCCTCATCGGGCTCCCTCCTCAGCGGGGAGTCTGCTTCTCCCTCTGACCCTCCCCCCTCTCATGTGCTCTCTTTCATTCTCTCTCTCAAATAAATAAAATCTAAATAAATAAATGAATGAATGAATGAATGAATGAATGAAACTGATGCTGGGACACCTGAGTGGCTCAGTTGGTTAAGCATCTGCCTTCAGCTCAGGTCATGATCTCAGGTTCCTGGGATGGAGCCCCGTATCAGGCTCCCTGCTCAGCAGGAAGTCTGCTTCTCCTCTGCCTGCCACTCCCCCTGCTTCTGCTCTCTCTCTGGCAAATAAATAAATAAAATCTAAAAAAAACAAAACAAAACAAAAAACTGATGCCATAGAAATAATAACTGTAAGAGGCGATAAAGAAAAATTATATGCCGACAAATGGATACCAAAAACCATGTGTATAAATTTCATAAAAGATACAATCTGTTAGGGGCGCCTGGGTGGCTCAGATGGTTAAGTATCTGCCTTCGGCTCAGGTCGTGATCTCCAGGTCCTGGGACAGAGCCCTGTGTCAGGCTCCCGGCTCAGCGGGGAGTCTGTTTCTCCCTCTCCTTCTGCCTCTCGCCCTGCTTGTGCTCTGTCTCTCTCTCAAATAAATAAATCTTAAAAAAAAAAAAAGATCCAATCTGTACTCTATCATGACCAAAAAAAACAAAAAACAAAAAACAAAAACAAAACAAAACAAGAAAACACCTCACAACAGACCTACAACTACTAAATAGATAGAAAAAAGTAACCAAAAACTCTGAAATTGTCTAACCCAGACGAATTTTTGGCTAATTCAAGGAAATATTCAATGAAAACTTACATCAAACTTCAAACACTAACAACGTATGAAGAGAAGAGAAATTATCGGATCCCCTTCTATGACACCAGCCTTATCCAGATATCAAAGCCAAAGACACTACAGGTAAAGAAGAATACAGACTACTACCCAAGATGAATATTCGTGCAAAAGTCCACAATAAAATACAGCAAACTGAGAGGCGCCTGGGTGGCTCAGTTGGTTAAGCATCGGACTCTTGGTTTCCACTTAAGTCATTATCTCAGGGTCTTGAGATCCAGCTCCTTTGGACTTAGCGCTCAACAGGGAGCCTGCTTGGGATTCTCTCTCCCTCTCCTTCTGCCCCTTCCCACTGCTTGTTCTATAAATACATACATACATACATACATACATACATAAGACCTTTAATAAAATATAAAATAAAATACAAGGAGCTGATGGCAAAAGCACATTTTAACATTCTAAAGCATGAACAAGTGGGAATACTTCCTCAAATTCAAGAGTTTCAACATACTGAAAACAATATGTAAGACATCCCGTTAACAGAATAAAGGTCAAAAATAACATCACTTGAACTGATGTGGAAAAAGAATTTGACCATATTCAACACTGTTTCATGATAAAGACACTCAACAAAATAGAAAGAGAAGGTAACCACCTCAATGTAGTAAAGGCCATATATGAAAATCCTAAAGGTAACATCATACTCTAGTTAAAGACTGAAAGCTTTTCTTCCATGATCAGGTAGAAAAGAATAAAGTAAATTCAACACTTCCGTTCAACATACTACTTGATATTTTACTTAGAACAATTAGATGACAAAAATAAATAAAAGGCATCCAAATTGGAAAAGAAAAAGTAAAATTATTTCTGTTCACAGATGATATACTCTTATATATAGAAAAGCCAAAAGAATCCACATTTTAAAAACTTTTTTAGGGGTGCCCGGGTGGCTCAGTTGGTTAAGCAGCTGCTTTCAGCTCAGGTCATGATCCCAGGCTCCTAGGATCAAGCCCCATGTCAGGCTCCCTGCTCAGCGGGAAGTCTGCTCCTCTCTCTCTCTCTCTCTACCCCTCCCCCTGCTCATGCTCTCTCTCTCTCAAATAAATATTTTTTAAAATAAATAAATAAAATAAAAACCATTTAAAACTCAAACAAATTTTACAAAGTTTCAAAATACAAGGTCAACATGTAAAAATTAGTTGATTCTACTAAAAAAAACCACCAAAAAATTAAGAATATAATTACATTTATGGTAGCATCACAAAGAATGAAATGCTTAAGATTTAACATGACAGAGATAAAATCTTATGTGATGAAAATTATAAAATATTGCAGAGGTAGCTAAAGACAAAATAAGTAGGAAAACATCTACGGTGTTGGATTAAAATCTAATGGTATTGGATTAACATACATAATATTATTAAGATGTCAATAGTACCCAATGTGATGGACAGGTTCAATGCAATCTCTCTCAAAATCCCGATGACATTTTTGCCAAAAGGATCAAAACCCATATTATAACATTCATACAGAATGTCACAGAATATCACGTATCCAGAATCTTTTTTTTTTTTTTAAGATTTTATTTATTTATTTGACAGAGAGAGACACAGCGAGAGAGGGAACACAAGCAGGGGGAGACGGAGGGGGAGAAGCAGGCTCCTCGCAGAGCAGGGAGCCCGATGTGGGGCTCGATCCCAGGACCCTGGGATCATGACCTGAGCCTAAGGCAGACGCTTAACGACTGGGCCACCCAGGTGCCCCCAGAATAATCTTTTTTTAAAAAGATTTTATTTATTTATTTGTGAGAGAGACAGAGAGAGCGAGAGAGCACAAGCAGGGGGAGCGGCAGGCAGAGGGAGAAGGAGCCTAATGTGGGGCTCGATCCCAGGACCCTGGGATCATGACCTGAGCCAAAGGAAAACACTTAACCGACTGAGCCACCCAGGCGTCCCACATATCCAGAATAATCTTGAAAATGATCAGTACCTTGGAGACATCACACTTCCTGATGTTAACCATATTACAAAGCCAGAGTAAGCAAAATAATATAAGAGGCATGATAAATAAGGAACACTGGAACAGAACAAAGAGCTCAGATATAAACTCTCATTTCAAAGGAACTTCAACAAGACCTCCTGCCTATACCACAGAATAGGTAAAAGACAGCATCTTAAAACAATGGTGTTGAGAAAATCACATGCCTACATGATAAGAATGATGATGGACTCCTACTCAAGACCATACACAAATATTAACTCAAAATGGGTCGAACACTTAATTAAACATAAACATGTAAATATAAAGCTCCTAGAAAAAAAAAGATAGAGAAAAAGCTACGTGATTTTTGATTTGACAATGATTTTTTAGATATGACACCCATGCTGGAGGCAACGAAATTAAAAATAAACCAGTGAGATTATAACAAACATAAAAACTTGTACACAGTAAAGGAAAGAATGGAGTGAAAACAGAAACTACAGATGGGAACAAATTTTTGCAAAGCACCTGTGTGTAAAAAGGTTAATATCCAGAATTTATAAAGTAATGATACAACACAACATCCGTAACAACCTGAATGATAAATGGGTAAAGCACTGAATACACATTAATCAACCCAAAAGGTACACACATGGCCAAGATGCATATAAAAGATGCTCCAAATCTGATAAATGATTAGTGAAATACAAATGAGAAACAACAAGGTATCACTTCACACGCAAGAGGATGACCATTATGAAACATATCAAAATTAACATGGCTTGGTAACGGATGTGGAGAAGTTAGAACTCATATGCACCATTGCAGGGAAGATAAAATGGTGGAACCAGTGTGAAAAACAGCATGGAGATCCTTCAAAAAATTAAAAACAAAATTATTCTATGTTCTACCCATCCCACTTTTGGGTTTATATCCAAAAGAATTCAGAGGAAGATCTGGAATTGGTATTTGCACATCCACATCCACTGCAGCTTGACCCACAAAAGCGAGTAACAGGTAGAATCCACCCAAATGCTAATGGTTAGGTGGATGGATGAAGAAAATGTAGCATACACATACCATGGGATATTTCTCAACTTTGAAAAAGAAACAGGGGCGCCTGGGTGGCTCAGTTGGTTAAGCGACTGCCTTCGGCTCAGGTCATGATCCCGGAGTCCCGGGATCGAGTCCCGCATCAGGCTCCTTGCTCGGCGGGGAGTCTGCTTCTCCCTCTGACCCTCCTGACCCTCCCCCCTCTCATGTGCTCTCTCCCTCTCTTAAATAAATAAATAAATAAATAAATAAAATTAAAAAAAAGAAACAGATTTTGTGACATGATACAACTTGGGTAAACCTTGAAAACATTATTTTTAGTGAAATAAATGACTCACAAAGAGACAGGTACTATAGGATTCCACTGAGGTGAGACGGATCCATTGTGGTGACTGCTCAGAAAAAAAAGCTGACCGCTTATTCAAGCACTGCAGAGACTGCACAGCTGCACACAAACATCAGGGGAAATAATGTATCATGGGTTCCGAAGAAGAAACAACAGAGCATTTTTTAACTGGGATATTTAAAAAACTCAGACATTACACATCCCCAGAATATGTTTGACAGGCCCCAGGATTATGCAGGACTATGCAGGCTAATGCACAGTTGAGTGTTATTTTTATTCTCCAGTACAAAGCAAGTCTATAAAGCCTGGGGCCAGAGGCTGTTTTTTATTTAATCCCCAAATCTCAGCAAAAGATCACAGGCATACAAAGAAACAGAAAAATGTGTTCTAATCAAAGGACCAAAATAAAACTCAAGACCGGCTCTAAATTAATAAGGAATATTCATTACCTGACAAAGATTTCAAAATAATGATCACTAAGGTGCTCATGGAGAAAGAGAAAACAAATAGGTAGATAAATGATAACTGGAAAACCGTATATGTCCAAAATAAAAATCCAAACAGACAGAAAGTATAAAAAACAACTCAACAGAAATTGGGAGCTAAGAGTTCAATAACTGAATTTAAAAATACACAACCGGGTCAGAAACAGATTTCACCAAGCAGAAGAAAGAATCAGACATATTAAAGGCCCCTTGTTTTAAATTATCCATTGACGGGAACAAAGAAAATATGGAAAAGGACAGAGCCTAAGGGACTCATGGGACACTGACATTGGAGCATTTTACATATTAAGGAGGTCCCCACAAAAAAGAGAGTGAAATGGGGCAGAAAACTTACATGAAGAACTAAGGGTTTACACCTCCCACAATTATGGAAAGAAAGAGACAAATTCAAGTAACTCAGTGAATTCTATGTAGGATAAATGTCAAGACAACACAGCAACACATCATAATTAACGTATCAAAAAGTACACGTGAAAAGAGAATTCTGAAACAGCATGACAAAAGCAATCCATCTTGTACAAGAGAGCGCCTATGAAATTAGTTGGATTCTCAGCAAATCCCAAGAGGTGCATGGGATAATATATTAAAGCACTGAAAAAAATAAAATAAAATAAAATATATATATATACACACACACACACACCAAGAATACTCTATCTGGCAAAACTGTCCTTTTTTTTTTTTTTTTTTAAGATTTTATTTATTTATTTGAGAGAGAGAATGAGACAGAGAGCATGAGAGAGGGGACGGTCAGAGGGAGAAGCAGACTCCCCACTGAGCAGGGAGCCCGATGTGGGACTCGATCCCGGGACTCCAGGATCATGACCTGAGCCCAAGGCAGCCGCTTAACCAACTGAGCCACCCAGGTGCCCCCAAAACTGTCCTTCTAATATGGAGAAAAGAAGGCTTTCCCAGGTAAAAACCCTGGAAGTTTACCACTAGATCTGCCCTCTAAGAAACGCTAAAGGGAATTCTTCTACTTGAAGTAAAAGGATTCTAAACACTAACTAAAACCACATGAAAATATAAAGCTCTCAGGTAAATGTAAATATTTACACAAATATAGAATGTGAAGTACAATAATGAGGTAGCACAAATCAATTTTATTTCTGCTACAGAATTTCTTTAAAAATAAAAGCATAAAAATCATAAATCTAGGTTATAGAGTATACAACATAAAAGATAAATTTTGGAAAATCAGTAACATAAAGTGTATACAGGGGTGGTGATCCTAGGTAGCAGAACTCTGGATGCAACTGACAATATCAGTTTTAAATGGTTTGTGATAGGGGCGCCTGGGTGGCTCACTCATTAAGCATCTGCCTTCGGCTCAGGTCATGATCCCGGGGTCCTGGGATCGAGCCCCACTTCGGGCTCCCTGCTCAGCGGGAGGCCTGCTTCTCCCTCTCCCACTCCCCCTGCTTGTGTTCCCTCTCTCGCTGTGTCTCCCTGTCAAATAAATAAATTTAAAAAATCATAAAAATAAATAAAAATAAATGGTTTGTTATACTTTTAAGAGGTTTTAAATAATCTCCATGGTAGCCACAAAGAAAACACCTACAGAAGACACAAAAATGAAATGAGAATGGTATCAAAGCATTTCATTACAAAAATCAAAGAAACATAAGGGAACACAGTAAGAGAAGAAAAATGGGATAAAATAGCTACAAGATGTACAGAAAACTATTTAAAAATGGCAATAGTAGCTCTTCCCTTTGAGGAATTACTTTCACAGTAAATGGATTAAACTCCTCCGAAGACAGGATGTCTGGGTAGCTCAGTCGTCAAGCATCTGCCTTCGGCTCCGGTCACGATCCCAGGGTCCTGGGATGGAGTCCCACATCGGGCTCCCTGCTCAGTGGAGAGTCTGCTTCTCCCTCTGCCTGCAGCTCCCCCTGCTTGTGTTTCTTTGGAAAAAAATTTTATGCGTGGTATGGCCCGGCTAAGATTGGGATGAAACAGTTTTAAAAGTACACGGGTATAAGATGGACATTCGGCTTTTCACCCCGTCAGAAAGACATAGTTTTCTTGAATTGCTGGTCATCTCTTGGTAAGAAATTGTAAACAAAGTTTTTTTTCCCTTCCTTATCTGCCCAGAAAACCAGAGTTTCTATGTTTTCTATTTATTGGGTCTTTGTTTACTTTAGAAAGTTAAAACTTCTCAATATTATAGGAGATAAGTTCTGCTAACAACTATGTAACGTATGGAACCACTGATTGCCACCCTGGTTAAATAAATAATTACATTTAAAGTTTTTTTTCCCCTAAAGATTTTATTTATTTATTTGAGAGACAGAGTACGCACGAGAGAGAGAAAGAGAGAAGGAGCAGGGGGTAGGGGCAGAGGGAGAGGGAGAAGCTGCTGTGCTTATGTAAATAATTAGACCAAATTTGTTCGACTTGGAATTCTGTTACAAATGAACTAGTGCTCGGGCGCCTGGGTGGCTCAGATGGTTAAGCATCTGCCTTCGGCTCAGGTCGTGATCTCAGGGTCCTGGGATCGAGTCCCGCATCGGGCTCCCTGCTCCTTGGGAGCCTGCTTCTCCCCCCTCTGCCTCTCTCTCTCTCTCTCTCTGTCTCTCATGAATAAATAAATAAAATCTTTAAAAAAAAAAATGAACTAGTGCTCATTTCAGTATCTTTGATGGAAATGAGGGTGATTTTAGAGAGAACCATTATGTTTTAATAACACATGCTTGTGGATGTCAGATTGTAGTTCTGATTATCCCTGTTGGTTTGCCTATAAAATAGGGCTGGATCCTGAACTCTACTGGCTTCCTCAAAAATCTGGTTATGACTCTCCAAACTGAGGTTTCTAATTTTTTCTCATTCTCTTGACTTGGAATCATTGAGAACTACAACCACCCTTTTTCCTGAAGCCCTGCAAACCAAACAACTGAGGTGAACTTCACAGAAACTGCCACACGGCCCATGTTTACACAATCTTCATGCCTGTTGCTGCATGGGCCACTTGGAAAGACCCCCAGAGACATGTGAAGAACAGGCCAGAACAATCTATCGGACTGCCTCTGCCTGTTCCTACTCCACTGGAGGCGGCTTCAAGCCTGACATGTGAAAATCCCCTTACTGGAGGTGCCTGGGTGGCTCAGTTGTTAAGCATCTGCCTTCGGGTCATGATCCCGGGGTCCTGGGATCGAGTCCCACGTCGGGCTCCCTGCTCAGAGGGAAGCCTGCTTCTCCCTCTCGCTCTGCCCCTCCCCACTGTTCATACACACACACTCTCTCTCTCTCAAATAAATAAATAAAATCTAAAAAAAAAAAGAATCCGCCTCCATGACCGCGTCCTGAAATGAGACAACTGTTCAACTGAACTAACCTATTTTGAAGACAAAGACTGGTTCATAAGATAGTAACCAGACTTCTTACCTAAGGCTCAGAGCGGAACATTTAAACTCCAGCTAGAAGGAAACAATGTTGATCTATGATGTTTTTCCAAGAAAAATTTTGTCAAAAGGGGAGATTTTGCAATTGCCACTAACTCCCTCCCAACCTATAATGCATGATTCACTAAAAGACAAGTTGTAGATTTTATATACCAGTATATTCATGATAGTCCTACACTGAAATCCATCCACATGCCCCTTAACAGTAAAATGATGCCATCGACTGTTTTGATATTCACACAATGGAATTGGATCCATCCATTCTGATGAATGATGCACAATAACACGCAGTAGTTCACAAACAACATATGGAAAGAAAAAAACCAAATACAAAAGAATTCCTATGGCCTGATTACATTTATACAAAGTATAAAAATGAAGATAGCAATCTATTGCCTTACATGTTAAAAGAGTGCTGAACTTTGGGCAAAGTCCCTGAGGAGCTAAAGAAAAGTATTACAGGACCAACAATATTCTCTTTCTTGATCTCAGTGGTTTCTGGAGATGTAATCAGGTTGCAATTTTCCATTCAGCTCTTTATGATTTGTACAAATGACTTTATTTTTTTAAAAAAACATACTCATCATGACAAAAAACAATTGGAAGTAAATAGATCAGTGTCACAATACACTTATATAGACAATATATAAAATTAAAGATAGGAAGTAACTTCACACTGTGACTGGTTTTTAAAAGCATGTTCTAATTTTTAGCTTAAATCATATGAGATGCTGAGAACAGAACGTTCCAAGTAACAGAGTAATATGTAGAATTATTTTCTTTCTTTTTTTTTTTTTTTTTTATTGTTATGTTAATCCCCATACATTACATCATTAGTTTTAGATATAGTGTTCCATGATTCATTGTTTGTGCATAACACCCAGTGCTCCATGCAGAACGTGCCCTCCTCAATACCCATCACCAGGCTAACCCATCCTCCCAACCCCCTCCCCTCTAGAACCCCCAGTTTGTTTTTCAGAGTCCATCGTCTCTCATGGTTCTTCTCCCCCTCCGATTTCCCCCCCTTCATTCTTCCCCATGTAGAATTATTTTCTTAAAAAGCACACAGGAAAAGTCAAGAAAGAAGTAACAGACTGGGTATAAGGAAAAGCATAAAAAAATGGATAAATCCTAACCCAACTATATCCATTAGAATATACAAACAAATAAATAAATAAACCAAATGTTCCTGGTACCATCAAACTTTGCTTGAACATATTCCCCTGGAATATTCCTAGAGCTATAACTAAAACATGAGGATTAAAGTGAAAACAAAAACAAAAACATAAACATGTTTTTAATGCTGTGATAACCAATCAAACAACCAAAATGGCAGTATGAATATTATACAGAATAATCTTTAACACTAACGGAGTTTGTCACTGTTATTAATAGTGTTATCTTTCAGTATCTAAATGTACACTACTTCTTGGAAAACAAGTCTACATGATGGAAAACAATCTATGTGTATATGTATATAAGATATAAACACACATATGCATATAGGTATGTAGAAAACACTGATTTTAGCTCATGAGACATAAAAGCATTGATCACAGAGGGGTGACATCATCCAAGATGGTGAAATGGGTAGTTCCCACTTCAGTCTTTCTCACAGAACACTCAACTAGCAACTATCCACACAAGACACCATTGGGCAAATCTCAGTACTCAGGAGTGAGGCTGAAGCACCACCTCGACCACAGAGACCAAGACTTCTAGCTCTTGGGACGCCTGGGTGGCTCAGACGTTAAGTGTCTGCCTTCAGCTCAGGTCATGATCCCAGGGTCCTGGTATCGAGCCCCACATTGGGCTCCTTGCTTCTCCCGCTGCCTGCCGCTTCCCCTACTTGTGTTCTCTCTCTCTCTCTCTCGCTCTGACAAATAAATAAATAAAATCCTTAAAAAAAAAAATGACTTCTATCTCTTGCTATTATGAAGACACATCCAGATTTTCATGAACTGCCAGCGTTTTCTCCTCAAACAGCAGTGGGTAAAACTACTGAAAATTGAGAATGTTCCTCTGTTTTATTTGAATGCAAGGAATGATGAACACATACTTCATGGTGACTTTTATCAGTGTTATAGGTCAACCACAAACAGCATCTCCATTTAGGTTTTCTTCACACTGCACATTAGTGTCCTTAACTTTCCATGGAAAAGTAGGTATTGAATGGATTCCTACTATATAAATGCCCCTCATATCTGTCAGACAGCAACAAACAAATGATTTTACGTGCACACTAGCAATAAAGGCATGAAATAATTTAAGAGTAAAGTTAATGATATTTGCCATTCAAAAATACTCAAATATGGTCAAAAGAAAAAAGAAAGACACACTGTCTTAAAGTGGGGCTTTCCTCGAGATGTTTCCTATCCTCAGTCTCTTCTGGCACTAAAATTTCATTATGGGCAATTGTCCCAGTTTGGTTATATCCATCATAAAATCCTTCCTGCCCTTTTCTACCCTCCTCCCTCCCCAGGCACAGCCCCAGGGCCACAGCTTTCATATCTCTCCATATCACTCTATGGAAAGAATACTGTCTTTGCCAATAAGCCTAGGGCTTCAGAAGATATAACTGAAAGACACCTGGTAATTACCCCACTTACTACACTTAACGTAAATAGACATTAAAATGCTAATGTACAAAATTAATACCCGTCATAGGACATCAGCAGAATGGAGAAATGAGAACCACCAGGACTTTGCTCCTCCATGGAGACGAAAATGGACCAAACTACCTTTTTCAGTGCTCCAGAAGCCAGTTAGGAGACCACAGCACCACAGGCAGACACAAAATGGAGAGTCACACTGAAGAGACCAGGAGTTTGTTACACTTGCCTTCAATAGTTGTTCACGCTGCCTAGCATTCCATAACAAGACTGTGAGAAAACTCTCACCTCTCCTCAGGAGAGAAAGACGTAAGTGACCTCTTATGTTTAATGATCTGGCTTTTGCAGCTGCCTGATAGACCTCTTCCTCTCGTGCATGACATGGAGGGCTGAGGGCACCGTCTGGATGCGCTATGGTGGCCGCTCAGAGAAAACCTGAGTACTTGTTCAAACAGCAGAGAAACGGCAGAGCTGAAGGCAAACATCAGGGAGAGGAAGGTATCACGGGCTCCAAAGAAGGAAAAAAAAACAAAAACACTTTTACAACTGGAAAATTACAAAAACTCAGATATTACATATCCCCAAAACATGTTGACAAGCCCCAGAATTAGCAGCACAGCTGACTGTTATTTGTGTTCTCCTGTCAAAGTAAGTACATAAAGCCTGGGACCAGAGGCCATTTCTTTTGTTTGTTTGTTTTAATCCCCAAATCTCAACAAAGGATCACAAGGCATACAAAAAAAAAGAAAAAAAAAGAAAAATAAGTCCCAATCAAAGGAACAAAATAAAGACTCCAGACTGGCCCTAAATAAATAGAGAACTATTAAATGCCTACGAAGAATTCAAATAACCATGAGAAAGATGCTCATACAGGAAGAAGAGAAAAGAGATAGGAAAATAAATGGTATCAGGAAAACTATGCATGATCAAAACAAAAAGCCAAAGAGGTAGAAAGTATAAAAGACAACAACAGAAATTGGGAGGGGCGCCTGTGTGGCTCAGTCGTTAAGCATCTGCCTTCGGCTCAGGTCCTGATCCCAGGGTCCTGGGATGGAGCCCCACATCTGGCTCCCTGCTCGGCGGGAAGCCTGCTTCTCCCTCTCCCACTCCCCCTGCTTGTGTTCCCTCTCT
>NW_022589755.1:4069794-4121977 GCF_004348235.1 Phoca vitulina | reverse complement strand
AAGCCTGCTTCTCCCTCTCCCACTCCCCCTGCTTGTGTTCCCTCTCTCCCTGTGTCTCTCTCTGTCAAATAAATAAAGAAAATCTTAAAAATAAATAAATAAATAAACTGAAGAATCAGCAACAGACTTGATTAAGCGGAAGAAAGATTCAGACTTTTTTTTTTTTTAAGATTTTATTTATTTATTTGAGAGAGACAGAGCAAGCACGAGCAGGCGGAGTGGCAGGGCAGAGGGAAAGGAAAAAGCAGGCTCCCCACCAAGTAGGGAGCCCGATGCAGGGCTCAATCCCAGGACGCTGAGATCATAACCTGAGTTGAAGCAGACGCTTAACCAACTGAGCCACCCAGGCGTCCCAAGATGTCTGATTCTTTCTGGGGCACCTGGGTGCCTCCCCTCTACCATCTCTCTTTCTCTCAAAAAAATAAGAAAAAAAAAACAAAACAGCAAACAAAAACATGTATTATTAAAAAAGAATTCTTCTATTTTACTATAATTTTAAACTGTGACTGTGCATGTATGAAAAGCAAGCATTTTGAATCATTGCTATGCCCTATATGGCAGTAAAACTGTGAAGGAAATTCATTATGATCAATCATAAAAATCTCTAATGGAAAATTTTATGAACAAGCACTTAAAAGACATTAAAGAAATGTATTATGTTATTAATATGTTCCTCCTACTCTTACAAAGAATGTAAAGCTGTGATCCATTCTTTAGAACCAAGCAAACAAACAAAAGCCCTTTATTTCTAAATAAACACAGAGGGGCGCCTGGGTGGCTCAGTCGTTAAGCGTCTGCCTTCGGCTCAGGTCATGATCTCAGGGTCCTGGGATCGAGCCCCACATCGGGCTCCCTGCTCCGCGGGAAGCCTGCTTCTCCCTCTCCCACTCCCCCTGCTTGTGTTCCCTCTCTCGCTGTGTCTCTGTCAAATAAATAAATAAAATCTTTAAAATAATAAAATAAAATAAATATTTGGGATTAAATTCAGATACATTCTTAGGAAAGTAGAAGAAAAACCTGAAGATTAATTTTTCCTGAAATAAATTACATGAACAAAACTTTTTTTTTTTTAATATGGGACTTTTACTAATTATATAATTCATTTCTTATAAAGCACATGCCTTTGTCATAGCAGAACCTCTCATTTCAAAATCAAGTGAATCTCCTATAAAAGTAATCAGAAAGTGAAAATAGGACACAGTCACAGGAAATTCATATTAAACTGGACAAAATTATAAGATGATGCAATTATTAAGAAATAAGGTAACAACTGGGACATTATGTACTAAGTACTAAGTGTTCTAGCTCCCCTATGGCATTATCTTATGTAGGAACTCTGGGATACAAACAGAAACATTAAAGTGAGGAATTGGATCGCATTGAGTTGTGATTTCTACTCTTAGTCCAGACAAGAGAAAGGAAATTGTGAAGGGAAATGAAGCGTTAGATTTTCTCATTTTAGGGAGGTGCTTTGTTATTTGAAGAAATTACTGTCTCCATTTTGTACAGTTATGTTTAAAGCTTCCATAAAATTGGAAATCATAAAGCAGAAAAGAGGTGAAATCTGTCTCCACTGTTCCTGGGATTTCTGCACCAAGCCCCAATATGCCCACCACTCCCCGCACACACCTCTGACATGAGGCAAAACAGAACTTAGAAATGGTCTAACAGAGTTCCTCAGAAATAGGCAGATTTTTCCTATAACAGATTTCCCCAGGCCTCCAAAAGCAATGGAAAAGCACTCAGATCACGAAGGCCTTCACCATCCAAGTGGAGGGTGTTGTCTCTGCTGTGAATGTGATGGAAGATCACTAGAGCTGAATGAGAATCCTCATAGGATGTAAGAGCATGATGAGTGTTGGACAGGGGGTGTCCCTCTGACAGCAAGAGAAATACACCAAGGCTTCTCAAACTTATTTCTATTCAAAGAGAGCTACCCAAACCACAGTGTAAGGTCTAGCTTCCTCCTTGGCCTTTGGGCCTCACCTCTGTCATCTGCTTTATTCATTCCCACCTACCTGGGTGGATGGCTACTGTCTCCTTTCCCTTCACATCCCAGAGCTCCCTCTTTTGCTCCAAAAAGATGACCAGGTCTGGCTTTGACACAACAAGACCTGTTTATTAGAAAAAAGGAATGAGTATTGCTAGAGATTCTAGCTTTCAATCCAGTATTATGCTCACTAGAGAAGAGAAGACATTGTAGAATTCTAGAAAATGACTTCCCAGAAGCTGTGGTCTAACAGCCCATTGAGAACATAAAGGAGGGATTTGTAATGTTCAGATCTTGGATTCCACTTCCAAGTACTACATACAATAATAAGGAGCGGAAATTGGAGTTTAGATGTGGGCAGTACCGTTTTATGCCCCTCAATATTTAGAATCGCCACTAATCTACAGAAATGATGATGTTACCTTAAGGAAGGGGAAGCTAAAGCTGGAAAGGAAACATCATGAAGATTTTTCTCTCCACCTATAAACCCTTACTTACTTCCCTTACTGCAGCCATCTGAATCCCAGTCGGGCAAAGAAGAATCTTCCAAGAGACGGTCTTCAAGGGAAGGAAGAAAACCCTGAGTGTGGTTTGGGAAGTCTGGAAGGAAGTTATCCTCACCCAAGAAGAGAAGGTTTCCATAGTTCTCTAACATCACATCCCTGTACAATTCCCGCTGAGTGTGGTTCAGGCATCCCCACTCCTCCTGAGAGAATTCTATGGCCACATCCCTGAATGTCAGCAGTCCCTGCAATAAATACCACAGTTACCAAGTGGCCATTGACAGAGTTCACAATGGTTCCTAAGATGAAAGAGGAAGTTAATGTCACCAGCTAGACCCACGACCTAACCTTTACTGCTCACCTGCTAGTACCCCTTGAATCTGTCCCAAATTTTCTTTAAGCTCTTTTTCCCAGCCTTTTTTTTTCTTTTTTTTTAAGATTTTATTTATTTATTTGACAGACAGAGACACAGTGAGAGAGGGAACACAAGCAGGGAGAGGGGGAGAGGGAGAAGCAGGCTTCCCGCTAAGCAGGGAGCCTGATGCGGGGCTCGATCCCAGGACCCTGGGATCATGACCTGAGCCAAAGGCAGACGCTTAACAACTGAGCCACCCAGGCGCCCCTCCAACCCATCTTTAAATTCAGGCAAAAAACCCCCCAGGGACATAGTTTCCCATAATGGAAACAAAAACTACTACACAAGTAGTAAATACTACCCTGACTAAATGCTCCAGCACCCAGACCAATTTGGGCTTAACTGCCAACTCACACTTGTGCAGATGCACCTCGGAGTGACCCATGGAGTGACCTACAGTTACCTTTACCTCATTATAATACTAAATTCTCCCCCAAGGAGGAGCACAAAGCTCATTTACATAACATACAAAGTGTGGTTAGAATGGTTTCCTTAAAGCAGATGCATGACCTTATGCCCACCTCTTCATAGGATGACAAGGCTACCCTTTCTAAATATTCATCCTAAGCCTAAATAAAAGGAACTCATTCACTCTTGCTCTGGGAGTCTTGGCTTTGGAAATTTTTCCCTGTGATCTCCTTATTTACTATAAATAAATTTTCCTTTGTGTGACAACTCACTGTGTAGTTTCTGTCTGTGATTCACCGGGAAGCAAATTCACTTTAGTTCAGTTACAAATTTGGTGATCCAGATGGGACAGGTGTCCTTCCCAGGTTCTGGCCTCTGGTTCCCTGGCTTCCAACAGATGAAGCAGTTGGGCACCACAAGCTCACCCCGGCTAAACTGTTCAAGTTACTGGGGCGGGGGGCAGATTCCCTGAGGGAGGAAGGGGGCTCTCACTCTTCGTGCCTGTGACTGCCAGCCTGGGGTTCGGACATCACCTGAAATCCAGCATCCACTCTGACTACTATTACTCAGAAGGACTTCTGTTGGGGTAAGTTAACAACAGGTACGTGACACGGCTTTTTTTTTTTTTTAAGATTTTAATTATTTATTAGAGAGAGAGTGAGATCACAGATCATGAGCAGGGGGAAGGGTAGAGGGAAAAACAGACTCCCCGCTGAGCAGGGAGCCCAATGAGGGGCTCGAGCCCAGGACCCTGGGATCATGACCTGAACTGAAGGCAGATGCTTAACCATTGAGCCACCCAGGCACCCTGTGACACAGCTTTCAGCGGTAAACTAGAGTTGTCTCACAAAGTCTGGGCAAGCCAGCATAATATTAGGTCAGAATACTCTGGGGGAATTGAATACTCATTCAACTTGAGTCTAGACATCCCTGATGACAGATCACAGGACCTTTCACAGGCTTGGGATGATCTAACCTAGCAAAATGGGAGTGACCTAACGGAGACTAGTCTAAGGTCTGTGAGATTGAAACCTCCATCTCACCTAGTTGTTTGGTCTGTCTGTTGTTCCCAGTTTAAATGTCCACCCTGGCTGCTTGGTCCGTAAGCACTTCCTCCTTTCCCTTAACCCTGAAAAAAGGAGGCAGCAACTCCCTGGGTCACTGGAAGCGTGCACTTGGCACAGTAAGAGTTCCATTTAGCTGGTTAAAAGACAAATGCTTGTTAAAAAAAGGGGGGGGGCATTCTAAAATCGACAAAAATATAAAGTAACCCAAATTTTTTCACATCTACGTATCTGGGATCATTTTTGTAAATTAAAGTTTAAGCTTGTTGGTTTAACTAAAATAGACCTGTCTTTTGGACAATGCCAGGGGAGGATTGGTGAACAGACTTTACTGTAATGCCAATGGCCCCCGGTGTTTGTAGATACATTCACTGGATGGACTAAGGCCTTTCCCTGAAGGACAGAAAGAACTAACAAAGTAACTAGGCCCTTAGTAAAGGAGAAAATTCCTCAATTTCAGTTGCCAAGGTCAATCCAGAATGACAATGGGCCAGGCTTTATATCCAAAATCATTTGAGGTGTCATGTAGAGGTTACACTCTGCCTGGAGACTCAGTCTTCCGGGAAGACAGAACAGGAGAGCAGAACCCTAAACCAGACTCTGGCAAAGTTGTGCCAGGAAACAGGAACATTGGTTAAAGTTACTACCAACAGCTCTCACCAGAGTGAGAGCTACCCCAAAGGGCAAACTAAAATCTTGGCCCATTTGGGATGACGTATGGGAGGGCTTTCCAAAATGCTCTGACTCCTTCTCACCTCCAGACCCACAGGTTCCTCAAGCCATTAAGCATATAATTAATCTCTGACAGGTGATGGATACACTCAACAAATATGAAATTCCTCCATCTACCCACTGAAATTAAGCTTCACCCAAATGAAACTGGGGACTGTAGTAATACCCGGTGCTACTAACCACATGCTCTTCCTTCCCGTTAGAGGGAGCCCTACCTTGAATCCACCCTAGGAGAGTAAAACAGGCATCTACCCAGAGGCCCGGGGGGGGGGGGGGGGGGGCACGCTACTAGCACCAGGTAACAACAAATATTCCTGTGAGCCATTCACTGACCTGAAACTTCTGTTGGAGAAGCTCACAAGGTTAGGAGAGCCTCAGTGCGTAAGGGCTCTCAAATTTAAACCATAATAATCTCTATCCGTAGGACACTAGTTCTGCTGCTCTGGTTTCTTCAGCCTTATTGTTTGCTGCCAGGCCCCTTTAACAGATTAAATCATTCTCTGACTGTTGAGTAATAAATACCACAGTTTATTGTTAATACATGGCAAATAGATGCCCTAGACCCCTCTGACTTGGTCTGATTTTACAATGAACACCTTTTTTCTTTTTTTTAAGATTTTATTTATTTGAGAGAGAGTGAGCAAGTGGGGGTGGGGGAGGAGGAACAGAGGGAGGAGGGAGAGAATCTAGAGCAGACTGCACTGAGCGCAGAGCTTGATCGCTTACCAGAAAACAGTGGATTTATATAAATTATAAGCTATATGTAGCATCCATGCCCTGTAATGTCTAGTGTATTTATTTGTTTTGGGGGGCTTTTTTAAAGACTTATTTATTTTAGACAGAAAGAGAGGAAGAGAGAGTGTGAGTAGGGGGAGGGGCATTGGGAAAGAATCTCAAGCCGACTCCCCAGTGAGCGTGGGAGCCAGATGCTGGGCTCAATCCCACGACCCTGAGATCATGACCTGAGCCGAAATCGAGAGCCGGGCACTTAACCAACTAAGCCACCCAGGCGCCCCACAATGAACACCTTAATTTTACTTCTTGTCACTATTATCCTAGAGATGCTAAAAGCTATAAACACAGTGGGCCATCCCTGGGGGATAAATTCCCTAGTAAATGTCAGTACCACTGTAACAAAAAGAAACTAACAGAACACTGCTCTTACTGCTGTTTGGACCCTGCGTACTTAACTGCTTGGTGCAATTTGTGTCCAAGCACACGGAGGCTATAAAATTACAAATGGTAGTAACACGGGGATATGAGCAGCTTGGGGTTAAACCTGGACACCCACAAGCATATCTAAAACTAGCGGAGGAAAAATTCTGCTCCTCAGTCAATCCTTAGGATATGCCCATGTCGGGGCACCTGGGTGGCTCAGTCGTTAAGCGTCTGCCTTCGGCTCAGGTCGTGATCCCGGGGTCCTGGGATCGAGCCCCGCATCGGGCTCCCTGCTCCGCGGGAAGCCTGCTTCTCCCTCTCTCACCTCCCTTGCTTGTGTTCCCTCTCTCACTGTGTCTCTCTCTGTCAAATAAATAAATAAAATCTTTAAAAAAAAAAAAAAAAAAAAAGGATATGCCCATGTCTAGCAGGAAAGCAGCTCCAAAAGATAGACCTTTTCCTTGTGCCCCTCAAGAATGAGGGGAATAAAACCAGAGGAGGGATTTGTCACCAGCTAGACCCTGAGACCGGACCTTTACTGCCCACCTGCCTGTACCCAGCGAGCTTTGTCCCACATTTTCCTTAAGCTCTTCCTTCCAGCTTATCTTTCAACTCAGGCAAAAGACCTGATGGACACAGCCCCCCAATAATGGAAACTTCCTCAAGGATTAAGGACTGCTCTGACAAAGAGCTCCAGTGGCCCAAACCAGTTTGAGCTTAACCTCCAAATCACACCTGCAGATGGACAGTTACCTTTACCTCATGATAATACTAAAGAGGGAGGAGCAGACCCCCTGCTGAGTTGGGCTCTATCCCAAGACCCTGAGATCCTGACCTGGGCCAAAGGCAGACACTTAACCATCTGAGCCACCCAGGCGCCCCCATAAGATAATTCTTAACACACTAATATGCTCTAATGTATTCTCTAGCCCTGAGGTAAGAGGATGGCATATGAACCACAAAATCATTATAAACACTGTGTTTACCCAAGATAACTTGTCAAATGAAGGCATCAATACAGGCATACACATTTTTGAGAACTACATTTATATCACACAGTAGAAGTTGTGTCTATTTCTTACATGGAAAGTTTTGGTGGATTACAAATGTACTTATCAAATTCTAACGTGAGTTAGAATTTCACAACAGGCATTGCAGATCTTGCGAAAATGCAGATTCTGTTCCAGACTTCTGGAGTGGGATCGGAGTCTGCATTTCTAACGGACGCAGTAGCCTATGGGCCAAGGGATACTTTTTTTTTTTTTTTTTTAATAACAAATAGGTAGAACTCTAAGAATTCTTGGAGGACTTGGAACTGAAGGCATTTTATTTACCAAGAACGGCACAACAATACTTTTTGAGCATTTACTGGTTACCAGATAGCATTCTAATGACTTTTCATAAATTACTGCACAAAGAAGTAATAATAATCTAACAGAACATGTTCTTTTTATGAGAATATTTTGACAAACATCCAGTACATGGAAGGGATTAGTTTTTAATCCAGGTTGTCTGACCTAGAATCGATCTAAAATGACACCCGGGACGATAATACAGAGACAAGCCTGCTGCAATCTGAGAAGAGTGATGGAAACAAGAAGGCACGGACACAAAATGGATCTACTTTTTACATTTTATGCACACATCCACACATGTAAAAAGCCATTACATACACATTAAAAGTGATAGAGTATAAAACTGTCATAGTAACTGAAGAAACATTCTCAATGGCGTAAAACTTACAAATCCATGTGTGGATGATGATGCTTCTTTTAATCACACTATAAAGACAAACACACAGAATGCTATAAAGAAAACAGCTCTACACTATATGTTAACTAGAATTTAAATAAAAATTTGGGGAAAAAAAGAAAACCGCTAACATTTCTGAGTCTAGTATTTCATTGAAAGTTTTCTTCCAATAACCATTTATGCTATGTTAGGTTTTAGAATTTTAAGATACTCAAACATGTTAATTACGTGATTCTGGTTTTCTTTTTCTGAAAATACAAAGAATAGCGTGTGTCTGAGACATGGGTGTGGAGTAAAACAGAAATTTGTAGGACAACGGCCTGAATTCTTTACAAACACCACTCCCAGCAGTCCGTTACCTCCGGTGCACAAAAGAGAGAGCCCTCATTTTCCACTGGAAACTACAAGCAGAGAGAAACTCGGAAGAAAGGAGTTTCCAGTTTCAATGTGATGGCTGCTGCACCCCTTTCAGTAAATCCATCCAATCCTTACGAATGACTTCGAGACATATTTACACTACACAGAAAGAATCGGGCAGAGAGCACCAAGCCAAGTAAAAGAAGTTACCATCAGCTGTAATAATAAGCAAATTGTTATCAGTGCCCGCAGCACAAGGAAGGACTGACTTACTATCACTGCCCCCAGAAGTAAATCAGAATTATGAATCTAATTATGAGGAAAGAGTGGATTTATACAAATTACAAGCCCCATGCAGCGCCCACATCCTGTAACGTCTAGTGTATTTTTTTTGTTTTCACGATTTGAGAGAGAGAGAGGGAGAGAAAGCGCGAGTGGGGGGAGGGGCAGAGGGAAAGACTCTCAAGCAGACCCCCCGCTGAGCGTGGGAGACAGACGCTGGGCTCAATCCCACGACCCCGAGCTCCCGACCTGCGCTGGACTCCAAAGTCGGTCTGACACTCAGCCGACTGAGCCACCCATGCGCCCTCCCAGCGTATTTTCAACAGAGCATCTCTCCTGCACATTCTGAGCAGCAAGGCTGTGCCTCTTCCAGAACTTTCCGAGTTATCTGGGACACGTATCCGTCCTGCTGCTTTGTGCATTTTCTAAATCCCGGCGTACACGCAGCCACCGAAGCATCCAGACGGGACCTAACCGGGAGATGCTCCCCTTGACTGACACCCAGGGCTCGGCCGCGTCCACGACAGAAATCTTTAATTCAGTCACAGAGGGAACATCTCTGACACACACAAGACATTAATTCACAATGACAGCCGTTCGTGTCCTACTGGAAGCCAGTCGGAGGGGAGGGAACGAGGGCTCTGGAATACAGGAAAGTGTTCTAAAGAGCTACACTTCAGTATCCTTTAAAAAAACAGATCTTATTTTATTTCAGAAAGAGGGAGAGTGAGAGCAGGCGCCCGTGAGCGGGGGAAGGGGGTGAGCAGGGCAGGAGGAGGGGAGCAGCGGACCCCCACGCGGGGCTCGACCCCAGCACCCCGGGATCGCGACCGGAGCCGGGCTCAGGAGTGCGACGCCTTGCGGGCTGAGCCACCCCGGCGCCCCTCGGGATCCTCTTAAAAAGGTCTTTAAAAATCGGTGGAAACACGGACACGGCCACATCAGTCCTAAAGGAATCACCGTTTCAACTTCTGTGCGCTCGGAATTTCGGGAGAAAACGATGACAAGGCCTCCGACGTGGGGCGCCCGGCTTACCTGAGGATCAGCCATTTCTTCTGCTCTCCGCTCGCGCTCCCGATTCCTTGCTCAGAGGAGACCTCGCGGGGGAGTCACAGCTGCCGCGGGAGAAAATGCCCTCAAAGCCCCGCCGGAGCCTCCGCCCCCGCGAGCCGGGCGCCTGCAGGCAGGACCGTGAAATGCACAGAAGGCCCCGCTTCCCAGTCCTTTGTGTCGGGAGCCGTGCGCAAACAATGAGCTCCGGCCGCACGCCGCCCCCCGGGTCTCCCCGTCCCCGCTTCCGTCAGAGCGGGCGGCGGGCTCCGTTCGGGCCGGGCGCCTGCGGAACGGCGAACGGAGCGGCGACGCCACGCACCGGCGAAGTCCGATGCCCGGGCGGGCCGCGCGCCACCAGGAGCCGGATCGCGCCGGCCGGGCCCAAGATGGCGGGCGCCATGACCGGAAGCGCCCGACCAAATAAGGAAGAAAAGGCGCGGAAACCCTGCTCTCGAGAAATTCCCACCCCGAGTCGCAAGCGGTCCGCCCCCCGGCTAACGACCGTCAGTCACGCGGAGCAGCCCGGTCGGGGGCTCCCGCTCGCACCTCCCGAGAGCGTACTCTGCTCCAGTAAGCTTTCCTGTGAGTGTCGCGCATTTGCTGCGCTCTGCGTGTCCCTGAATTCTTTCTTGGGACAAGAGGACGACACTTCTGGGGCGCCTGGGTGGCTCAGTCGTTAAGCGTCTGCCTTGTGCTCGGGTCATGATCGCAGGGTCCTGGGATCCAGCCCCGCATCGGGCTCCCTGCTTCTCCCTCTCCCACACCCCCTGCTTGTGTTCCCTCTCTCGCTGAGTCTGTCTCTGTCAAATGAATAAATAAAAAAAAATCTTAAAAATAAATAAATAACATAACCAGTCTAAAATAATGCTTATGGGGCGCCTGGGTGGCTCAGTCGTTAAGCGTCTGCCTTCGGCTCAGGTCATGATCCCGGGGTCCTGGGATCGAGCCCCGCATCGGGCTCCCTGCTCAGCGGGAAGCCTGCTCCTCCCTCTCCCACTCGCCCTGCTTGTGTTCCCTCTCTCGCTGTGTCTCTGTCAAATAAATAAAATCTTTAAAAAAAATAAATAAATAAAATAAAATAATGCTTATGCCAAAAAAGACATATTTTGGGGTTACCAAATGCTCCCCTTGATGTGGAAGCAAAAGCAAGAGAAAAGGTTAAATATCCTTACTTCCTACAGCCCATTGACAAGTCCTTAAAACAGGTAGAGTGAAGCTCAGCGGCCTCTATGTTAATACTCTGCTAAGGGCAAAAGCCAATCTTAGCTTGACATTATCCCGAACACCCACCCTCACCCCAGGATCCTGTAAGTCTACTTTAATATATAAAAATTCTTTTGGAAACTTCCGTTTTCTCTACCCCCCAAGATATATGTTGGCAATCATCCTCCAAACATACGGCCCACTGATACACATCTGAAGGGCCTCACGACTAAGGTCTTATTAGATGGAAATAGATGCCCTTTACCTAACCCCTCAAGGTCCTGGAAATCTTGCTTCCAAAATTCCTTAGAGACTTACTTATCCCTGACCCCCTCCCTATTTGAAAGTATATAATCTGCCTCTCCTCATGACCCCAGTGCAGCTCTTTCAGCCCAGGGATCCTGTCCCATTAATAAAAATGGTGAGTAATAAAACCACCTTTTTGCACCAAAGAGGACTCAAGAATTCTTCCTTGGCCGTGGGCTCTGAACCCCAACATATTTTCTACATCATCCTTTAGTAGGTAAATGTTTATTTTCATGAGTAACTGCCAGTTTTCCAAAGTGAATGCACTTTTTACACTCCTGTCAGCAATATATGAGAATTCTAATTGCTCAACATTTCCACTGAAATTGGATGTTATCCTTTTTTTCTCTCGGTTAGCCATTCTAGATAATAGTAAGTGGTTTCTCACTGTAAAATATGAAGTGGTCTTGCTGTTGTCCTACTGATTGGGATGAATGTGTAGGAGAGGAAAACTCTTTTCTTCCTTCTAGATTCTTTGGCTGGTCTAATAATTAAACTGACATAAAACAGATTATTCAAAGGAGAAAAACAAATTTAATTTCTTCATTATAAGAACCCCAAAGATATTAGACTCAAAGACAAGCAAATGATGCTCAAATGCCATTCTGACCTAAGGAGAAGGGGATAGAATTTAGAATTTCAAAAAGGGGAAGTATATTCACAGGAAAAAGGAAAGAGCAAATGCTGGCAAATGTTTTCCACAACAGGCAGGTGAATCTTTCTCATAAAAAAATATATATATATCTCTGGTATTAGCTCTCTTCCAGATTGAGGTCCCCTATCTAATTTCTTTTGGCAGTTAAATGAGAGGCAAAATAACATAACCTGAGTCTGCTGGGTTCTAACTGCCTTCAACTCAAAACAATCCACATGCAAAGTGATTTATTTTGACATCACATATTCTCTCCCAAATGAATAAAGAAAAAGTGGCTCAGTTGGTTAAGCATTTGAGTCTTGATCACAGTGTTGTGAGTTCAAGCCCTGCATTGGCCTCCATGCTGGGCATGGAGCCTACTTAAAGAAAAGAAAAAGGTAATGTATGTATGTGTGTGTGTGTGTGTTGTATGTATACACCTATTTCAGCCTCAGAAGTGAAGGAAATATTTCCATTTGCAACAAGATGTACTCAGAGGACATCTTGCCAAGTTAAATAAGCCACACACAGGAATAAACCAGTTCTGTACATAATCACATATAATCCACATATATGTGGAATCAATAAAAAGTTAAAATCATAAATGTGAAGATTAGCGTGTTTGTTGTCAGGGGCTGAAGGTGAGGGAAACAGTTGAGATGCTAGTCAAATGGTAAAAAGATGCACTTAGGCAAGATAAATAATTACTGAAGGTCTGTCAGCTAGCCCTCTTGCTCAACTGCAGGCCCCAGCAGTTAAAACCAGAAATAGACAAGAAGACCACTTAACTCATGCTGTGAAACCCCTCGTTTGTACTTTTTATCACCCCTTTTTTAGGCCTTGAAGATGTTTTAAAATGACCAGAACATTCCAATTGCCAGGCCAGAGAAGTCCTGATAGCAACAGAATGCCTGCAAGAACTCATCCCCATCTCTGCTCCTTCTCAGCTCATGACTGTGCACTGAACACGTACCAACCCCCACACAGGATCGCGTGCTCCCTGCCTGCTCTCTTGCATGTGCCCCCCTGAACCTCTCCCTATAAAACACTAGGTTTCCATCCTATTGGTAGAGAGATCAGTTATTAAGGCTTGAATCTACCTTCTCTCCCCAAAATAAATTTCTCCCTTTCGCTTTTCCAATCCCTTGTCTCTTGAGTTCTTGGCTTCTCTTGTGATGAGTTTATAGGAGTTTTTTCAGCAACAGTGTGGGCAAACCCAGCCAGGAGCTATCCTTTCATTTTGTCCAGCCCCCTAGGGATTCATTCCCTTGGACAGCGCACTTGGCCAAGGCAGTGTACCAGAGCTTATCTGTTCATTTCCTGAGTTAGGAGTGACGCTAAATAGGTCAGTTACAGGCCTAATACACATCACTCTGGCTATAATTAATAGTAGTGTATTGTATACTTAAGATTTGCTAGGAGAGAGCATCTTAAGTGTTCTCACCGCACATGCAAATCTTAGCTATGTGAGGTGAGTTATATGTTCATTAGCCTGATTGTGGTAGTCATTTCACAATGTATATTTGTATTTACTTTTTTTTTTTTTTTTTTTTTTTTTTTAAATTTTATTTATTTATTTGAGAGAGAGAGAATGAGAGAGACAGCACATGAGAGGGGGGAGGGTCAGAGGGAGAAGCAGGCTCCCTGCCGAGCAGGGAGCCCGATGTGGGACTCGATCCAGGGACTCCAGGATCATGACCTGAGCTGAAGGCAGTCGCCCAACCAACTGAGCCACCCAGGCGCCCTGTATTTACTTTTTAACACTTGAGCAACTGGGCGCCTGGGTGGCTCAGTTGGTTAAGCGTCTGCCTTCAGCTCAGGTCTTGATCCCAGAGTCCTGGGTTCGAGTCCCATGTCCCTCCTGGGTTCCCTGCTCAGTGGGGAGTCTGCTTCTCCCTCTCCCCTCGCTCCTCCCCCCTGCTCATGCTCTCTCTGTCAAATAAATAAAATCTTAAAAAAAAAAAAAAACAAAAAAACTTGAGCAACTACAGGATGTTCAGAGGTAGGAAACAGGGTGCTGAATGGGTTGGCTCTTAAAGCACAGAATCTAGTAAGACAGAATTTGGGAACCAAAACATACAGTTCTTTCCTCCCATATATCAGCTTTGGGGTTTCAGCAAAACCTGAGCACCTGCCATTGAGATGTTGTAACCAAACTCAGGTGAGTTCGCTCCTTGGTGAATTCTAGGTAGAGTACGTGCTACACCCAGTGGAGTTGTCACATAAACGAAAACTCATTTGCAGCGAATAAAAAGTTATTTTGGAATAACTTCCAAAGCCTTGACTCCCTGAGCAGGGGTGAGTGGGTTCCTTTTCTTTAGGGTTAGAATGAATATTCAGAATGAGGAGTTCTGTCATCCCTGGTAGAGGCAGGTAACAGGTTGCACAAGTAACTGTCAGTCTAGGGGAAGGGTTGAGGAGCGAGCTCTCAGAGCCTGTGCAAACTGAATGGAGCTTTGGGCTCCTTATCTCAGGACAGGAATGCAGGGCCTTGCTTACTCTTTGAAAACAGCGCTGGAAATTTGTGCTACTGATGTCTCTGATATGGTTAGGCCAGACTGTTAGTTTTCTCATTCCCTTTGTTCCCTTAAAGTCCTGAACTACCGAGGTTTTTGCACTGCTCTGTAATTCTGACACATTCTAGGAAGTTCTGCAGGAAGTGTGCTAGGACAAGCAGAGCCCGTAAGGCAGAGATCACAGAAAATAGCTGGGGACTTAAATGACTCCTTTCTTTTGCTGAGGACCCCTAACTCTCTCTGCTTACAATGTGGGAGGAGCGACAAACCAAAACTCTCGTCTCCTCTAATCTGTCCAGTGAGGGGAGAGATGAGGGTGGGGCCAGGCCTGGACAAAGCCTCAGAGGAGCAGGGGTCTGGGTGGGGCTGTGGAGGGAGAGCTCTGGAGGCTTCTGATCTCCCTGCCTACGGGGTATTGCCAGTTCTGTCTTCCGAAGTTTGGGTAAGGGACAAGGGCGGGCTGCTCTAAAATGGGCCACTTTGGCATACTGTTTTGAATTGAAAGTTATTTATGAAACAGCCAATGCAGAAAGAACACTCTGGTGGCTCAGTCGGTTAAGCGTCTGACTTTGGCTCAGGTCTTGATATCAGGGTCCTGGGATTGATCCCGTGGGGCTCTCTGCTCCGCGGGGAGTCTGCTTCTCCCTCTCCCTCTGCCCCTCCCCCCTGCTTGTGCTCTCTCTCCCGGTCTCTGTCAAATAAATAAATAAAATCTTTAAGAAAAAAAAAAGAATTAAAATGACTGAGACTGGTTACAGGAGAAAAAAACTTTAATCACATACACATGAAAGACCAATAATGAAATTGAGACCCAAAGAACTGATCAGGACAGTTTTTATACTTTTTTTTTTTTTAAAGATTTTATCCATTTATTTGACAGAGAAAGAGAGACAGCGAGAGAGGGAACATAAGCAGGGGGAGTGGGAGAGGGAGAAGCAGGCTTCCCGCTGAGCAGGGAGCCCGACGCGGGGCTCGATCCCAGGACCCTGGGACCATGACCTGAGCCGAAGGCAGACGCTTAACGACTGAGCCGCCCAGGCACCCCAGTTTTTATACTTTTTAAAAAAAAACAGTAAGTCTGTGAGGAATTGGCAGGATAAAGAAAACTTATGTTTGGGCTTCAATTAGTAAGGAATTCTTAGAATTTGGGCTGGAGTAGTAAATTAGTGAAAAGTAACAAGGTTTGTTCATGTAGACTTCTCAGCTCTAAATTTTCTACCTCTAGTGATAAGAATGTCTCTGTCTCTTGGTACAGGGAGAGCACTTTTCACATGGAAGATTGATTTCTTGCTTTCTGGAGACTGATGGGGGTCAGAGTGTTCTTTAGTTTAAGCAGACGCTTAACTGACTAAGCCACCTAGGAGCCCCTAGACATATATTTTTGCTTTGAGTGGCCATAGGACAACGTTCTGGTCACTGAGATAGAAAAAGTAGTGTTCAGACCGGGAACCTGAAGGACTCCATAAAAATCTGCTTTTTGCTCCTTTTCCTGCTTCTATTTTTGCCAGGACCTACACCCCCACTTTACACATGTCCCATAGGACAAATAAGGTATGTCCTCCTTGTATGGGACAAGGAACTAATGATTTCCTAGCTAATAATTTTTTCAATAGATAACACCTATGGAGTGGCCAGGTGAGAATGACCAGAGGAAGTCATCATGCACATATTTGAGAGCACCGAAGCTAGACATCTGGACACCAATCACTGACTTTTAGGGGGGCACCTGGGCCTTTATCCTTGTCCTAACCAGTTCCTGGATGCCAGAGAGGACATATATACCAGACCACAATCCTCAATAAAATCCCCAGGCCCTAAGCAAAGATGAGACTCTCTCTCCTTTCCTTTCTGAGTCTCCCAGACAGTGTGTACCTGCACCCTCTCTCTATTCCTTCAGTAAACTCTGCTCTCACCTCCCGCTGGCTCACATTTCATTTCTATCCTGTGTGTGGCCAGAGAGACACCCTCTTGGCTGGTCCTGCGGGACCCCCTCTGGGTCCTTGGACCCAGCCTACCTGCATCCTCTTGGCGACCAGGAAGGGACATTCAGAGGAACAGCAATTATACCCCCAAACTGAGTCTGTGTAGCATTTTGACTTTCGGGCCCTGCGAAGTTCCTCGTCTGGGAAACAGAGCTGCTTTACCAGCAATGTGATTTCTATCTGTGCTTTTCTGTGTAATTGGTCTGTTCTCCAGGGAAGGAGGAAAACTGGAAGAACGGGCCTGGGAACCTGTTCTTACTTCCCACTCTCTTTGTGCGCTGAATTACTTCAGTGTGCTCTGCCTCCCTGTAGTGTAGGCTTCCTCTGGGAATCCCCAGGCAGAAGAGTCAGCCCTGGAAGCCGGCACCCAGGCTCACTCATCTGTTTCCCAGACTAGAACTTGGACAACTCCTGGAGCTTGCTCCCCACTTCCTTTGTGCTACTTTAACTGGCTCTGGCGCTTCACTCTCACTATAATAACTGCAAACTTTCTTTATCCCGACTTCTGGACAATTTCAAGGCTGTTAGTTGGGAGGAGACTCACTCAGCTCCAGAGAAAAGGGACACTTGCCCCTTCCCACCAAAAAGGCGTTCTTAGGTGACTAAGAACTGAGGGAAAGTGTCTGAGGTTATTCCTTGCTGCCAGTGGTCTCCTAGGGAAATGCCCCCATGATGACTGATTTCTGGATCACCAGCGGATGCACACATAAGGTTAGATCATTCAGTGCTCCAAGTTCCCACAGCAGTTCTAGATAGCTGCTGGAAGAATCTGAGACACTTAAAGAGGGGGAAGATCAGCCCATTGGTGACTCTCTGGGAAGTTCTCCCCACCTGATCCATCACCCATCTCCCTGAAATAGAGTCTGGGCTCCAAACTCTCTCTCTTTGTTTTCTGTTCACTGCCAGGCGGATATCTCCTCATCGGCAATTCTGGGATACTGGAATTGTGTTGAGGACTGGTGGCCAATCACTGTTGTTAAGGACAGAAGCTCTAGAATAGAGACCGGTCCTGCGGCCCACAGTTGTACCTGATTTTCAGCTTATGGGGGACGAGACATGCAATCCTGACCACACATAAAATTTTTTCCAAAGATTCTTTCAACAGAAACCTACAACTTTCTTTTTCACATTCAGATTTTGTCCTAAGTTTTTTCCTCTTTAAAGGACCAGTCTTATTTTGGGACAAAACTATTTTCTTTTCCCTCAATGAATATGTATGTTTATTCCTTATAATTTTTCTTAGCAAAAACTCAGCTCTTAACTTTCCTTGCCTACAGAGTTATTTCCCTTATTATTTCCAATAGTCTTAATTACATTCATTAGAATTCTTAACGCTTAGAAATGTTAATTTCTGGTGTAAACTAAGTAGGAAGCAATTGTGAAATGTCTGTTAAACCAGAATTCTTTAGATTGCCAATTTATGGATATAATTCAAAATTTTTAGAAACGTATATTTTCATAGTACTTTTTTTTAAAGATTTTATTTATGTATTTGACAGACAGAAACACAGCGAGAGAGGGAATACCCAAGGGGAGTGGGAGAGGAAGAAGCAGGCTTCCCGCGGAGCAGAGAGCCCGAAGCGGGGCTCCATCCCAGGACCCCTGGGACCATGACCTGAGCCGAAGGCAGACGCTTAACGACTGAGCTACCGAGGCGCCCCTATAATTTTTTAACAAAGCAAAAAATGTTTATTAACAGACCCAATTTTATCTTTAGTTTCTTTATGATAAAAGTAGATAAACCATGTTCAGTACTTAATGTTTTAATATTTTATCTTATTCTGAAATGATCTGGACTATCCATGAACTAAACTTTACTCATCATTTAACTTAGCAGAACTTTAAAATTTTAGGTTACCAAAGATTTAGAAGCTATTAGAAGTTTACCTACAAACCTTCTTATTTTACTTACATCTATTTAATCTTTTTAAAGTAAGCTTTGCGCCCAACATGGGCCTTGAACTCTCAACCCCAAGATCAAGAGTTGCATGTTCCACTGACTGAGCCAAACAGGTGCCCCACATCTATTTAATTTACTTGGTGTTAAAAATTATGCTTAGACCACCCACTAAAACTCTGAGGCATTAGACATAGTCTAACATTATTCTAATTTTTTTTGGACAAATTTTGCAACAGAAATACCATGAACTTATTTAACTTTCAGTAAACACAAGTAGAATAAAAAACTTATATTTAATGCTGATAGCTCTAAAGACATGTCTAATTTATTTATGTATTTTTTTAAAGATTTATTTATTTGAGAGAGAGAGACAGAGCACTCACATGCACACAGGGGCATGGGTGGGGGGAGCGGCAGGGGAAGAGGAAGAGGAAGAGGAGCAGACTCCTCCCCCTCCCCAACCAGCGTGGAGCCCGAAGTAGGGCCCCATCTCACGACCCTGAGATCATGACCTGAGCCTAAATCAAGAGTCAGATTTTTAACAGACTGAGCCACCCAGGCACCCCAAGACATGTCTATTTTAGTTAAACCAACAACCTTAAATTAGCTTTAATACAGAATATTTTCCCAGATCACATGAACTTGAAAAACGTTTGGGTTAGTTCCTATCTTTCTGACTTTTAGCATGTCCAATCCTTGCAAGAACTTGCCTTCAAACCAACTAAATAGAGTTCCTTTACATATTAATTTTAGCAATACCACTCAGAGGTAGAGAAAATATCTTACATTTACAGCATATATGGAAACACAGACAAGATGTAAACAAAATCTCAATTTTGTTTTCCTATTTGTGGAGAGGACATTATAGGCCCAATTTTTAAATACTTCCCTGTATTCATTCATCCATTCATTCATTTTTATGAAAAACTTCTCCCTAAAGTTCTCATGTCAAAGATTGGCTCTTAGGTCCTAGAGAAGATGGGGGTAGAAAATTTGTAACAAGGGCAGAGAGAGAGTATCTAATTTCTCCAAGGTGGATATTTGGAGCATATCTGCCTGTTATCAGAGATGCTAAAGTCTGTGCATAAAAGCTCTTTCAGCAGGTTGTATTTTAAAAGGACTCCCCCCCCCCCGCCTTTTTTTTTTTTTTTCATTTTTTTCTTCAGTCTCAGGAGATTGTGGGCTCTGTTTACATTTCAAAGCCATGATAAGATTTATAATTTCATATGTATATTAATATAGCCAACATAAAGGATATATATATTTAAAGGATCCATCATGTGGCCATGGATGAGTAAGATCTATCAATAGCAACTCAACCAGTAAGTCTTTTAATGGCTCAACGAAAGATGCAAGACGTATCCAGAGAGACCACAGATGATGCAACTCTCATGATCCAGAAGTTTACTCCCAAAATTTATCTAAGAAAGCAAAGGTCTTCATTGCACAGGTGGTAAGGATGGTGTTTCCAGTCTCCCAAAAAAATGTGAGATGCAGGGCAACTGGCTGCCTCAATCAATAGAGTATGCAACTCTTGATCTCGGGTTTGTGAGTTTCAGTTCCACGTTGGGTGTACAGGTTACTTAAAAATAAAATCTTAAAAAAAAAAAAGTAAGATGCCTCCAGTCATTGACCTGCTAATCTGTGACACCAGGCAGATCCTTCTGGAATGGGACTTTCCAACACTAACAAGGAATGAAGGTTGAGATGACATAAGTTCCTATGGGCTGGAACCTCTCTTGACAAACACCTCTGAGAGCTGGCACAGCCAGAGAGTGAGAGAGGCTTGGATCCTTAGTCTATTCAACTGGTCACCATGGAGTAACCCAGTAAGTGTACCCTCTGGATGATGGAAAACAAAGAGGATATTCTCATTGGTCACAAAGTCAAGCTCTTAGGAGATGGAGCAAGACAAAAGGAAAAATACAACAGCTTTATCTAAGCTTTGGGCCTCTTGCAGTCAAACTAATACCTAAGAGGGATGAGCCATGGGCTGAAAATGTGTGTTGTTTTATCATGTACCTTGTTGCATGTACGTTTTCTTGAGGTTGTCAGGTGACCTAATGACAATCTAACCCATTCCATGAGCAATTTATCTTATCACAGGAGTCTTCCTAAGTGGTGGATTCTCTAAGACCTTTTAAGTACTAGATCTGTGCCTATCAATTTTGTGGTTTTGGCTTCAAAGCTGTCCCTCAGGAACTGACAACAAGCAACATAAAGACGCAGACAAAAGAAAACAAAGAACATCCCTGGGGGAAAAATGGATCAGTAACCAAAGAGTACTCTACCAAATTTAACCAAAAAGTTGCCAGTCCCAAGGATCTAGTTCCACAAATACTTTCATTGGCTAATCTAAATTTAGTAAAAGTGGAAAAGAATCCCAACACTCTTGCTACCTCAGAATCCACAGGTAGCAATTCTGGGAGGCTGACATGATAAGAAATCTTACCTTCTGCAAGCTGTATGGCCGATGTGCCAGGATCTGCCAGCTACAGCAGTGTCCACGGGGACAAGTGTCCAGCAAGTTAAGGACATCCTGCCGACCATGCCAGTTGTTGGGGAGCAAGATTTCCTGTCCCCTCAAAAGTCCTTCTAGCTGGACTAAGAATCAAATGGACATGAGACAGGGGCGCCTGGGTGGCTCAGTCGTTAAGCGTCTGCCTTCGGCTCAGGTCATGATCCCAGGGTCCTGGGATCGAGCCCCGCATCGGGCTACCTGCTCCGCGGGAAGCCTGCTTCTCCCTCTCCCACTCCCCCTGCTTGTGTTCCCTCTCTTGCTGTATCTCTCTCTGTCAAATAAATAAATAAAATCTTTTAAAAAAAAAAAAAAAACAAATGGACATGAGACAGATTAACAGGAGAAAATCAAATGTCATAGACATATGTAAGAAGAATCCACATAGATGTGGAAATACCAGATAGTCAAGCAAAATGAGGTATATATGTCATTTTGAGCTAAGGAGAAGGGAGCGGGTGTCTGGGATTTCAGAGGAAGGAATGTACTTCATAGAGTGATAAGAAAAGCAGATGTTTGGCAATTAGATGTTTCACCCACCAGATGGGTCACTCAGATACACTTTATCTGTATTAATAACCCTTATTCTGGAAAAGACCTCCAATTTAGATTCTTCTGTGTGGTTAAGGGAGGGACAAAAGTTTCCGCTGAGCCTACAGGGTCTCAAGTGCCTTCAGCTCAAAATACTCCAAATGCCAAAGTGGCACATTTAAGGGTTGTTCTGAACCCCATCAGAGCCAATAAAACCCCTTGAAATAATTGGCCTGGTATTTTGCTCACAGGCTTTCTGGGAGCCTTACTAGGTGAGTAAGGAAGGTCACTTCCTGGCAGGCTCAAGAACTTCAAGATATTGTGGGGACCTCAAGAAGAGAAGTAGATGAATCTGATGGCAGGTATTTGGCTGGCTTCTTAGCCTCAAAAGTCTGTTAAAAGTTTAATCTGAGTTTTTTTTTTAATCTGAAATTTCTTAAAAAGAGTTCCAGCAAAGCAGATTTAAAAGAACCTATATAGCCAGTCACTATTCTTGCTTCACTTATGCAAATAATTAGGACAAGTTCGTCAAAACAGGCTTATTTTACAAGAAAATTAGTCATAATATGACTATCTTTGGTAAAAATGACAGTAATATTAGAGAGAAAAAATTATATTTTAGCAACACACCTTTATGGATGTTAGATTCCAGTTCTCATTAAGTATTTTTTTATTTTATTTTTTAGATTTATTTATTTATTTGAGAGAGAGAGAGAGAATGTGTGTAAGCAGGGGGAGAAGCAGAGGAAGGGAGAAATAAAATCCTCAAGCAGACTCCCTGCTGAACTCAGAGCCCGTGAGGAGCTTAATTCCACAACCCTGAGATCACGACCTGAGTCAAATCAAGAGTCGGCTGCTTAACTGACTAAGCCACCCAGGCACCCCTTGGATAAGCTATTTCTAAATGTTTGTTGTTTGCCTATAAAACTGGGCTGGAGGGGCGCCTGGGTGGCTCAGTCGTTAAGCATCTGCCTTCGGCTCAGGTCATGATCCCAGGGTCCTGGGATGGAGCCCCGCATCGGGCTCCTTACTCCGTGGGAAGCCTGCTCCTCCCTCTCCCACTCCCCCTGCTTGTGTTTCCTCTCTCGCTGTGTCTCTCTCTGTCAAATAAATAAAATCTTAAAAACAAAAAACAAAAAACTGGGCTGGATCCTGAATTCTCCTGATTTCCTGGAGTATCTGGCTATGACTCTTCAAACTAGGGTTCCCAATTTTCTCCATTCTCTTGACTTGAAGTCACTGAGGATTAAAACTGCCCTTTTTTCCTGCAAACTGAAGCTAGAGGACTCCAGGTCTACCTCAGAGAAATTGCCACAACAGCCCATGTTTACAATCTTCTTGCCTGTTGCCATATGGACCACTCAGAAAACTCAAAGAGACATTCCAACTGCAGACCAGGAAAATCTCAGATTGTCGCTGCCTGTGCTCACTCCATCTGAAGGGGCTTCAAACCTGACATCTAGAAATTTTCCAACTGGCAGCACTCAGGACTCAGACGCTGGGATTATAATTTCAACCATTTACCTGTGTGTTGTTGTGTTTTGTTTTGTTTTTTTTAAGATTTTATTTATTTATTTGACAGAGAGAGACACAGCGAGAGAGGGAACACAAGCAGGGGGAGTGGGAGAGGGAGAAGCAGGCTTCCCGCCGAGCAGGGGGCCCGATGCGGGGCTCGATCCCAGGACCCCGGGATCATGACCTGAGCCGAAGGCAGACGCTTAATGACTGAGCCACCCAGGCGCCCCTCAAGCATTTACCTGTGTTTTAATCATGCAATTTCTTTGATAAACTCAGAAATCCCACAAGTGAGAACAGCTGCCTTACAAAATAAGATGACTTCAGATATGTTGATGACATCACAAGGAGGGACTCGTGCCAGCATACACATCGGATCTTGTGCCTTCATCCCAGGTGAGTGATCATGTAGAGAACCAAATATTAGCCTTGGATGGCCTGACGCCCAGGCTTAAAGAAACGCTAGCTACGCGGTTTACTTCTAGAAATTCTTTTTTTTTTTTTTTTTTAAGATTTTATTTATTCATTTGAGACACAGAGATACAGAGAGAGAGAGCATGAGCAGTGGGAGAGGCAGAGGGAGAAGCAGACTCCTGGCTGAGCCAGGAGCCCGATGTGGGGCTCGATCCCAGGACCCCGGGATCATGACCTGAGCCGAAGGCAGACGCTTAACCATCTGAGCCACCCAGGCGCCCCTACTTCTAGAAATTCTTGGCTTAAATTGACTCTGTTTGTAGCTATGACATCAGCCGTTTTACTGTTAACTTGTTCACCATATAAACTGTTACCTTTTTGTTGTGCACAGTGATCTATTCAGACTCACTCGAAACTAATGGTAAAATGTCTAGATGCTATAAATAATATACGCACTTCTGTACGAAGATTGACAGTTTATACACAGGCATGTTGAAACTGCTCAGGGCACAGAGGTACACTGAATTCCAGCTGAGGTCACAGGGTCAGATCGGGAATGGTTCCTTATTTTTCATACATTCCCCATGGAATTAGATCAATGTTGCAAGAATTATTCAACTCAACAGCCTCTTCTCCCGGATTCCTCAAGGGGTACAGTACATATTAAAAATGATTTTTCCATTTGGATTGACACTTTTGTTAATTATCTTCCTAATTTACCTTGGTGAAAAATAGAGAGTAAGATGCTGTTCTAAGACTATACATGAGGGGCGCCTGGGTGGCTCAGTCATTACGAGTCTGCCATCGGCTCAGGTCATGATCCCAGGGTCCTGGGATGGAGCCCCGCATCGGGCTCCCTGCTCAGCAGGAGGCCTTCTTCTCCCTCTCCCACTCCCCTCGCTTGTGTTCCCTCTCTCGCTGTCTCTCTCTCTCTGTGTCAAATAAATTAAAAAAAAAAAAAAGAAGAAGAATCACTAATGATGAAAAAAAAAACCAAAAAACAGGGCATTTGGGGCCACCATCTATCTTTGTTAGTTCAGATAAAAGAATAAACACTAGAGGTTATATTGCCCACCAGGCACAGCTGAACTGACCAAAGAACACATACATATAGGCTTAAGAGATAGCTTACAAATGGCTAATCAACACTACCTTAAGGATATAATCACAAGATGCACCTAATAAAATCTCTAGCACAAAGAATAAAGGTATTTTTCAGACTCTAAGTCTACTGAGATGGAATAGACTCTGGAGTGCCAGGCAAGGCAGCACCAGAAGGTATTACGTAACATCTGCTAACATCACATTATGGACACCCACCTTTTCAGGAGACCCCTGCTAACGTGACCCCATAGGCCTCTAATCAATGGCATCCACCTTCTCAGGAGACCCCTGCCCCAAAATTTGCCCTTAAAACCTTCACTTGCAAGCCATTGGGGGAGAGCAGAAGTTGTGAGCATTACCTCCTCCTTCTCCTGGGAGGCACCACACCAATAAAAAGCTGAACTTTCTTCACTGCAAAATCTCAGTTGCAGTTATTGGCTGGCCATACATCAGGTACACAAACCCTCATTTGGCACCCTTTTACATTTTTGGCACACTTCCATACTTTAAAAAACAATTATACACACATTGAAAGTGATAGAGTAGAAGTTTGTCATAGTGGACTGAAATTAAGAAATATTTTCTTATTTTTTTTAGATTTTATTTCTTTTTTTTTTTTTTTTAAGATTTTATTTATTTGCGAGAGAGAGAATGAGAGACAGAGAGCATGAGAGGGAGGAGGGTCAGAGGGAGAAGCAGACTCCCTGCTGAGCAGGGAGCCTGATGTGGGACTCGATCCCAGGACTCCAGGATCATGACCTGAGCCGAAGGCAGTTGCTTAACCAACTGAGCCACCCAGGCGCCCATAGATTTTATTTATTTCTTTGAGAGAGAGAGAGCAAGAGCACAAGCAGGAGGAGGGGCAGAGGGAGAAGGACAAGCAGAATCCCCACTACTGAGCAGGGAGCTGGACACAGCGTTCGATCCCAGGACCCTGAGATCATGACCTGAGCCGAAGTCAGACAAGACGCCTAACTGACTGAGCCACCCAGGTGTCCCAAAATTAAGAAATATTTTCAATGGCATAAAGCTCATAAATCTATTTGTGGATGGTAATGCCTCTGCATTTAATCACACTATGAAGATAAACACACATGGTACAAATAAAATAGCCATTACTTCTTAGTGTTGTATTTCATTGAAATTTTGTTTCAATTATTATCTGTGCTAAATTTGAGAACTTTAAGACAGTTGAATGTTACTCTTAAAAACAAAAACCACCAGTTATTTTACCAGCAGAAGATGGCTTTATGTGGGAATAAAAGAGACTTGCAATCCAGGGCACACAAGGTGAGACAAAGCTGTGGGCAAGTCCAGGAAAAAAAAGGAGAGGTACACTTTTTAAGGAGAAAAAGGTTAAGTTGTGAAGGGTGTTATAAGCTCAAAGTCCACCAGAGTACACTGGGAGTTTGAAGTACTGTGGTTTTTCATTAGCTGAGCTGCTTCCCCAGGGGTGGGGGGAATAAGCAGTCTCTTCCAAAGACTGAGAGAGTAGACTAGTACACCTGTATGAGGTCAGGTTCATGTCAGGTCAAGTCCGTCTCTTCCTGTTGGGTCTGCAATTGACGATGCGCTCTGCCAAACCTCCTGACTCCACTTTAGTGAGATTTCCTATTATTAATTTTCACGCAAAGATGTTACTACTGTGATTCTTGTTTTCTTTTTCTGAAAATACAAAGAAGAGTATGTCTCTGACATGAGTGTGAAATAGAATAAAAACTTACAGGATGGAAACCTGATTTAGAACCTCTGCTCACAAAAGCCAGGATCTCCAGTACACAAAGGTGAGACCTTTCATTTTCCCAGGCAAACTATAACCAAAAGAAACTCAGAAGAAAGGGGAATTTCCAGATTAAATGTGATGGTTTCTGCACACCTTAAAGTAAAACCCTGGAAAAAATATAAAAAATGATAAAGGGGTGTTAGGGCCAAGGGTAGACCACAACATGTTAGACCACTACGGCAGGAAGGTTATTTTAAATGAAAAGCGATGGGGGCGCCTGGGTGGCTCAGTCGTTAAGCGTCTGCCTTCGGCTCAGGTCATGATCCCAGGGTCCTGGGATCGAGTCCCGCATCAGGCTCCCTGCTCCGCGGGAAGCCTGCTTCTCCCTCTCCCACTCCCCCTGCTTGTGTTCCCTCTCTCGCTATATCTCTCTCTGTCAAATAAGTAAATAAAATCTTTAAAAAAAATAAATAAATGAAAAGCGATGAACACCCAGATCAGAAAGATTCGGGAAAATCTCCTTACCTCTCTTTCAATTGCTTAAATTTCCACTCAAAGGAGAGCCCGTACCAGGAAGAGATATATTAACAGAAATTCCTCTTTACCAAAGACACTTACCTGCATAATAGGACAACATTTGTTTTCCAACTATCTCCTCTCACCTTCCTGCAACCCCTCTCCTTAGCTTATATAAACTTCATGTATTTAAAAAAAAAAAAAAACTTCATGTAGGGGTACCTGGGTGGCTTAGTTGGTTGGGCATCTGACACTTGATTTCACCTCAGGCCATGATCTCAGGGTCGTAAGATTGAGCCCCACATCAGGCTCTCTGCTCAGAATGGAGGAGTCTGCTTGTGATTTGCTTTCTCCATCTCGCTCTGCCCCTCCCCCTGCTCTCTCTCTCTTTCTCAAGTAAATAAATAAAATCTTTTTTAAAAATTCATGCAGCTTCGCTGTCTTTGCAATTTCATGTCTGTGTGAATTCGCCTTACATATAAAACTAAATTCCCTTTTCTCCAGTGATACTGTCTCATGTCAAATTGATGTAGTCCAGCTAGAGGAATCTTGAAATGTAGAAGGAACTCTTCCTCCCTGAGAGTGAAAAATGCTTACTTTATAGAGGAGGAATCTGGCAGAGAGTAGCAAACCAAATAAACAAACTTACCATCAGCTGTAATGACACAAATTGATATCAGCTGCCTAAGGATTGCCAAAGGACACATTATGACTATGTTATTATTACCCACAAAAAAAGTAAATCAGAATATGAATCTAATTATGAGAAGATGGTAGACATATGCACATTTCAGGCCACATAAAACTCCCATGTCCCGTGATCTCTAAATGCATTTTAAACAGTAAATTTGTCACATTCTAGAGAATAGGGCTCTTTCTTTTTCACAACTTTCTGAGTTATGCTGGGTTACATATTCATCCTGTTTGTTTGTACATTTTTTTAAGATTTTATTTTTATTTATTTGACAGAGACAGAGATAGCAAGAGCAGAACACAAGCAGGGTGAGTGGGAGAGGGAGAAACAGGCTTCCCACAGAGCAGGGAGCCTGATGTGGGACTCGATCCCAGCACCCTGGGATCATGAACTGAGCCAAAGGCAGACTCTTAATGACTGAGCCACCCAGGCGCCCTATTTGTACATTTTAAAAAGTAATCTCTACATGCAACACCGGGCTCAAACTCAACAACCCTGGGATCAATAGTTGCATGCTATCCTGACTGAGCCACCCAGGTGTCCCTGTACATTTTCTTAATCCTGGTCTACATGGAGCATCCAGATGGGACCTGAACATGAAATGTTCTCCTTCAGAAATATCTCAGAACCTGACCCCATCTTCAATAGGAATCATGAATTCCTGTAGATCAGTCACAAAGGGAATATTTTCAATAGTTGCAGGACATTAATTCAAAGTCACAATTGTTGGGGCACCTGGGTGGCTCAGTCTGTTAAGTGTCTGCCTTTGGCTCAGGTCATGATTCCAGGGTCCTGGGATCCAGCCCACATCCAGCTCTCTGCTCAGCGGGAGCCTCTTTCTCCCTCTCCCTGCCACTCCCCCTGCTTATACTCTCTCTCTGTCAAATAAATAAATAAAAACTTCAAAAAAACTAAATGAATTCTTTTAGCTAGTTAATAGAGAGGTAAAACAATAACAACAAAACAAAAACAAACATTCAAAACAAACAAAAAAACATTCCTGAGTCTTGGGGCGCCTGGGTGGCTCAGTCGTTAAGCGTCTGCCTTCGGCTCAGGTCATGATCCCAGGGTCCTGGGATCGAGCCCCATATCGGGCTCCCTGCTCAGCGGGAAGCCTGCTTCTCCCTCTCCCACTCCCCCTGCTTGTGTTCCTGCTCTCGCTATCTCTCTCTCTGTCAAATAAATAAATAAAATCTTTAAAAAAAAAAACATTCCTGAGTCTTCAGGGTCTTAAATGCCTTCAGCTAAAAATAATCCACATGTAAAGTGACCTTAATTGGAATCAAATATTCCACTCCACCTCAAATGTATAAAGAAAGTGTGATTATATGCATGCACATGAAATATATATTTCAGCTTCCAAAAAGAGGGAAATCTTTCCATATGCAGCAACAGGATGAAGCTGGAGGACATTTTGTTAAATGAAATGAGCCACACATAGAAAAACAAAAAAATACTATATGAAATCACATATTTGCAGAATCTAAAAAAAGACAAAACCATAAATGTGAAGATTAGAATGTTTCTTTCGAGGGAGAAAGGTTCTTTCCAGGTTAAGAGGGGGAAAAATATTGAGATGTTGGTCAAATGGTAAAAGATTCACTTATGGGAAATGAATAAATACTGAAGGATTAATATACAGTATGTTGATTATACTTAATTGTGTATTGTTCCCTTAAAACTTACTAGGATCTACTATGTAAAGTGCTCTCACCACACACACATGCACACATGAAGTTAAACATGTGAGGTAACAAACATGTTCCTTAGCTTGATTGTGGTTATTATGTGGCAAAATATATGTATATGTATTTTTTAAAACTTGAGCAAGGTTCAGAATGTTCAGGAATGGAAAATAGGTGCTAAATGGGTTGGCTCTTATACCTCAGAATTTAATAAGGAAGAAATTTAGGCACCAAAACATTCAGTTTTTGCTCCTATATATCTACCTGTGGTTTTCAGAAATGTACGAGCAAATACCATTGAGATGCATGAGGAGCAGCGAACCAAATCTCATCTCCCGTAATCTGTTCAGTGAAGGGGGAGCTCAGAATGGAGCCAGAGCTAGACAAAGCTGCAGAAGAAGGGCACCTGGGGGACACCTGGGTGGCTCAGTCTTTAAGCATCTGACTTCGGCTCAGGTCATGATCTCGGGGTCCTGGGATCGAGCCCCGCATTGGGCTCCCTGCTCAGCGGGAGGCCTGCTTCTCCCTCTCCCACTCCCCCTGCTTGTGTTGCCTCCGTCTCTCTCTCTCTCTCTCTCTGTTAAATAGATAGATAGATAGATAGATAGATAGATAGATAGATAGATAAATAAATAAATAAATAAATAAATAAATAAATAAATAAATAAAAAAGAAGGGTGCCTGGGTGGCTCAGTCAGTTAAGCATCTGCCTTCAGCTCTGGTCATGATCCTGGGGTCCTGGGATCAAGCCCCACATCAGACTTCCTGCTTGGTGGGGAGCCTGCTTCTCACTTTCCCTCTGTCTGCCACTTCCCCTGCTTGTACACTCTCTCTCTGTGTCAAATAAATTAATTAAAAGAAAAAAAGCTGCAGAAGAGGGGGAATCTGGACAGGGCTGTGGAACAAAAGCTCCAGGCTTCTGATGTCCCTGCCTATGGGGTAATCCCAGTTCTATCTTTATAATTTTGTGTAGGGAAAAAGGGCAGGCTGCCCCCAAATCTGCCACTTTCACATACTGATTGTTTTGAATTAAAAGTTACTTAAATAGTCAATGCAAAAAGAACACTCTGACCCCATTTTTTTCTCCAGAAAGTAGGGTATCAGTCTCCCATGTGATACATACCCTCTGTACCCAGAGGTAAAGAGATGTTCTTATCACCAGAGATAGGAAACTTAAAGCTTAGAAGCCTGCATGAGCAAACCTTGTTCCTTTTCATTAATTTACTTACTTCTCCAGCCCAAATTCTCTTCAGAATTCTTTACTAACTGAAGGCCCAAACATAAGTTTGATTAATCCTGCCAATTCCTTACAGCTTTCTTTTCTCTTTCTCTAAAAAGTATAAAAACTGCTATAGTCATTTCTTTGGGTCTCAGTTTCATTATGGGTTTTTGTGTGCACATAATTAAACCTTATTTTATCTCTCCTGTAACCTAAGACAATGTGATTTTTTTTTTTTTTTTTTTTGACAATGTGATTCTTAGACCAGATGGAATAATCGTGAATGGTAAAGTAAAATCATTTCTCCCCAACAATATTTTTTTTTGCTTATAAAATAAAAAGTAACAGGGGCACATGGGTGGCCCAGTTGGATAAGTGTCTGACTCTTGATTTTGGCTCAGATCATAATCTCAGGGTCCTGGGATTGAACCCTGCATTATGCTCCATGCTCAGTGGGAAGTCTGCTTGAAGATTCTCTCTCCTCTCCTTCTGCCCCTCCCACCCCTCTTGTGCGTGCACACACACTCTCAAATAAATAAATAAATAAATCTTTTTTAAAAATCATAAATGACATAATTTCAGGGTTAAACAGCTCTTTATGCCTACCACTAAAGAATAGGCAATCTATTAGCATACATCATGAAATCCATGTGTATCTCGGCTAAGAATAGTCTAAATCGAGGGTCTTTTAACAATAAATTGTTGCACTGCAATGGGTAATGACTTTTGTGTCAGACACTGTGAAAGAGTGTGGGTAACAACAGTCATTCCCAATGATGTTCTCACATGTCCACCTCTGGGACAGATATGTTTTTGCTTAGAGTGACCCTATGACAGAGGTCTGGTGGGAAGAGTGGTGCCTGTGAGGAAGGACTACTCTAAATGAAAATGAAGTGACTTCAAATCAAAATCCCTACGTACACTCAGATTTATATCTCCTCCTTCTGGATGCAGATATGGAAGAGAGTTTGATGCCTGCTGGAGAATCAGTAATTTTGATTCAACAGATGAATGGATAAAGAAGATGTGGTCCATATATACAATGGAATATTACTCAGCCATCAGAAAGGATGAATACCCAACTTTTACATCCGCATGGATGGGACTGGAGGAGATTATGCTAAGTGAAATAAGTGAAGCAGAGAAAGTCAATTATCATATGGTTTCACTTATTTGTGGAACATAAGGAATAACATGGAGGACATTAGGAGAAGGAAGGGAAAAATGAAGGGGGGGTATCGGAGGGAGAGATGAACCATGAGAGACTATGGATTCTGAGAAACAAACTGAGGGTGTTAGAGGGGAGGGGGATGGGGCATGGGTTAGCCCAGTGATGGGTTTTAAGGAGGGCACATACTGCATGGAGTACTGGGTGTTATATGAAAACAATGAATCATGGATCACTACATCAAAAACTAATGATGTATTGTATGGTGACTAATATAACATAATAAAATTAAATTTTAAAAAAAGAAAGAAAAGAAAAACTGGGTGGACTGTTTGAAGCAGAAATGCTCACTGCTATGGACTATTGAAATACTCCTCCAACAAATCCATGCAACAGACAGAGCCAGAGGACAGGACTATACTCATCACGAAAAGGAGGAAGGTTCCACACAGCAGTGCAGCAGCTTCCCAGAAAGGTCAGCCATCTACAGTGGATCTAACCTATGTTGGGGTTATATACCTGGGATACCAGCACTTTGAGCAACCACAGCACACACCTTGCTATCCCGCCTATTACAGTGTCCAGAAGGCTTCTTCATCTCCAGCACATACTCTGCCATGTGATATTTTAAAGCTATGCCAAATGATTGCATCATTCAATACACCCTCCTATATCTACTGCCACTAATCTAGGCCTGGGCAATCACAGTAATCATTGTCATCCAACAATATCAGGTCCTCAGTAACACACAGGAATTCAATAAAATCGTGAAGATAAAATAGGACTTCCCTGATCCTCAGGAACCCACCACATTTGCCAATTCCTTTTCTCCATTACATGTATATGTCAGATGACACCACCAAGAGCTGTCTGTGAGTTCGGAGTGGCTAGAGGGAGCCACTTTTGGTTCCCTCCCTACACTGGAAAGAGTTCTTCACATTTCCTTTTAATAGGTCTTTTTTTTTTAAAGATTTTATTTATTTATTTGAAGAGAGAGACACAGCGAGAGAAGGAACACAAGCAGGGGGAGTGGCAGAGGGAGAAGCAGGCTTTCTGCAGAGCAGGGAGCCTGATGCGGGGCTCGATCGCAGGACCCTGGGATCATGACCTGAGCCGAAGGCAGACACTTAACAACTGAGCCATCCAGGTGCCCCTCTTTTAATAGGTCTTATCTTTCTCTCTAAGGATGGTGCCATCATCGTGTTTTAAATATATTGATATCTCACATCCTAGTGCTAAATGTCTGAATTCATACTGTGGCCCACTGGCCTTACATCTCTCTAATCCGAATTAGGAAGTCAGTGAGGTCATTCTCACTACAACACAGGCAAAGAAAAATGTTTGTGATGCCTGTGTAGCTGGAAACAAAAATGAGGAAAAACAGAACTGGAGATCTGGAGATAACTAGAAAACAAAACAAGTAGAAGTTATTTTTCTAAATCCAGGGAGTCAGTTGTACAACCCGGGACAGGTGTCCTCCTCCACATTCAGAATTCATGCCAATTCTTCATCCTCTCATTTTTTTTCTTTAGAGATAGACAGAACTTGCAAAAGTGGTGGGGAGGGGCAAAGGGAGAAAATCCTCAAGGAGACTCCCTCCTGAGCACAGAGCCTGACATAGCACTTGATCTCCCAACCCTGAAATCTTGATCTGAGCCCAAATCAAGAGTCAGAAGTTTGACCAACTGAGCCATCCAGGCACCCCTAGCCCCTGTATTTTCTATCTCTTACCTGCGGCCACAGTATCACTCCTACTGGAATATGTTTCTCCTACTTATGGTGTATCTATTAAACACCCAGCACTGTCATATGTGCATGTTTACTTCATAGAAACAGCCAAACAACACCCCCAGTTATGATTTGGGGCACATATCTTTACTAGGGTCCATGGTGAAGTGCTTTTGAGTCAAAATCAAAATGAAGTCAAAATCAAAAAGGCTACTATTGAGGTGCAATAAAAAAATGGAGGTTCTGGGGCACCTGGGTGGCTCAGCTGTTAGGCGTCTGCCTTCGGCTCAGGTCATGATCTCAGGGTCCTGGGATCGAGCCCCACATCGGGCTCCCTGCTCCATGGGAAGCCTGCTTCTCCCTCTCCTACTCCCCCTGCTTGTGTTCCCTCTCTTGCTGTGTCTCTCTCTGTCAAATAAATAAATAAAATCTTTTTTAAAAAAGGAGGTCTAACTGCTAGGGTAAATGAGGCAGAATAGAGAATTAGTGAAACAGAAGACCAAATGATGGAGAATAAAGAAGCTGAGAAAAAGAGATAAACAACTACTGGATCACGAGGGCAGAATTCGAGAGATAAGTGATACCATAAAGCCAAACAATATTAGAATAATTGGGATCCCAGAAGAAGAAGAAAGAGAGAGAGCAGCAGAAGGTATTGGAACAAATTATAGCAGAGAACTTCCCTAATTTGGGGAAGAAAACAGGCATCAAAATCCAGGAGGCACAGAGAACCCCCCTCAAAATCAATAAAAATCATCAACACCCTGACATCTAATAGTAAAACTTACAAATCTCAGAGACAAAGAGAAAATCATGAAAGAAGCTTGGGACAAGAAGTCTGTAACCTCCAATGGTAGAAACATTAGTTTGGCAGCAGATCTATCCACAGAGACCTGGCAGGCCAGACAGGACTGGCATGATATATTCAGGATACTAAATGAGAAAAATATGCAGCCAAGAATACTTTATCCAGCTAGGCCGTCATTGAAAATAGAAGTAGAGATAAAAAGCTTCCAGGACAAATAAAAACTAAAAGAAATTGCAATCACCAAACCAGCTCTACAAGAAATATTGAAAGGGGTCCTCTAAGCAAAGAGAGAGCCCAAAAGTAACATAGACCAGAAAGGAACAGAGACAATATACAGTAACAGTCACCTTACAGGCAATACAATAGCACTAAATTCATATCTTTCAATAGTTACCCTGAATATAAATGGGCTAATGCCCCAGTCAAAAGACACAGGGTATCAGATTGGATAAAAAAACAAGACCCATCGGGCGCCTGGGTGGCTCAATTGGTTAAGCGACTGCCTTCGGCTCAGGTCATGATCCTGGAGTCCCCGGATCGAGTCCCACATCAGGCTCCCTGCTCGGCGGGGAGTCTGCTTCTCCCTCTGACCCCTCCCCCACTCATGCTCTCTCTCTCTCAAATAAATAAATAAAATCTTTAAAAAAAAAAAAAAACAAGACCCATCGATATGCTGTCTGCAAGAGACTCATTTTATTTATTTATTTATTTATTTATTTATTTATTTATTTTTAAAGATTTTATTTATTTATTCATGAGAGAGAGAGAGAGGCAGAGGGAGAAGCAGGCTCCCAAGGAGCAGGGAGCCCGATGCGGGACTCGATCCCAGGACCCTGAGATCATGACCTGAGCTAAAGGCAGACGCATAACCATCTGAGCCACCCAAGCGCCCAAGAGACTCATTTTAGATCCAAAGACACCTCCAGATTGAAACTGAAGGGTTGGAAAACCATTTACCATGCTAGTGGACATCAAAAGAAAGCTGGGGTGGTAATCCTTTTATCAGACAAATTAGATTTTAAACCAGACTGTAATAAGAGATAAGGAAGGACACTATATGGTACTTAAAGGTTCTATCCAACAAGAACACCTAACAATTGTAAATATTTATGCCCTTAACATGGGAGCAGCCAATTAATAACAAAATCAAAGAAACATATCAACAATAATACAGTAATAGTAGGGAACTTTAACACCACCCTCACTGAAATGGACAGATCATCTAAGCAAAAGATCAAGAAGAAAATAAGGCTTTAAATGACACACTGGACCAGATGGACTTCACAGATATATTCAGAACATTCCATCCCAAAGCAATATATATTCTTCTCTAGTGCACATGGAACAATCTCCAGAATAGATCACACCCTGGGTCACAAATCAGGTGTCAACCGGTACCAAAAGTTTGGGATCATTTCCTGCATATTTTCGGACCACAGTGCTTTGAAACTAGAACTCAATCACAAGAGGAAAGTTGGAAAGAACTCAAATACATGGAGGCTAAAGAGCATCCTACTAAAGAATGAATGGGTCAACCAGGAAACTAAAGAAGAATTTTAAAAATTCATGGAAACAAATAAAAATGAAAACACACACACACACACACACACACACAAAAGAAAACACAACTGCTCAAAATCTTTGGGATGCAGCAAAGGCGGTCCTAAGAGTGAAGTATATAGCACAAGCCTTTCTCAAAAAACCAGGAAAGGTCTCAAATACACAACCTAACCCTACACCTAAAGGAGCTGGAGAAAGAACAGCAAATAAAGCCTAAACCCAGCAGGAGAAGAGAAATAATAATCAGAGCAGAAATCAATGAAATAGAAACCAAAAGAACAGTAGAACAGATCAACGAAACTAGGAGCTATTCTTTGAAAGAATTAAACTTATCAAAAAGAAAAGAGAAAGGACCCAAATAAATAAAAGCATGAATGAAAGAGGAGAGATCACAACCAACCCGGAAGAAATACAAACTATTATAAGAACATATTATGAGCAAATATATGCTAACAAATTAGACAATCTGGAAGAAATGGATGCATTCCTAGAGATGTATAAACTACCAAAACTGAACCAGGATGAAATAGAAAACCTGAACAGACCTATGACCAGCGAGGAAATTGAAGCAGTAATCAAAAATCTCCCAACAAGAGCCCAGGGCCAGATGGCTTCCCAGGGGAATTCTACCAAACATTTAAAGAAGAATTAATACCTGTTCTTCTAAAATTGTTCCAAAAATTAGAAATGGAAGGAAAACTTCCAGACTCATTTTATGAGGCCACCATTACCTTGATCCCAAAACCAAAGACCCCACCAAAAAGGAGAATTACACACCAATATCCCTGATGAACATGGATGCAAAATTTCTCACCAAAATACTAGCCAATAGGATCCAACAGTACATTCAAAGGATTATTCACTACGACCAAGTGGGGTTTATTCCTGGGCTGCAAGTTTGGTTCAACATCCCCAAATCAAACAATGTGATACACCACTTTAATAAAAGAAAGGTCAAGAACCATATGATCCTCTCAATAGATGCAGGAAAAGCATTTGACAAAGTACAGCATCCTTTCTTCATTAAAACTCTTCACAGTGTAGGGATAGAGGGTACATACCTCAGTATCATAAAAACCGTCTATGAAAAACCCACAGCAAATATCATTCTCAATGGGGAAAAACTGAGGGCTTTTCCCCTAAGGTCAGGAACACGGCAGGGATGTCCACTATCATCACTGCTGTTCAACATAGTACTAGAAGTCCTAGCCTCAGCAATCGGACAACAAAAAGAAATAACAGGCATCTGTATTGGCAAAGAAGAAGTCAAATTCTCACTCTTTGCAGATGATATGATACTTTATTTGGAAAATTAAAAGACTCCACCCCAAAACTGCTAGAACTCATACAGGAATTCAGTAAAGTGGCAGGATATAAAATCAATGCACAGAAATCAGTGGCATTTCTATACACCAACAACAAGACAGAAGAAAGAGAAATTAAGGAGTGGATCCCATTTACAATTGCACCCAAAACCATAAGATACCTAGGAATAAATCTAACCAAAGAGGCAAAGGCTCTGTACTCAGAAAACTATAGAATACTCATGAAAGAAATTGAGGAAGACACAAAGAAATGGAAAAAAGTTCCATGCTCATGGATTGGAAGAACAAATATTGTGAAAATGTCTATGCTACCTAGAGCAATCTACACATTCAGTGCAATCCCTATCAAAATACCATCAACTTTTTTCACAGATATGAAACAAATAATCCTAAAATTTGTATGGGACCAGAAAAGAACCCGAATAGCAAGAGGAATGTTGATAAAGAAAACCAAAGCTGGCGGCATCACAATTCTGGGCTTCCAGCTCTATCACAAAGCTGTCATCATCAAGACAGTATGGTCCTGGCACAAAAACAGACAGATAGATCAATGGAACAGAATAGAGAACTCAGAAATGGACTCTCAACTCCATTGTCAACTAATCTTCGACAAACCAGGAAGGAATATCCACTGGAAAAAAGAGAGTCTCTTCAACAAATGGTGTTGGGAAAATTGGACAGCCACATGCAGAAGAATGAAACTGGACCATTTCCTTACACCACACACAAAAATAGACTCAAAATGATTGAAAGACCTAAATGTGAGACAGTAATCTATCAAAATCCTTGAGGAAAACACAGGCAGCAACCTCTTTGACCTCAGCCGCAGCAACTTCTTCCTAGACACATCACCAAAGGCAAGGGAAGCAAGGGCAAAAATGAACTATTGGGACTTCACCAAGATAAAAAGCTTTTGCACAGCAAAGGAAACAGTCAACAAAACCAAAAGACAACAGACAGAATGAGAGAAGATATTTGCAAATTACATATTAGATAAAGGGCTAGTATCCAAAATCTATAAAGAACTTATCAAACTCAACACCCAAGGAACAAATAATCCAATCAAGAAATGGGCGGAAGGCATGAATAGACATTTCTGCAAAGAAGACATCCAAATGAGCAATAGACACATGAAAAAGTGCTCAACATCATTTGTCATCAGGGAAATACAAAACAAAACCATAATGAGATACCACCTCACACCAGTCAGAATGGCTAAAATTAACAAGTCAGGAAAAGACAGATGTTGGCGAGGATGCAGAGAAAGGGGAACCCTCCTACACTGTTGATGGGAATACTACAAGCTGGTGCAGCCACTCTGGAAAACAGTATGGAGGTTCCTCAAAAAGTTGAAAATAGAGCTACCCTATAGAGGATCATAGGGGAAGAGAGGAAAAAATGAAAGAAGAAAGCAGTGAAGGAGACAAACCATGAGAGACTCTTAATCTCAGGAAACAGAGTTGCTGGAGCGGATGGGGTGGGAGGGATGGGGTAGCTGGGTGATGGACACTGGGGAAGGTATGTGTTGTGGGGAGCGCTTGTATTGTGTAAGACTGGTGAATCACAGACCCGTACCCCTGAAACAAATAATACATTATATATTAATAAAAAAATAAAAGAATCTTGGGGAAAAAAAAAGATCCTCCAACACTTACAAGTTTGTATATTTCTGAACTGGGAGGTTGTTATCTGTTGGTGGGAGACTAAAAACCCTCAGGAAAGGGCAAATTTCCGATGTTCAGAAATATTTGACTGAAAGGTCAATCCAATCCTATTTTCAAAATGGTTTAAACTATTATTTTCAACATGAACTAGGTAAGTTTCCACATTTTCCAAATTTTCTTTCCTTGAATATGAATATTTGATTTTGGTCTTTGCTTGCAGAAACAGACTATTTTGGAAAAGTAGCAGACTTAAAAAGGTTGTTTTCCCAAGAAGTTTTATATCCTTCATCATTTTTGGCAAGAAGATTCTAATTATGGGCAGCTGTCTCAGTTTGGGTATGTTCTTCAGGAAATCTTTGCTGCCTTTCACTCTCCTCATCATTGTCCCAGTCTATCACAAAGTGTAAATTCTCAAGGTCACTACATTTCTATCCTCCCACTGAGGCTCTTTGCAGTGAAGTTTCTATGCCTGGCTTTGGAAAGAAGCCCTGGGTGTCATGAGAAGATACAGCTGAAGGATATCAAACAACAAAAGTAAAGTCATTCCACTTACTACTTTCACATGACTGTAATTCTTTGTTCCTAGGTTCATTTTCTTCCTTTCCAATGCAGTGACTGTGAATTAAATTGTGATTTGCTTATCGAGGCTACCGAGGCATTAGAGCCCCCTGAGTCAATGGCTTCCTTGTTTAATTTCTTTAACAGTGAAAACACAGTTGGTAGGATATTACTGATTTTTCTGCCTTTTTATTTATTTTTTTATCTATTTGCAAGCATGGTTCAGCAATTGTCCACTCATTGTAAGAATGCAGTCATGATGATATAACAATCTCATGTCCAGGAACCACCCAGTTAAGTCACATGTATATAAATCAAAGAGCCACATTTCATGATGTATGTGATAGCAGGAAACAGATACACTTAAGTATGTAAATGTATAAAAAAAGAGGTGTTTCAACAAGGGTGTTATATTGACAATTAATCACCTGATATGATATTTTAGGAATGTAGTAAATCCGTTTCTACTGGTGTGAAAATACCACCTTTAGATAGCATTGGTTAAGGAGAGCAATTTGATTGGCGGTAAGTTTGATATGACAATATTTATGTAAACATTAACAGAAGTGCAAAATATTTTAGTTTGTGTGTGTGTTATACAATTTCAAATGGAACTTCACATACCCTCCGAAACTGCACAAGAAGGAGGCTACACCTCAAACTGATGAGCTATTATGCCTAAAGATCAAACTATTACTGACTGGGGGCACTGAATGGGGATTTTTACTTTTAAATTAAAAATGAATAAATAATTTTTTTTTTTTTTTAAGATTTTATTTATTTGCGAGAGAGAGAATGAGAGACAGAGACCATGAGAGGAAGGAGGGTCAAAGGGAGAAGCAGACTCCCCGCCGAGCAGGGAGCCCGATGTGGGACTCAATCCCGGGACTCCAGGATCATGACCTGAGCCGAAGGCAGTCGCTTAACCAACTGAGCCACCCAGGCGCCCCTGAATAAATAATTTTTATTTTACAATTAAAGTTATGCCTATGTATAGATGTTTTCCAACTTTATTGTAACCAGTTTGCACACATTTAGGCGCTAAAAAAGAATACTCTGCTCTTGGTATGTCTGATATTCAGTGGGTTTGCTGAGTTTCTGTTTAGGGTCCTGTAAGGTCAAAATCAAGGTTTCATGAGGCACTGGATTTTCTCTGCAGCCTCTAGGGGGTAATCTACTTCCAGGACCATTCAGGTTCTTTTTTTTTTTTTAATGAAATAATAGTGTTTTCCCCTGTAAGCCAGGTTTTTTTCTTTTAAGATTTTATTTATTTATTTATTTATTTTAAGATTTTATTTATTTATTTGACAGAGACACAGTGAGAGAGGGAACACAAGCAGGGGGAGTGGGAGAGGGAGAAGCAGGCTTCCCGCTGAGCAGGGAGCCTGATGCGGGGCTCGATCCCAGGACCCTGGGATCATGACCTGAGCCGAAGGCAGACGCTCAACAAGTGAGCCACCCAGGTGCCCCAACCATTCAAGTTCTTGACAAAATCCATCTTTAAAGACAAATTGGAGTTGACACTAATGTTTATGAAGGGATTCATTAACCTTCTATGTACAAGCCTGAATTTTGTTCTGATCCGCAGGATTGGGAAAAGCCATTATAATTGATATTTGGGGTCCTCCAGCAAGTTTTCTAGCATTTTGCCAAAAGTTAGGGGTTTGTTTCTCTGGATCCTATTCATGATGTTCCCATTGGGCTAGTTACATCCAATGTTTGGTCTGACCCTCACCAACAAGCATGTGGACCAGTTGATACAAATCTGAGAAACCACCTTGAGAAGTTTGAATAACTATGTTAAACTCTTCGGCAAACATATGGGGATCTTCAGTCATTTTAGGGAACTCTTTAACTCTGGCTCACAGTTCAGCATTACTCCAAGGAAAATAAACTTGTGTCCTTTACATCTTCAGAAGACTTAACTTTAAGGGGACACGGTTTTGTTGTTGTTGTTGTTGTTTTAAGATTTACTCACTTCCTGGGCGCCTGGGTGGCTCAGTCATTAAGCATCTGCCTTCGGTTCAGGTCATGATCCTAGGGTCCTGGGATCGAGCCCCGCATTGGGCTCCCCTGCTTTTGTTCCTTCTCTCGCTGTGTCTCTCTCTCTCTCTCTCTCTCTGTCAAATAAACAAATAAAATCTTAAAAAAAAAAAATATTTACTCACTTTAGAGAGAGAGAGAAAGCGAGGGAGGGGCAGAGGAAAGAGAGAGAGACTCAAACGGACTCCTTGCTGAGCACAGAGCCTGATACTGGGCTTAATCCCACAACCCCGATATTATGACTTTAATTGAAATCAAGATCAGACGTTCGACTGACTGAGCCACCTGGTGCCCCAACTGGACAGGTTTTAATAAGTTCAGGAGAGGATGTAGCAGAGGGATCTTCAGAGGAAAAGGTAGGTACAGCAATAGGATCGAATGAGAGTGAAGATGAAGAAGGGAGAGAACAGAGGAAGATGGCCCTGGAGGTGGGGCCTGAGCACAAGGTGGCTGTGTAGTATCTGTTGGTTGACACAGAAGGTATGGGAGGGGAAGAGACCTCAGAAGCCCTTTTTTGTGTTTGCAATCACTTGCCTTATTGATTTGAAAAATTATATGTTGGAATAAGGCAATATGATGTTCCTGATAGAGTTTGGAACCTTCAAAATACCAATTAAAATAGGAATCCCATTCAGTTTTTGTCAGTGTTAGAACGAAGTATGTCCAACTCATCTTTGATAAATATAACTTTGGAAAGATTGAAGAATCCACTTATGGCCATTGACATTCTAAACTACTTGTTAAGTCAGTCCATTTATATACAAATGCCCATGAGAAGGGAAAGTATTTTTTATGCACAAAGAAGGCATCTCTTCCTTCTGCTGGAATAGAGGAGTAGTATACTGGTGCAAGATCAAATCCAAAAAAGATCAAGTCCAGGGGTGCCTGTGTGGCTCAGTCAGTTGAGCGTCTGCCTTCTGCTCAGGTCATGATCTCAGGGACCTGGGATGGAGCCCTGAGTCAGGCTCCCAGTTCAGCAGGGAGTCTGCTTCTCCCCCTCCTTCTGCCCTTCCCCCCGCACCCCTCCCCACTTGTGCTCTCTGCTCTGTCTCAAATAAATAAATAAAATCTTTTTTTTTTTTTTTTTTTTAAGGGACTGAGGTGTACAATTGTATGGTTGTCAGGGAATGGCAGGTAGGTCTGAGTTTGGGGTGGTCAGGATGCTGTCATGAGTAGGGCACAGGCAGTATCCATTTTATTTTATTTTATTTTATAAGATTTATTTATTTATTTGACAGAGAGAGAGAGCACAAGCAGGGGGAGCGACAGAGGGAGAGGGAGAAGCAAACTCATTGCTGAGCAGGGAGCCCAACATGGGTCTTGATCCCAGGACCCTGGAATCATAACCTGAGCTGAAGGTAGACGCTTAACCAACTGAGCCACCCGGGCACCCCTAAATAAATAAAATCTAAAAAAAAAAAAAAAAAGATCAAGTCCATCTCCTCCTTTTGGGTCTGCAGTTGACTACCAGTGGTAGTAGAAGACAGTTCCTCTGGCCTAAATCCTCTGACTCCATTTTAGCAAAGTATCCCATTACTAATTTTCACAGTTGGAAAGGAAAATTTGCTTTTTTCAGGAGGTTGGCTGATGGGGAACATATGGATTTATGTCCAAAGATAATCTGGAAAGTTACATACCAAGCAGGAAGTGTTTAAGGGGGAGGCACACAGGAATAGTGAGCATTGACATGCAGGGGAAGCAGGGCTACAGGGCTTCATCATTCTTGATATGATCTCAAGGAAACTCACTGGCCTCAGGAAGGCCAACTTCTAACATGGTCGATCTTGATCTTCTAGAAACACTGGGTTCTGTGTTTCCTCTGCATCATAGGTCTGTTGAAATCTCAAAGAAGCTACAATTAGTCAAGCCTTAAAGTAGAGAGCATAGGTCAGTGACTTAGACATATGTAGCCATTACAGTGCTTGGAACAGTTATAGTCTGAGAATGTCTGTATTTGGAAAATAACATAGATACATTATTAATGCAGTATTTATTGACTTTTACTCTGTGCACACACATAGGATCCATGGTGCTGTGCTGGGACCTCAGGAACATGTAGGTGAGTTAATCCTCACAACACTTTAGGGGTTGACACTAGATTTGCCCTATTTTCCTTGAGAATGTGGATGCTGGGCCCTGCCTTTTTGTTTCTTTTTCTTTTGTAACATTAAGTGTATAAAATAGGAGCTAAATGTAAATTGGAGGAATATATATACAAAAGCATGAACTGGAAAAAAAAAAGCATGAACTGGAATGTATGAGGAAGTTCTCATTGTTGACTAAGAATCAAATTGGCATGAGATAAACAGGAAAAAAATCAAATTTAATAGCATACGTATGGAGGCTCCACACAGATGAGGAAATTGAAAAGACCGGCAAAGTAAGGTATATTTGTCTTTCAGGAGAAGAGAAGAAGAAGGAAAAGAAGAAGATGGCAGAAGTCTGGCAACTCCAAGGGAAGAAATGAAATTCACAGGAAAGCAAAAAAGAGTAAATATTTGGTAAACAAATACACCCTGGGCCACTCAAAAATATAGGATATAGAGGGGCGCCTGGGTGGCTCAGTTGGTTAAGCGACTGCCTTCGGCTCAGGTCATGATCCTGGAGTCCCTGGATCGAGTCCCGCATCGGGCTCCCTGCTCAGAGGGGAGCCTGCTTCTCCCTCTGACCCTCCCCCCTCTCATGTGCTCTCTCTCTCTCATTCTGTCTGTCTCAAATAAATAAATAAAATCTTTAAAAAAAAAAAAATATATAGGATATAGAGAACTTTGTTCAAACAGGACTTACTGGTTCCTCCCTGTTTTTCAAACCTAGTTTATATTATAATGTAGTTATGTATGGTGATAGGTCTCATTCTGGGGCAGCTTCGTCTTCAAAATTTTAGGTAGTGCTGATTTTGATTGCTTTTTAACTCAAAATAATCTTTCTGCCAAAGTGGTCCATCAGGGGGCAGCCTGGGTTTGGCCCATACAATCTGTAGGCTATTTTGTTGAATTAAATAAGACACACACAGAAAGAAAAAAAATACTGTATGAAATTACATGGCATCTAAACAAAGTTAAAATCATCAAAGTGAAGTTTAGAATGTTTGCTTCTAGCAACTTTGAATGAAGAAAATGTTGAGATGTTGATCATGTGTAAGACGAAACTTAGTAATGGGAACCGTCACTAAAATGTAGTCAGGAGGTTTCAGCAGGGGGAGCTCTCAAGCCCTATCATTTGAAGTCAATAGCAGATCCAATGGGAAGAGAAGGTCTTGACCTTACACAAACTTGGAGGTATAATCCACATCCAAGGTCAGTACTCTACTATTCCAGCCAGAGGAAGAGATGCTTTTCTTATTCCTCCCAGGCAACAGTTCAACCAATGAAAACCCACCATCCTTCAAACTACCAATTACTCCAAAACATTTTACTCAGGAACAGACTTCTCAACTTAACCCCTTGTCTTCTCAAAAAACCATGCCTCTTCTTTGTTCCCCGGTCTTGCCTACGGTTTTACTGCAGCCTATTTGTTCCTAATTGCAATTCTGTTATTCCTGAATAAACCCATCTTTCGGTAGTAAAATAACTAGCAGTTTTTATTTGTAAGGTTAAATAGAACAAGGTTCATTTATGCAGGATGAATAAATACTGGAGTTCTATACAGGACAGTGATTATAGTTAATGTATTGTAAACTTGAAATTTGCTAGATAAAAGCATCTAAAGCATGCTCACCACCCACACAAAAAATCTTAATTATGTGGGGTGAGGAATATGTTCATTATTTTGATTGTGGTCATCATTTTGTGGACAAATAACAATAGGGGTCCACACAGAACAGGGAAGACGAGACAGATTTCTTTTTTTTTTTTTAAGGTTTTATTTATTTATTCAACAGAGAGAGTGAGAGAGTACAAGCAGGGGGGAGTAGCAGAGGGAGAGAGAGAGAAGCAGGCTTCACGCTGAGCAGGGAGCCATATGCGGGGCTCGATCCCAGGACCCTGAGATCATGACCTGAGCCGAAGGCAGACACTTAACCATCTGAGCCACCCAGGCGCCCCAAGACAGATTTCTTAACAGAAGAGAACTTACTTTAGGATCCCAGCCATTTTATGATCTATGCCTATTTATGATCTATGCAAGCACTGCTTACCCAAGCACCTGTCTGGACAACTTCCTGGGATAGGTCAAAATTACAGAACAGCAGTCATCAGTAGTTAATGATTTTAAGGCAGAAAAAGAACGTAAACACAAGCAGCGACTACCAGACCAGGAGATAGTCTAACCATATAAGAGACAATAAATCCATGGGAAAATTTCTACCCGTTTCCAAAGTAAGGATTGACTGAACAGATTCCCCAGTGGATTTTGTGGGAATTAAACCGCTATGAGCACCCAAATAATGGACTAAAGGAGCCAGAAAACTCATGATGTCCTCCCTATCTGGTCCTGTGACTTCAAGCAACTAGGACCTAGACTTTGCCAATTTAGGATGCCTTTTGACTGATTTTATACTGAAATGTCCTTTGCCAGGCCCCTTGATAAATACGTATGTGCCCTTAGCTGAAAATTCACCCTATTTTGTTGTTTGGGTAGCTAGGTTGGGAAATGTCCCTGGTGTTCTCTTCACTTGTTGCCAGTGAAGCCTGTCCTTTTCCTGCTTTTTTGGCTTTGCAGTATCTTTTGGCTCAACATCCACCAAGAGGTGAAATCAGCTTGGTGTTATAATGTCACAGTGTATATGGATATTTACTGTTTTACCTTTGAGCAACAACTGGATGTTCATAAATGGAAAACAAGGTCTTGAATGAATACACATAAGCAGCACTGACTTCAATGAGAAAGACAGAAACTTAGGCATCCAGACGTGCAGTTCTCGGCTTCCATATATCTGCTTTTGGGTTGCAACAAAAAGTGAGCACCTACTATTGAGATTGGGAATAAGCAGCCAAAGTTTTGATCTCCTTCAATCTGTTCAGTGAGGAGAGAGCCCAGAATGGGGCCACACCTGGAAAATCTTCAGAAAAAGATGGATCTGGGTCAGGTTGTGGAGGGTGAGGGTTCTAGGCTTCTGATCTCCCTGCAATGGTGGGTTGCCAGTTCATCTTCCTGAGTTTGTATTGGGGATAATAGCAGGCTGCCCTAAAATGTGCCCTTTGCCATATTGATTATCTTGAAATAAACGGTACTTAGGAAACAGCCAATGCAAAAAGAACACTCTGACCCCCATTTGTGTCCAGAAAGCAGAAAATCAATCTCCCATGCAAAGATACCTTTCCTGCACAGAGAGGTAAGGATGTGTTCTTATCTCCATGGATAGGGAATTAAGAGCTGAGAAGTCTGCATGAACAAACCTTATTACTTTACATTAGCCTACTAACCATCACCCAAATTCCCTTTAGAATTCCGTACTAATGTAAGGCCCAAACATGACTTTGCTCTTTGCTGTCCAATCCTCACAGATGTATTGTCTCATTCTATACAAAGCATAAAAACTATCTGTGTTGGAGGGCTCCTGGGTGGCTCAGTCAGTTAAGTGGCTGCCTTCGGCTCAGGCCGTGATCCTGGGGTCCTGGAATCAAGTCCCGAATCAGGCTCCCTGCTCAGCCAGGAGTCTGCTTCTTCCTCTCCCTTTTCGCCTCCCTGTTCCTCATGCTCCCTCTCTCTCTCTCGCTTGCTCTCTCTCTCAAATAAAGAAATACAAATTTTTAAAAAGATTTTATCTATTTATTTGACAGAGAGAGAGACAAAGCGAGAGAAGGAACACAAGCAGTGGGAGAACAGCAAGGGTTGTGAAAGGTCATGGGGATTCCTGGCCTAAAATTTGGGTGGACTGTTTGAAACAGAGATGCTCGATACCTCTGACTGCTGACCTGTGTCCCCACTAATCAGTACCAAGCACAGAGCCCAGAGCAGATGATTACGCACCCTGTCATGGGGTAAGTGGAATGAGGGAGGTGCCTGTCAGCTGTGAGTCAGCATCCCTGGGAGATCACCCATCTATAGGGGATCAAACCTACGTTGGGGTTATACACCTGGGATACTAGTGCTTTGTGCAACCACAGCACATGCCTTGCTGATCCTCCCTATTACAGTGTCCCGAAGGTTTCTTCATCTCCAACATCTACTCTGCCATGTGACATCTTAAAGTTATGTCTACAGTGCTTCCATCATCCAATACCTGTCCCCATCCACTGCCTATAATCTAGGCCTGAGGAAGATCAGTAATCTCTGTCATCCAACAGCATCTGCTTGTCAGTAACACCCAAGAATTCAGTTAAATCATGAAGAAAAATAAGAATTTCCTGATCCTTAGGAGCTCACCATAGTTGCCAAGTCCCCATCTCCATTACTTTTATTCATCACATGACAACCATCAGGAGCTTCCTTGGACTTTGGAGTGTGTGCAGGCTCCCTCCCCACATTTCAAAAGAGTTCTCCAGGCCTGCTTTTAATAGGTCTTAACTTTCTCTCCAGGGAGTGTTCTATCAGTTTACCAATAGGTAAAAAAAAATAGATGTTTTACCTATTTTCACATCCCTCTCAGGGTTAAATGTCTGAATTAATCCTGTGATCCGTTCACCTTGCATTCCTCTAATCTCAGTTAAGAGGTCAGTGAGGTGGGGCGCCTGGGTGGCTCAGTCCTTAAGCGTCTGCCTTCGGCTCAGGTCATGGTCCCAGGGTCCTGGGATCGAGTCCCACATCAGGCTCCCTGCTCTGCGGGAAGCCTGCTTCTCCCTCTCCCACTCCCCCTGCTTGTGTTCCCTCTCTGGCTGTCTTTCTCTCTGTCAAATAAATAAAATCTTTAAAAAAATAAAATAAAAAAAAGAGGTCAGTGAGGAGACTCTTGCTACAACACAGACCAAACAAAAAAAAAAAAAAATTGAGATGCATATGTAGCTGGGAAAGAAATGGAGGAGATTCAGAAGAACTGGGGATAATTAAAAAATAAAACAAATACAATGTATCTTTCTGTATTCACAGTCAGGTATGCAACCTGGGAACACGTGTCCTCTCTCCACATGCAGAATTCACGCAGTTCTTCTTCCTGGAATTTTTCTCTCTCATGCCTTGCCTCATGTTGGAATATTTTCCTCCTACTCAAGGGGTATCTCTTACCCCCCAGGTACTGCCATGTGTGTATATTCACTTCATTTAAGCATCAAAAGAACCCCTCCATTATGACATGGGGCTCAATCCTTTATTAGGATCCATGGGTGGAATGCTCGGGAGTCCAGATTGAGCCATTGTCACTAAAACAGATTTAGGTAATCTCTAAAGTGTGCACACGGGGAATACCTAGGGTGCCAGGGGAGATGGTCGTTCGCAAGGGCGGTGGTTGAGGTGTCATTTAAGAAGTTATATTAATTCATGGGGCGCCTGGGTGGCTCAGATGGTTAAGCATCTGCCTTCGGCTCAGGTCATGGTCCCAGGGTCCTGGGATCGAGCCCCGCATCGGGCTCCCTGCTCCGCAGGAAGCCTGCTTCTCCCTCTCCCACTCCCCCTGCTTGTGTTCCCTCTCTTGCTGTGTCTCTCTGTCAAATAAATAAATAAAATCTTTAAAAAAAAAAAAGAAGTTATATTAACTCATGACTCTGCAGGGTATTGTTTAGGGAATGCAATAGTGAGAGGGGGTGGTGTCAGTTAAGTCCCCTGCAAATGAACTAACTACAGAAAATGGATGCCAGGAAGCGCCATCATTGAGGAGTTTACTTAAACTGTCAACAATACCCCCTATAGGGCGCCTGGGTGGCTCAGTTGGTTAAGCGACTGCCTTCGGCTCAGGTCATGATCCTGGAGTCCCTGGATCGAGTCCCACATCGGGCTCCCTGCTCAGCAGGGAGCCTGCTTCTCCCTCTGACCCTCCCCCCTCTCATGCTCTCTGTCTCTCATTCTCTCTGTCTCAATAAATAAATAAAATCTTTAAAAAAAAAAAAAAAAAAACAATACCCCCTATATAATCTATAATATATCCATGTTGATGTCCCAGGAGTTAGAAGGAGGAGAAAATGACGCAATAGATAAACTGTGGGAAATATAACCACACATTATTTACAGTCTGAGGCCACAGAGAAAATGGATTACTAGTTATATTATGTCACTCCGTTACCAAATGGGTGGTAGATACCATCTGTTAGCTACATTCTTAAATAAGCTGAGGTAGCTTAATATTGGTGGTGGGATAATACACCATACATTACCTATCAGTGTTAACACATTAAAAACCGGGCGCCTGGGTGGCTCAGTCGTTAAGCGTCTGCCTTCGTTCGGCTCAGGTCATGATCCCAGGATCCTGGGATCGAGCCCTGCATCCGGCTCCCTGCTCAGGGGGCAGCCTGCTTCTCCCTCTGCCACTCCTGCTGCTTGCGTTCCCTCTCTCTCTGTCGAAAAAATAAATGAAATCTTAAAAAAAAAACACACATTAAAAACCATTATGTTCTATTCATTAAAATATATTAAGATCACACATAGACTAAGTTATGCATTTCAAATCCACTGTAGGACCCTTGTTCAAAATACAGATTATAAGCATTCAAGAGGGGTGCCTGGGTGGCTCAGTCGTTAAGTGTCTGCCTTCAGCTCATGTCATGATCCCGGGGTCCTGGGATCGAGCCCCACATCGGGCTCCCTGCTCCGCGGAGATCCTGCTTCTCCCTCTCCCACTCCCCCTGCTTGTGTTCCCTCCCTCCCTGTGTCTCTCTGTCAAATAAATAAATGAAATCTTAAAAATAAATAACAATATGCTTCTTTCTTCCACATTGTGTTGAAAGGCAAAAAAAAAAAAACACTTAAAAAAAAAAGAGCATTCAAGAAACATTCTTGTTCTGATATAATGACCTAGGAGTCATAATTTCAATAATTTTCTGGCCTGAAGTAATTATTAAGAAATGTTAATGTACAGGGGCGCCTGGGTGGCTCAGTCGTTAAGCGTCTGCCTTCAGCTCGGGTCATGATCCCAGGGTCCTGGGATCCAGTCCCACCTCGGGCTCTCTGCTCAGTGGGGGGCCTGCCTCTCCCTATCCCTCTCCCTCCTGTTCTGCCTTCATGTGCACTCTCTCTGTCAAATAAAGGAATAAAATCTTTAAAAAAATTTAAGGACTGAAAGTTGGTCAAGGGGAAAAAGATGAGTGATAGACATAGAAAAATGTTCACCTTTAACACAGAAGGCTGACCTATAGTCTCCATAGTTTTGATAAGGATCAAATAAGTGCTAGTTGCTACATTTTTTTTTTTTTAAGATTTTATTTATTTATTTGACAGAGAGAGAGACAGCGAGAGAGGGAACACAAGCAGGGGGAGTGGAAGAGGGAGAAGCAGGCTCTCCACCGAGCAGGGAGCCCGATGCGGGGCTCGACCCCAGGACCCCGGGATCATGACCTGAGCCGATGGCAGACACTTAACGACTGAGCCACCCAGGCGCCCCTCTTTTTTTTTAAGATTTTATTTATTTATTTGACAGTGAGATACACAGCGAGAGAGGGAACACAAGCAGGGGGAGTGGGAGAGGGTGAGGGAGAAGCAGGCTTCCCTGCAGGCTTCCCTCTGAGCAGGGAACCCATGCGAGGCTCGATCCCAGGACCCTGGGATCATGACCTGAGCCGAAGGCAGATGCTTACAAGACTGCACCCCTAGTTGCTACATTCTTAATGGGCTTCATGACTGCCTATACATCTCACTGATAGTCAATATCAAACTGAATGATGAGCATGAAAGAAATTTTGCAAAAGTAGTTTTATGCGTAGACATTTGAAGAAACATTTATGATCTAATACTCCCTGCATGACCCCTCCCCCTTGAGCACTAAGCATGTAACCACCAGCTTCATAGAGCCAACGAGGAGCTCTTTCTGCCCAAGGGTTCTACCTCTATGCTACTTAAAAAATCTTACTAAGTTGCACCATAAAACGTCTCAAGAATTTTTTCCTGACACCAGCACTCAATGATCCCACAACATTTTTGTTACCAAAAAACCTAAGTTTGGCTGCCAGTCGCTCAAAATGCCAATACTCAAGACACCAATTTTTATTAGGGAGAAATATGAGCTTTATTCATGAACCTGGCCACTTGGGAAGAAGGTGGACTTATATCCCAAATCCAGATCCAAGGTTTTTGCCTGGCCCTCAGGTTATTTATTTACTTATTTTTTATTTTTATTTTTAAGATTTTATTTATTTATTTGAAAGAGTGAGCAAGAGACAGAGCATGAGCAGGCGGACGGGGAGAAGCCAAATGAGCCACCCAGGTGCCCCTTGGCCCTCAGATTTTTAAAGGAAATTTAGGATAGTTAATCAATAAAAGCAGAGCACAAGCACGGTAGTCTCTAACATTTCTTGACTGCATGCAGACTCCATGTTGCCAGCTTAAGATGTTATTGTGGTTGCAGTTCCTGGAAGTCATGCATGGGTGCCCCAGGGACAGTGGTGTAAGAGGGTTTGGTTCCAAGTCTTTCTAGGAAACAATGATCTATAGATACACAAAGAAAGGTTTGTTTCATCAATCACGCAGGCTAAAGGTACATGCTAAAATTTAAAGACTACTAAGTTGGGCAAAGGGGCACGGGCGGGGCTTCTATGTAACTTAAAAAAAAAGGTCCTCTAGGTTTATTCTGTTGCTGCAAACAGAAGGATTTCCTTCTTTTGTGAAGCTGATATAAATACCAAGAACAAATTAGATGGGGTAATTATACCAAAGAGAGAGGTGGTTTTTTCTTTAAGATTTTTATTTATTTATTTGACACACAGAGAGAGACAGCTAGAGAGGGAACACAAGCAGGGGGCGCGGGAGAGGGAGAAGCAGGCTCCTGGCTGAGAAGGGAACCCGATGCGGGGTTCAATCCCAGCACCCTGGGATCATGACCTGAACGGAAGGCAGATGTGTAACGACTGAGCCACCCAGGCGCCCCCCAAAGAGAGAGTTAATACTAGAGATTAACTTTTTATAGCACAAAGAGCTGCTTGCCTTGTGGGCAAATCATTGACAAACATTTGCTCTGTCCTTTTTTCTGTGAATATGCTTCTGTTTTTGAAATTCTATCATTTAAAAAAATATTTTAGAGGGGCGCCTGGGTGGCTCAGTCGTTAAGCGTCTGCCTTCAGCTCAGGTCATGATCCCAGGGTCCTGGGATCGAGCCCCGCATCGGGCTCCCTGCTCGGCGGGAAGCCTGCTTCTCCCT
>NW_022589755.1:4049624-4069694 GCF_004348235.1 Phoca vitulina | reverse complement strand
AAAAAAAAATATTTTAGGGGCGCCTGGGTGGCTCAGTCGGTTGGGCGTCTGCCTTCGGCTCAGGTCATGATCCCAGGGTCCTGGGATCGAGCCCCGCATCGGGCTCCCAGCTCCACGGGAAGCCTGCTTCTCCCTCTCCCACTAGCCCTGCTTGTGTTCCCTCTCTCACTGTCTCTCTCTCTCTGTGTCAAATAAATAAAATCTTAAAAAAAAAAAAAAGTTTTAAAAAATATTTTAAGTAGGTTCCATGCACAACGTGTGGTGCGCACACGGGACCCAGAGATCAAGAGTCATATGTTCCACTGACTGAGCCATCCAGGTGCCCTCCTTCCCACCCTTTTTTTTGAAATTCAAAATCCTACCCGCTTCTTAAGTTGCAATGGCACATAAGCATCGATTGCCTTTCTTGGAGCTTCAAATCTTTCTGGTTCCCATAGTTAAGAAATTATATTTTTTTTCTGTTGTGAAACAGTCTTATGTCAGTTAATTATTACAGCAGCCAAGGAATTGAGAATGGAGAAGGATAAGTGTTTTCCTCTCATACTGTTCTGAACAAAAGTTTCATAACAGCCATCTTTCAGTTTCAAAAATGAAAGAAAACTTTATCATTATTATAGAAACCTAATAGAAGAAGAAGAGGAAAGGAATCTACGCATAGATGAAGGTAATAGCAGGGAGTAACTGAGAATAAGGCAAAGTTACATCAAATCGGGTACTTAGCGCATCCACCCTCAGAAGCTGAGGGAGCCCTGTGGAGACAGCCAGGCTGGAGTCCTGACTGAGAGGCCTGGGGGGAGAGTCCTCCCTCACCTGAGACTTCCAACTGACCAGCCCCCTAAGGGCCATATTTATAGGGCAAATGACAGGGTCTGAAATTAAACATTTGTTCACCTATGTGCAGTCTGGAGCGAGCTGCATTTCCCTGTTACCACGTTTCTGTATTTTCAAGGAGCCTGGGCTAAGTGTGTCTGCTTCCCCTCCTGGATTCCATTCCAGGGGGCCAGCCCAGCCTGGAGCAGGAGGGGATATTCACTGTAGGAAAGTTGTTAGGGTTCGAAGCTGACGGCCAAGAAGGAATTCTTGGGATATCTTTGGTGCAAAATGGTGGCTTTATTAAAGCCCGGGGAGAGGACCCATGGGCAGAAAGGGCTGCACCGGGGTCATGAGGAGTGGCCCATTATAGACTTTCAAGTTGGGAGGGGGCTGGAGATAGTGTAAGTCTCTAAGGAATTTTGGACGCAAGGTTGACAGTGCTGAGGGAATAGAAGGCTGGCTGAAGACAAAGCATAAACTGACACTTAACAACTGAGCCACCCAGGAGCCCTCAAAGGTTTTAAAAATTAGGTGAAAATGTGAGGCAGAAACTTCAGCACTGGAGGAATCAACATTTGTAATTTCTAAATGCAGAGACTTTCAGGAGAAAAAGATGACATGGCCTCTGATTTGGGACACCAGGCTCACCTGAGAACTGGCCATTTCTTCTTTCATCTCGTCCTCTAGAGCTTTCTCAGAAGAGATTCGAGAAGAAATCACAACTGTTTCAGGAGAATATGCCTTTAAGACCACCAACAAAACCTCCTCACTCGTAAACTGCTGAGCTGCAGGCAGGACTTTGAAATGCAGAAAAGGTCCACCTTCCCGGTCCTCTTTGTCAGGAGCTATTCAGAAACTGAGCTCCTACTTGGAAACCAATCCCTGACTTTTCCTTCTCTGCTTTTTGGGGGGGCCTCCCCTCCCACAGACACCCACAAATTCAGCTACAGCATAGGAACCCTGTGCTGCCCGGACCTGACCCTCCCGGACTCATGTCGCAGAGACCCTGTTCCCTCTTCTTGAGCCAAAGGCTGCTCTCAACTCTCAAAATAACCAGAAGCCCTCCTGCTGAACCCTGGCCTCACTTAGAATCACCTGGAGCCCTTAATGAACACAGCACTGTTGTTTTCGCCCAATTCAATTGACAAAATCTGAGGGGGAGGGCACCAGATAGGATCCTTTTTGAAACTCCACACGTGATCCTATTGGGAAGCATTTGGGGAGGTGACCAGGCAAAGCACAGTAACCAAGACTGTGGTTGTGACCGGATTTAGATCCATGCCTTCTCCACTGATCAGAGTTTCTGCGATGACACATTCTCCCTCTTTCTGCTACACCCTTACAAATGTAGCTTTCCCTTATAAATGCAAATATCTCTTATAAAAGTAAACATACTGGGTGCCTGTGTGGCTCAGTTGGTTAAGAATCTGCTTTTGGGGGCACCTGGGTGGCTCAGTTGGTTAAGAATTTGCTTTCGGCTCCGGTCATGATCCCAGGGTCCTCATATCTAGTCCCATGTCTGGCTCCTTTCTCAGTGGGGAGCCTGCTTCTCCCTCTGCGCTTCCCCCTGGCTTATGGTCTCTCTGATAAATAAATAAAATCTTTTTTTTTAAAGATTTTATTTATTTATTTGACAGAGAGAGACACAGTGGAAGAGGGAACACAAGCAGGGGGAGTGGAAGAGGGAGAAGCAGGCTTCCCGCTGAGCGGGGAGCCCGATGCGGGGCTCGATCCCAGGACCCTGGGATCATGACCTGAGCCGAAGGCAGACGCTTAACGGCTGAGCCACCCAGGCGCCCTAAATAAAATCTTAAAAAAATATACGGAGTAGTCTTATTACAATTGTCCTGGTGACTCAAAACCACTTAAAAGCATAAAGTTGAACAAAAATCAAAGTGTCTGCATTAAAACATCAGCAAGCCTTGATCGTAAACTAAGTAACCTTTTTTTCTCTTTCCAGAAACTTCCCCTCTTCACCTTAGCCCTTTTTTTTTTAAGGAAACTGGTACTGCAAGGCTAGCAGCACAAACACAATTCCTGTTGAAACTGAAACCGGCTAGATCCTGCATTTCCCTAGGAAACCCCCAGCCCCTGCCTCTGGGTGGGCTTGCAGTTTTGAAGGCCCCGACCTGCTGCAGCCTCCTTCGCTGGCAAAACACTAAAGCTACTCTTCCTCTTTATCCCCGACTCTGTGTTCCTGTTATATTTTGGATCTGAAGCACAGAGGTCAGTTTTTGACAACAGAATGAGTGTGTAGGTATTCTGTATGGATAGATGTTTCTGGGTTTTATCCCACGTAACCGACCACCTGGACCCGCAGGTACACAGACAGGCTAAGGAATGTTTGTGACTCATGCTGTGTGAATAACCTTGGGAGCCTGATATTATCTGGCCTCTAGGTCAGAACTGGCTCTTCTTTCTGGACACCAAGGGCTGCAAATGTTTCATATTGTTGTGGGAAACAAAGGCAGAAGAAAAATTATTACATTTCCTTACTCCCTACAGCCCATTGACAAGTCCTTGAACCAGGCAGAGTGACATTCCTCTAGGGATTCAACCGTCTTGATATTGATACTTTGCTAAGGGCAAAAGGCAATCTTATCCCGACCCCCAGGATCCTGTAAATCCACTTTAACATCTAAAAATTCCTTTGGGAACTTCCTTTCTCTCTACCCCCCAAGATACATGTTGGCAATCATCCCCCAAGCATATGACCGACTGCTATACATCTAAAGGGTCTCATGACTGAGGGTTTACTAAGCAGTAACAAATGACCTTTTCCCAACAATAGCTAGCCCCCTCAGGATCCTGCTGATGGGGTTTTGGGATATACATGAGGTTCAATGGGGTGCAGTCCGGAGCCGATGACTAAGAAAGAATTCTTGAGACGTCTTTGGTGCAAAATGGTGGTTTATTAAAGCACAGGGACAGGACCCGTGGGCAGAAAGAGCTGCTGCCCCAGAGTTGTGAGTGGTGGCTGATTATATACTATGGGGTTGGGGAGGTAAGGAAAAGGGAGGTTTCTTTTTTTTTTTTTAAAGATTTTATGTATTTGTTTGACAGAGACACAGCGAGAGGGAACACAAGCAGGGGGAGTGGGAGAGGGAGAAGCAGGCTTCCCGCGGAGCAGGGAGCCCGATGTGGGACTTGATCCCAGGACCCTGGGATCACGACCTGAGCCGAAGGCAGATGCTTAACGACTGAGCCATCCAGGCGCCCCTAAAAAGGGTGGTTTCTGCTTTCATATGCTAAAGAAGACTCACAGGATACCAGAGGCTTTGCCATTGTCCAGTTAAGGTTGTTTACCCCTCTAGTAAGGCATTAACAGTAAGATAGTTGGGAACTTCCTGGAAGAATGTCACACAGGTCCCAACCAGTAGTGGGGTGTGGGGGGAGCTTGCAGGGTGTCAGCTTATGCTTTGTCTTCAGCCAGCCTTCTGTTCCCTCAGCTCTGTCAACCTTGCGTCCAAAATTCCTTAGAGACTTACACTATCCCCAGCCCCCTCCCAACTTGAAAGTCTATAATGGGCCACTCCTCATGACCCCGGTGCAGCCCTTTCTGCCCATGGGTCCTCTCCCCGGGCTTTAATAAAACCACCACTTTGCACCAAAGATATCCCAAGAATTCCTTCTTGGCCGTCAGCTTCGAACCCTAACAACTTTCCTACAGTGAATATCCCCTCCTGCTCCAGGCTGGGCTGGCCCCCTGGAATGGAATCCAGGAGGGGAAGCAGACACACTTAGCCCAGGCTCCTTGAAAATACAGAAACGTGGTAACAGGGAAATGCAGCTCGCTCCAGACTGCACATAGGTGAACAAATGTTTAATTTCAGACCCTGTCATTTGCCCTATAAATATGGCCCTTAGGGGGCTGGTCAGTTGGAAGTCTCGGCTGAGGGAGGACTCTCCCCCCAGGCCTCTCAGTCAGGACTCCAGCCTGGCTGTCTCCACAGGGCTCCCTCAGCTTCTGAGGGTGGATGCGCTAAGTACCCGATTTGATGTAACTTTGCCTTATTCTCAGTTATTCCCTGCTATTACCTTCATCTATGCGTAGATTCCTTTCCTCTTCTTCTATTAGGTTTCTATAATAATGATAAAGTTTTCTTTCATTTTTGAAACTGAAAGATGGCTGTTATGAAACTTTTGTTCAGAACAGTATGAGAGGAAAACACTTATCCTTCTCCATTCTCAATTCCTTGGCTGCTGTAATAATTAACTGACATAAGACTGTTTCACAACAGAAAAAAAATATAATTTCTTAACTATGGGAACCAGAAAGATTTGAAGCTCCAAGAAAGGCAATCGATGCTTATATGCCATTGCAACTTAAGAAGTGGGTAGGATTTTGAATTTCAAAAAAAAGGGTGGGAAGGAGGGCACCTGGATGGCTCAGTCAGTGGAACATATGACTCTTGATCTCTGGGTCCCGTGTGCGCACCACACGTTGTGCATGGAACCTACTTAAAATAATTTTTTAAATGATAGAATTTCAAAAACAGAAGCATATTCACAGAAAAAAGGACAGAGCAAATGTTTGTCAATGGTTTGCCCACAAGGCAAGCAGCTCTTTGTGCTATAAAAAGTTAATCTCTAGTATTAACTCTCTCTTTGGGGGGCGCCTGGGTGGCTCAGTCGTTTTCAGCTCAGGTCATGGTCCCAGGGTCCTGGGATCCCGCAACATGCTCCCTGCTACGTGGGAAGCCTGCTTCTCCCTCTCCCACTCCCCCTGCTTGTTTTCCCTCTCCCACTGTGTCTCTCTCTGTCAAATAAATAAATAAAATCTTAAAAAAAAAAAAACCTTTTAAAAAAATGATACTAAAGCTTAGGTCTTTAGAATTCTTCTCCCCTATAACCCAGAGCCTTCTCTCCTTTCTCTCCAGCCTCGGTTCCAGTAAGCCATCAACAATTGTCACATTGGGGTCCCTGGGTGGCTCAGTTGGTTAGGTGACTGCCTTTGGCTCAGGAGTCCCAGGATCAAGTCCCACAACTGGCTCCCCACTCAGTGGGGAGTCTGCTTCTCCCTCAGACCCTCTCAGACCCTCTCATGCTCTCTCTCACACACACACTCTCCCTCTCTCAAATGGATGAATAAAATTAAAAAAAAAAAAAAAACTACTGTCACTTTAAATTGAAGTCCTGCAAGTATTGAAAATATCCCCTTGATAAATCCATAGGGGAAGGTGTTGAGTCCAAGATTCCTATTGCTGATAGGGTCAGGTCCTTGGATACTAGTTAAGGAAAACATTTCTCATTTAGGCCCCATCTGGATGCTTTATCAGCTCTGTGTAGCCCAGGAGTAAGAAAATGCACAAATAAACCCAATAGTTATAAGGCCCAGAATAACTTGGAAAGTTCTTTTTTTGGGGAAGTTCTTGAAAAGAAGAGGAGTCTTGCTTTTTAGAACGTGAAAGAGACTCTATTTAAAATATACTACATATTACAGGACATGGAAACTGTATGTGATTGAATTTTGTATATATCCACTGTGTTCTCATAATTCCATTTATAATCTGATTTACTATTTGGGGGCCCCAAGAACATGATAATGTGTCCTTTGGTGGGCCTTATGCACTGATATCAATTTGTTTCTGTACAGCTTCTTTTATTTTATTTTATTTTTTAAGATTTTATTTATTCGACAGAGAGAGCACAAGCAGAGGGAGAGAGAGGGAGAAGCAGGCTCCCCGCTGAGCAAGGAGCCCGATGTGGGACTCGATCCCAGGACCCTGGGATCATGACCCAGGTCGAAGGCAGCCGCCTAACCGGCTGAGCCACCCAGGCGTCCCTACCTTCTTTTACTTGGGTTGGTTCTCTCTACCAGATTTCTCCCCTATAACCTTCATATTTTCTCTCTTATTATTCATAAAGATCTTAGGTGGATTTACTGAATGATGTGCAGAAACTATCAAATTTAAACTGGAGGGGCGCCTGGGTGGCTCAGTCGTTAAGCGTCTGCCTTCCGCTCAGGTCATGATCCCAGGGTACTGGGATCGAGCCCCGCATCGGGCTCTGCGCCCCGCAGGAAGCCTGCTTCTCCCTCTCACACTCCCCTTGCTTGTGTTCCCTCTCTCGCTGTCTCTCTCTCTGTCAAATAAATAAATAAAAATCTTTAAAAAAAAAAAAAAAAAAAAAAAAATTTAAACTGGAAACTTTCCTCCAAGTTTCTCTTGCTTGTTATTTCTGATCAGGAGAACAAAAGCAAAAGAAATGTAGATAAAATTAAATTGCCTTCAATTTGCAGCCCATTGATAAATACTTGAGCCGGAAGGGCATGACATTCCTCAATGAATTCAAAACTGCCTCAAAGTTAATGTTTTGCTGGAGGTAAAAAGCAACCTTAGCTTGACATTAGCCAGACCTCCAGGATCCTATAAGTCCTCTTTAACATATGAAAATCCTTTTGGAAACTTCCTTTATCTCTACCTGCACCCCCCAACTTAAAAATATTTTATCAAGACTTCTTACAAGGACAGTGCAAGTCTTTCTATCCATGAGTCATGCCCCATGCTTTATATAAAACAGATTTTTGCACTGAAAACTTCTCAAGAGTACTTTCTTGAATCTCGGCTCCCAGCCCACATCACATCAGTTTCCTCTGGACAATGAGGGGCTTACCTTCATATACTAGAGATACTGACTTCTAGGAGTGGAGATTCTCAATCAGAACTCCATCTTGTAAGTTTTTATTTTACTCCACACTCAGGTCACAGAAATACCCTTCTATTAACTGATGTGGAAAACAAAGGCAGAAGAAAAATTATTAAATTTCCTTACTCCCTACAGCCCACTGACAAGTCCTTGAACCAGGCAGAGTGACATTCCTCTAGGGATTCAACCGTCTTGATATTGATACTTTGCTAAGGGCAAAACGCAATCTTATCCCGACCCCCAGGATCCTGTAAATCCACTTTAACACCTAAAAATTCCTTTGGGAACTTCCTTTCTCTCTACCCCCCAAGATACATGTTGGCAATCATCCCCCAAGCATATGACCGACTGCTATACATCTAAAGGGTCTCATGACTGAGGGTTTATTAAGCAGTAACAAATGACCTTTTCCCAACAATAGCTAGCCCCTTCAGGATCCTGTTAAACCTTGTTTCCAAAATACCTGCAAGGCTTACACTATCCCTAAACCCCTCCTAAGTTTAAAGTATATATTGGGCCACTGCTCATGACCCCAGCGCAGCTCTATCTGCCCATGGGTCCTGTCCCCGTGCTTTAATAAAACCACCTTTTTGCACCAAAAAGGTGTGTGTCTCTGTCAAATAAATAAATAAAATCTTTAAAAAAAAAAACACAAGAATCCCATAATTAAGATGCTTGAGTGTGTTAAAATCCTGAACTTTAATACAGTCATAGATAGAAGCTACACCAGGTGGGGTTGTCACAGAAAGGAAACTTGATGTGCAGCAAATAAGGAGATCACAGGGAATAAACTTCCCAAGCTGAGACTCAACAGAGCAATGGGGAATGGCTTCCTTATTTTAGTGTTACGGTGGCCATTGATGTAGAGCTGGGCATAGGGTGCCCGTGCACCTGAAGACAACAGTTATATACATACTGTGTATATTATGTAAATGAGGTTTGTTTTCTTCCTTAGATGGAGATTTTAGTATTATGAGATAAAGTAAGTGTTGGTCACTCCATGGGTTACTCCTTGTTCCATCTGTTTGTTAGGGGTTAAGCTCAAACTGGGCCTGCTCAAGCTCTTCCTCAGGAAGACATTATCTTTTTTTTTATTTTTTATTTATTTTTTTTGCTATTTTTATTTTTTTAAAATTTTTTATTGTTATGTTAATCCCCATACATTACATCACTAGTTTTAGATATAGAGTTCCATGATTCACTGTTTGTGCATAACACCCAGTGCTCCATGCAGAACGTGCCCTCCTCAATACCCATCACCAGGCTAAGCCATCCTCCCACCCCCCTCCCCTCTTATCTTTTTTTTTTTTAAAGATTTTATTTATTTATTTAACAGAGACACAGCAAGAGAGGGAACACAAGTAGGGGGACGGGGAGAGGGAGAAGCAGGCTTCCCGTGGATCAGGGACCCTGGGATCATGACCTGAGCCAAAGGCAGATGCTTAAGGACTGAGCCACCCAGGCGCCCCAAGGAAGACATTATCTTTCGTTCCATTGTTTTGTTTCCATTACAGGAGACTAGACCATTGTGGTATTTTGCCTGAAGAAAAGGTGAATAGAAGAGGTTAAGTAAAATGTGGGACAAAGATCGGAGGGCATAAGCAGGTAATTGGGGAAGGTCAGGTCTTGGGTCTAGCTGGTGACATTAACTCCCTCTTTCATCTTAGGGACCATTGTGAACTCTGCCAATGGCCACTTGGTCACTGTGGTATTTATTGCAGGGACTGCTGACATTCAGGGATGTGGCCATAGAATTCTCCCAGGAGGAGTGGGGATGCCTGAACCACACTCAGCGGGAATTGTACAGGGATGTGATGTTAGAGAACTACGGACACCTCCTCTTCCTGGGTGAGGATGACTCCTTCCAGATTTCCCAGACCACACTCAGGGTGTTGTTCCTTCCTTTGAAGACTGTCTCTTGGAAGATTCCTCTTTGAATGACTGGAATTCAGATCCCTGCACTAAGGGAAGTAAGTAGTGTTTTGGAGATGTAGAGAAAAATCTTCATGGTGTTTCCTTTTTAGCTTTAGCTTCCCCTTCCTTAAGGTAACCTCATCACTTCTGTAGATGAGTGGTAATTCTAAACACTGAGTGGCATAAAATGGTACTGCTCACATCTTCTACTACTCCAATTTCCACTCATTATTGTATCTAGTACTTGGAAGTTGGGTCAGGAGTGAACATTGGAAATCCCTCTTGCATGTTCAAAAGGGCTATTGGTCAACAGTATTTGGGAATTCATTTTCTAGAATTCTACAATCTCCTCTCTTCTCTACTGAGCACAATCCTGGATTAAAAGTTAGAATCCCAGGGCGCCTGGGTGGCTCAGTCATTAAGCGTCTGCCTTCGGCTCGGGTCATGATGCAAGGGTCCTGGGATCGAACCCCGAATCAGGCTCCCTGCTCGGCGGGAAGCCTGCTTCTCCCTCTCCCCCTCCTCTGCTTGTGTTCCCTCTCTCGCTGTGTCTCTCTCTATCAAATAAATAAAAAAATAAAAATAAATTTAAAAAAAAGTTAGAATCCCTAGCAATACTCCAATTCCTTTTTTCTAATAAACAGGTTTCATTGTGTCGAATCCAGATCTGGTCATCATTTTGGAACAAAAGAATGCACCTTGGGATGTGAAGACAGTAGCCATCCACTCGGGTAGGTGGGAATGACTGAAGGAGATGACAGAGGAGGGGTCCAAATGTGAAGGAGGAATAGAGACCTTAAAATATAGTTTGGGGGAAAAAAATAATAGTTTGGGCAGTTCTCCTTGATTGGAAATTAGTTTGAGAAGCTTAGTTTTGTTTCTGTGCCTCTCACAGTGGGACATCTGCTATCCTACCTTATCAAGTTCTTACATTCTCTTAAGAATTCTCCTTCAGCTCCAGTGATGGTCCATCACATCCACAAGGAGGGCCAGAGACTCTCCTGGGAGCGGGAGGGCCTCCATAGTCTGAGAGCTTCTCCATAGCTGTGAGGGCCCGGGGGTAATCTCCCTGTTTTTGAGGATCTCTATGCTAAGCCCTTTGTTAAGTTCTGTTTTGTCTCATGTTAGAAGTGTGTCAGGGTAGTGGTGGACATATTGGGGTTTGGTGCAGAAATCCGGGGAACACTGGAGATAGATATCCCATGTTTTCTGGTTTCTGGTTTCCAATATTATGGGATCTTTAATCTTAATTGTACAAAATTGAGACTCAGTAACCATCAGATAATAAAGCACTTCCCTAAAATGAGAAAATCTAAGCCTTTATTTCCCTTCAAGAGTCCATTTTTCTTTGTATTAACTAAAATAAGAAATTTCCATTCTATGGGTTCCATTCCTCAATGGTGAAACAATGTAATGTATCTATTTGTATCCTAGAATTCCTACATAAATTATTGGCATGGGGGGCTACAACATTTAGAACTTAGAACTTGCAGCCTATAATAAAGTCTCATTTATTAATAATTGCATCATTTTGTAATTTTGTCTTCTTTGATATGACGTTCTTGTGACTTGGTCATGTATCTTTTCACTTTCTTAGTAGTTATATATCAGATTCATCTCTGATTTTTTAGATCAAAAGGTCTTATATAACATGGGCTTGTGCTTTATCGAAAAGGAAAATTACCCAGAGCAGGCCCAGGCCGGCAGGCCCCAGTAGATGCAAAGTTACTAGAAAGAGCAAGACATAACCAGAAGCCCCACTGTAAACAGGTTTCCTGCTGCAAGCCCCCTGAACTCTGTTAACTGCTGTTCCTACCTAAAGCAGTCCCCTGCTCCCCCAGTTTAAACCCACCAACCAGCAATCAGCATAGCCCTTGGAACCTGACCCCCCTGCACTCCCCTGTAAAAACCCTGTAACCCCACTACCCGGGGCCCAGAATTTCGAGTGCAAGCTGGTCTGGGTCCACCGGCGTAAAATAAACCCGAGTTCTGCTTCTCCATGTGTCCCTTGGTTTCTCGTTGGTCTGATTATTTTCCACAACATTTCAAGAAGTGAGGTAGATAATTAGCAAAATTCCTATAGTGAAAAAAAAAAAAGTTGGGGCACCTGGGTGGCTTAGTTGAGTGGCTGCCTTTGGCTCAGGTCATGATCTCAGAGTTCTGGGATCAAGCCCCGCATCCGGCTCCCCGCTAAGCAGGGAGCCTACTTCTCCCTCTGCCTGCTTCTTCCCCTGCTTGTGTTCTCTCTCTCTTTGACAAATAAATAAAATCTTTTTTTTTTTTGAAGATTTTATTTATTTATTTGACAGAGAGAGACACAGCGAGAGAGGGAACACAAGCAGGGGGAATGGGGGAGGGAGAAACAGGCTTCCCGCGGAGCAGGGAGCCCGATGTGGGGCTCGATCCCAGGACCCTGGGATCATGACCTGAGCCGAAGGCAGACGCTTAATGACTGAGCCACCCACGCGCCCCATGACAAATAAATAAAATCTTAAACAAAAAAAAAGTTTTGTTTGCATGTGTAATTTTATATCAGGAATAATTAATCAGTAGATTTTTCTTCTAGTTATTCAGAATGTATCTGAATTTAATTCTAAATACTTACATTTTAGAAAGTGTCAGCATATTTTACAATCTTGATGGTGTTTATTTAGAAATTAATAGTTTTTGTTTGGATGGTCGGTTGTAAAGAATGTATTATACCTTTACATTGTGTGGAAGAAGAATATATTAATAACATAATACATTTTTTACTGTCTTTAAAGTGCTTATTCATAAAATTTTTCATTAGAGCTTTCTACGTTTGATTTTAATGAGTATTCTTTACAAATTTACTGTCAATGAAGACATAAATAAAATCTTTAAAAAATAATAATAATAATAGAACTAGTTTCATCTATTGGTGAATTTATATTCTCTTTGAATGAGAGAAAGACTCTTTTTGAATTGAAAGTAATTTTTACACATTTTATACCTCTGTGTCAAGTTCAGGTATTATATTTTATCGTTAATTGTGGTGTTATACCCATGATATACCTTGATAGCATTCTTATTAACTTTTGTGTCTTCTGTGAGTATTTTCATTGTGATTACCTTAGAGATTCCTTAAAACACCTTAAAGGTGTAAAAAAAAACATTTTATTTATTTATTTTTTAACGATTTTATTTATTTGACAGAGAGAGACACAGCGAGAGAGGGAACACACGCAGGGGGAGTGGGAGAGGGAGAAGCAGGCTTCCCGCGGAGCAGGGAGCCCAATGCGGGGCTCGATCCCAGCATCCTGGGATCATGACCTGAGCCGAAGGCAGACGCTTAACGACTGAGCCACCCAGGCGCCCCCAAAAGAACATTTTAAACTGATACTGTCAATTGCATATAAAACTCTTCTATTTATTATCTCCATCCCTCCACACACTTTATGTTACCAATATCACGTACTCTTATCTTTTGGTTGTGTACTTTTCCAAGATCTGAGCACTGGTTGCTGTAAGCTCTACCCACCTTCTCCATGTTTATAGGATCCGGAGTGGTCGAGCACCACAAATTCCCCCAGGGAGCCTCATGAGGTGAGATGTCAATGGCCACCCAGGAAGTGGCTTGCCATTTGGGGAATGCTGGACGCCCACCATGGGCTCTCTTTTTCTTGGTGGAACAATTGTAATTCCATGTGGTCCCTCATGGTGGGGCACTGTTCTTGCTTGCTGGGGTTGGGGGGAGGGGTGCATTGTGGTCAACATGAAATTGCTCCTCTTACCCTTCTAATGTCCTTCTTGATCTCTGCGGTCCGGCGGGGGGGGGGGTTCCAGCCTCATCTCTGAGTACTGGGATCTGCCCAGTCATGTCTTTTGTGAATAATTGGAGTTGAGCTTATTATAAGTACTGTAACAGGAACTACCTATTTTACCTTTTTTTTTTTTTTAAGATTTATTTATTTATTTATTTGACACAGAGAGAGAGAGAGAGAGACAGTGAGAGACAGAGCCCAAGCAGGGGTAGCTGCAGGCAGAGGGAGAGGTTGAAGGAGGCTCCCCACCTAGCAGGGAGCCCGACATGGAGCTCCATCCCAAGACCCTGGGATCATGACCTGAGCCAAGGCAGATGCTTAACGACTGAGCCACCCAGGCGCCCCCCAATGGAATATATTCAAGCAAAGTTTATTGTTACCAGGAACATTTGGCTGATGTATTTTTAACATTTTTTTTTTTTTCAGAGAGAGTGAGAGATCACATGGAGGGTGGGGTAGAAAGAGGGAGAAAGAAAATCCCAAACAGACTCCCTGCTGAGTGCTCAGCCCAGGGAGACTGGATCTTAAGACCCTGAGATCATGACCTGAACTGAAACCAAGAGTCAGATGCTTAACTGAGTATGCCACCAGGCGCCCCTGAGGTTTTTTTTTTAAAGTCAAGTCACATGCAGATCATAAGTGAACAGTTGGATGATATTTCACAAACTGATCACATCTCTATAAGCCACTGAGATCAAGAAACAGAATATTGTTTGTCCTCTAAAATTCCCCTTGAGCTCCTCAGTAACTTTCCCCAAACCTCAGCACTCTTTTAACATGTAAGGCAAGAGATTGCTGTGCTCACTTTTGTACTTTACATAAATGTAATCAGACAATGGGAACTCTTTTGGATTTGGCTTCTTTTCTTTCCATCTATTGTTTGTGAATTTATTTTATTTAATTTTTTTTTTTAAGATTTTATTTATTTGAGGGGCCCCTGGGTGGCTCAGTTGGTTAAGCGACTGCCTTCGGCTCAGGTCATGATCCTGGAGTCCTGGGATCGAGTCCCGCATCGGGCTCCCTGCTCGGCAGGGAGTCTGCTTCTCCCTCTGACCCTCCCCCCTCTCATGTGCTCTCTCTCTCAAATAAATAAATAAAATCTTTAAAAAAAAGATTTTATTTATTTGACAGAGAGAGACACAGCAAGAGAGGGAACACAAGCAGGGGGAGTGGGAGAGGGAGAAGCAGGCTTCCCGCAGAGCAGGGGGCTTGATGCGGGGGCTCGATCCCAGGACCCCGGGATCATGACCTGAGCCGAAGGCAGACGCTTAACGACTGAGCCACCCAGGCGCCCCTGTGAATTTATTTTATTCCTGCATGCTATTGTGTTTCATTCATTAGAATGGGTCGATCTGATTCCATTGTGTGAATATCAAGTGCTTGCATCATTCTGCTGTTAATGGGAGGGCGATGGTTCTCAGTGCAGGACTGTCATGAATAGTGCTGGCATGTAAGATCTATAATTTATGATTTAGTGGAACATGCACACATATCTGCTGGCTACTTACATGGCACCAAATTGTTGGTAAATATGTTTAGATACGTTCAGCTTTTAGAGATACTACCAAACACTGCCAAAATTTGTACCAATTTTCCCACCCACCAGTAGTGTTTGGGATTTTTGGCTTATCCACAAACTTCCCCAAACTTTGTAGTTCATGTCATCTTCATGCTTTGTTGTTGTTGTTGTTACTTCCGGTTGCTATGGTGTTGGGCATTAACCTTTTGGATAATCTCCTTTTCAGAGTGTCTACTTATTGTGCCCATTTTTTCTGTTATATCTTTTTCTTCAGGGTTTATAGTTCTGTATGTTTGGTGAGAATTAGTTCTTTGTCTCCTCTCTCACTCTACCTCTTTTTCTATCTCTTGAGCTTGTGATTCAGAGAACTTTTTTTTTCAAGATTTTATTCATGTATTTGACAGAGACACAGCGAGAGAGGGAACACAAGCAGGAGGAGTGGGAGAGGGAGAAGCAGGCTTCCTGCTGAGCAGGGAACCCGATGCGGGACTCGATCCCAGGACCCTGGGATCATGACCTGAGCCAAAGGCAGACGCTTAACGACTGAGCCACCCAGGCGCCCCAAGAGAACTTTTTTTTAAAACATTTTAAAAAATTTTTACTTATTTTTTCTTGAGAGAGAGTATGGGGGAGGGACAGAGGAGAGGGAGCGGGACAGGGGAGAGGGAGAGAGAGAATCACAAGCAGACTCTGTTTTGCACAGAGCCCTGCCCACAGCTCAGAGCCCAAAACAGGACTTGATCTCAGGACTCTGAGATCATGACCTGATCTGAAATCAAGAGTCGGTCATTCAACCATCTGAGCCACCCAGGTGCCCCTGGATGCAGACAAGTTCCCAAGTTTAGTGTAATTCTATTTGACATTTCACCCTTTATGGTTAGTGTTTTTGTTTTGTTTTGTTTTGTTTTTAGAGATTTTTAGAAATCTTCTCTTATAGTAAGATCACAGGGAATCATTTCTGTTTTTCTAAAAATATCATCAATTATCCTTACAATTTCAATCTGAAATCTATTAAGAAATCAGTGTTTTGTGTGGTTCCTGTAGTAAATGAGCTTTTCTATTATTTTTCATATTTTCCCCAAATTTGCTAACAAATTGACATGTATTCTGAAAATGTTGTATTGCGCCTTCTTCTCATTTGCTTACACAAGTCATTTCTTTGCATGGATAAACATCACCTCGATCTTGGAGCAGACTGCTCCTGTGACCTGTCTCCATCTTTTCCTGCCTCTAGGGGATGTTTAGCCATCTCCCAGACCACACACACAATGTCAGTTTTGATGTCATAAACCTTCCATGCACCTCTTTGCTCTGATGAGTGATTATTCCTACTTCCCATAGCAGAATGGCCTCCAGAGGCTTGGCCGTAGCAAAAATTTACTTGTTATAGATTATAGCTGGAATCTTGGCAACCTGATAGCTGGTTTACCATTGACTCTCTCTCTCTTTTTTTTTTTATTTTTATTTATTTATTTATTTTTTTAAAGATTTTTTTTTTTTTTAAAGATTTTATTTATTTATTCATGAGAGAGAGAGAGAGAGAGGCAGAGGCAGAGGGAGAAGCAGGCTCCCTGCAGAGCAGGGAGCCCGATGCGGGACTCGATCCCAGGACCCTGGGATCATGACCTGAGCCGAAGGCAGACGCTTAACCGACTGAGCCACCCAGGCGTCCCTCTTTTTTTTTTTAAAGATTTTATTTATTTGAGAGAGAGAATGAGAAAGAGAGAGCACATGAGAGGGGGGAGGGTCAGAGGGAGAAGCAGACGCCCTGTTGACAGGGAGCCCGATGTGGGACTCGATCCTGGGACTCCAGGATCATGACCTGAGCCAAAGGCAGTCGCTTAACCAACTGAGCCACCCAGGCGCCCTACCATTGACTCTCTTTACTTCACTGGAGGTAGGGTAAGTTCTCCAGATCTTATCGCCAAACACGAGTATAGTCAACTCACTGGACATTGTCTCTGAAGGAGACACCTTCTTTTGTGTCTCCTTCAGAGTGTGTCTTTTGTGGTACAATGTGCATCTTGGGTGTGTTCCAGACCATTAATGTTAGCCCTATGGACACTGGTTAGAAGGAGCTTAATGTAAAAGCTTCCACGTATTGAGTTTTCAATTTTCCTCTTTATGTCAGATGAGCAGCCAAACGCCACAAAATAAAATGTATTTTGGATACTGTTGTGGTTATCAGAACAAAATCAGACATTTGCTGCGTACAGCATTGTTATTTTCCTTGAAATCATGTTGTTACCTCATGATCTGGACCAGCTCTTCCTTGATTTTTATCCAGTACAGGCCACAAGCAGTGGGTCAAATGTATTCATAAGATTAATGTCTCCTCCAGATCTTCATCTAAGTTGAGCGCTACTCCAAGTATTTTTGTCCTTGTGACCACCTCTGTTTCATTTTAAATAATTTCCTCTACCTGTTAAGTCTATGTTGCTGTTTTCAGTATTCCCTGTTGATGGTTGGTGAACACCTCTGCCCTAGTCTTCTACCCTAATTCTTATTTGTTTCCCAGTTCTCAGTCCTTTCATGGTATGAGCCATGATTCCACTGTATCCAGGACCTGCTTTGCCTGGGTAGGAGTACAAAATCCTCTCATCTTATGAGATAAATGTAAATTCTATGCTATTGCACAGTTTATGTGTTCCTACACCCATCTCCCTTAGAAAATTCACTACAGAAATTTAAGGTAGACCCTCATGGGTGTTGGGATTTCTTTACCTGGTTGAATGCAAGACCAACGAAGGCATTGCAAAAATGAATGTTACAGGTCACCTAATTCTTCTGTATTGTATCCTTCCAATCATAGCCTTGGAAAATGTTTCATGATGTAAATTGAATAGATTTTATCCCAGATCCTGTGTCAGATTAGTGAGTGTTTGACATGGTGGTGTATACATGGGAAAATTAGGCAGGAGACAGGCCAGGTTCAAACTGACTGGTGGATATTGTTGGGAGATGATTCTCATTGGGTTTCCTTTTCTCTGTGTTATGGATAGAGACACTGAAAGTTTTTATTTTGTCTTTCCATTGATTTTTGTGCCTAAAAAAGCTTTGGGATATAGTGATAGCATCTTGCTCTTGTGTAAAGGACAGATTTGTTTATTTTACAGGAAAACAGCTGTCTCTTTCCATGGCAAAGGATCGGGTAGATAAGCTCGATGTTCCTTGAAGATACTGGGATTTCCTATCTCAGGGTCTCACAGATATGACACAAACCCACTGCATGTGCAGCATCTCCCTGTATCAGCTGGGGGTGGGGAGCTGGCAAATGAAATTAATGTGATGAAGACGTTTATGGTATTTGCTGTGTCACGAGCCACAAGATCCTTGGACTTTGATCTAGGAGTCTTCTGTCTTCTGCCATCAGTGGAAAATCATTACAGTCCCACTTGTTACATTATAGACCTTGTGGAATCTTGGAATTCTTATAGTTCTCGAGATTATCCATGGACTTTATTCAAAGTAAAACAGGTGTATCTGGGTCTGTTTCGGCTTTTGTTCATTTGTTTTGTTATTGTTGTTTTTAAATTTTATTTATTTGTCCAGAGAGAGACCTCACAGCAGGGGGAGTGGCAGGCAGAGGGAGAAGCAGGCTCCCCACTGAGCAGGGAGCCCAACTTGGGACTCTGATCCCAGGACCCCTGGATCATGACCTGAGATGCTCAACCAACTAAGCCACCCAGGTGTCCCTCATTTGTTATTTTGATTGTATGTATAAATGAATTCATATGCTATTTATCTTTCTTTGACTTACTTTGCATAGAATAATACCTTCTGGGTCTGTTTACATTGTCACAAATGGCAAGAAACAACAACAACAAAAAAGCAGAAACAGACCCCAAAACACAGTGAACCACCTGCTGGTTACCAGAGTGAGCCAGGGTGGGAGAATGGCAAAATGGGTAAAGAGGAATGGGTAGTACAGACTTCTATTTATGGAATTAGTATGTCATGGGGATAAAAGACACAGCCTAGGGAGCACACTGAATGTTGTTATAATAACATTATATGGTGACAGATGGTAGCTCACTTGGGTTCAGCATAGTACAATCTATGGAGTTGTCAAATCACTATGTTGTACACCCGAACTAATATAACATTGTAGTGTGAAGCTGTGGTAATTAGCAAAAGTACAGGGGAAATTGATAAAGACTTTGAGGGCGCCTGGGTGGCTCAGTCAGTTAAGTGTCTGCCTTCAGCTCAGGTCATGATCCCGGGGTCCTGGGATCAAGTCCTGCATCAGGCTCCCTGCTCATTGAGGAACCTGCTTCTCTCTCTGCTCCTCCGCACGGCTCATGCTCGAGTTCTCTCTCTCTCTTTCTCTCGCATGTGCATGCGTGCAAAAAATAAATAAAAATGCTTAAAAAAAAAAAAAGACTTTGGAATCAGAGGGATCCAAGCTGAGAAATCCAGTGTTGCAACCACCAGCAGTGGTATGTGACGTTACTTGTCAAAGTGGGAGCTATTTCTAAGAATGTTTGGCATGCTGACTGGAAGAAGAAGAAATAAAAGGAGGTCAAGAGAAGAGTGACTGATCAAGTTTGTCATTCAGGGGTGGAGTTAGCGTGAATGAAAAGTGAAGGGATGGAAGGACTCCAAGCTCACCTATTTTATTTTCTTCCCCATGTTTAGGAACCCTTGAAACTTTTCTTCTTGTATGATGGAGGCCTGGAATTTTGTGTGCAACATACAGTCTCAAGGTTTGACTCACTAGTGCAGCAGTGTGCTTCAGATTATAGAAATATATTTTGGGGGGGTGCCTGGGTGGCTTAGTTGGTTGGGCATCTGCCTTCAGCTCTAGTCGTGATCTGAGGGCCCTGGGATGAAGACTGCATTGGGGGCGGGGTTCCCTGCTCAGCAGGGAGCCTCTTCTCCTTCTCCCTCTGCCATTCCCCCTGCTTGTGCTCTCTGGCTCTCTCTCTCTCTCTCTCTCTGTCATATAAATAAATAAACAAATCTTTAAAAAATATATATATAGGGGCGCCTGGGTGGCTCAGTCGTTAAGCGTCTGCCTTCGGCTCAGGTCATGATCCCAGGGTCCTGGGATCAAGCCCCACGTCTGGCTCCCTGCTCCCTGGGAAGCCTGCTTCCCCCTCTCCCACTCCCCCTGCTTGTGTTTCCTCTCTCACTGTCTCTCTCTCTGTCAAAAAATAAAATAAAATCTTTAAAAAATAATAATAATAATAAATAATTAAAAAGGGCGCCTGGGTGGCTCAGTTGGTTAAGCGACTGCCTTCGGCTCAGGTCATGATCCTGGAGTCCCAGGATCGAGTCCCGCATCGGGCTCCCTGCTCGGCGGGGAGTCTGCTTCTCCCTCTGACCCTCCCCCCTCTCATGTGCTCTCTCTCTCTCTCTCTCTCAAATAAATAAATAAAATCTTAAAAA